>NW_008360311.1:5888975-5919569 GCF_000622305.1 Nannospalax galili
TATATATATATATATAGTTGCCACATACATGCACCAAACAAATTTAACCACTGCATCAATGTAAAGATACAGATGACACTGGGTTGTTGTCTCTCACAGGCCATAACTGCTGATTTCTGGATGTGGGATGAGCCTTCACCTCTCCACCCTTCCTCCTCTCAGATGCAGAGGCTAATAGAAGAACAAGTGTTAGGAGTGCAAATGGAGCAGGCTTTAGGTTTTGACTGACATCTTGCATATAGGTGACTCTGGGATAAATAGCCAACTGTGGCTCAAGTCACAAGCTTAGTCATTTTTTAACAAAGATAAAATTCTATATCCAACCCTAGATTGGTCTAAATCAAAATGCCATTGGACATCACTCCATGTGTTTGTCTGAGGACAGCAGGGATTTCTGAGAATATGTGAGCAGACATGAGGCAGGGATAGAGGCTGCCTGTGTCTTCCCCAGTGTCCTTGCATCTAAGAAGAAGGAACAGACCACTCTGCCTGGGAAGAAGACTCTGTGCGCTTGGAAAGTGTCCTTGCGCCTATGCAAAGGCAAAAGCGATCGTGGAGCCAGGGTGAACTTTACCCTATTTAATTGGAAGCGTTGCGTGGGTAGCATTGAGGCATATTTAGATTCAACTCTGTGCCACCTGACTTAGGTCTCCCAGATATTAAAATATAAATAGACCGTAATTGCACTCTGGGTCAGACTTAGCTCTTGCCGACCTCGTGTGGCGACCAGTTATACTTAAGTGTGAAGGGCATCATGAGAGCAGATGCCTCCAAAGCACAAGCTGTCCTTAGTAAATTATCTGATTTTTAAAAACCTACTTCCTGGAACGTTATCTACATTTTTTCAAGCTGTTTTGAGATTTAAATTTATATAAATTCTCTAATCGAATCCCACATTTTCTGTCCCCTTGGGTGCTCATCTATCCACCTCTGTGAGGACAGGAACTGAGTATTTCATTTCTCCATTCAATCAAGATTTACTTGTCTAAGTCAAAATTCCATTAAAATTACATCATCTTCATATATGGAGTTCTGAAAAAAAAAAAAAAGACTTACCATAGCCACAGGAGTGATTTTCAACACTTGAGACCTGTGACACTTAATCTCCATTGTCAAGTTGACTGTATTTGAAATCACCTAGGAGCTGAACCTGTAGGCGTGTCTATGGAGGTGTTAGATAGGCTTAAGCGAAAACGGAGGACCCACCCTAAATATGGGTGGTACCATTCCGTGGGGTGGGGTTCTAGACTGAGTGAAATGGAGGGAAGGAGACAAACAGCTGAGCATCAGCATCTTCTCTCTCAGCTTCCTGACTACAGATGCAATGTGGCCACTGCCACAGCACAGCTGCCCTTGTGGCCGTACTTCCCCACCATGGTGAACTCTATTCCACAGAGAGGAAGGCGGGGCCTCCGACGAAGCAAGCACAGTCATGCAAACGGGAGGAGAGAGCACTGAGCTCAGCCAGAGATGCCTCTTTCCAGCTTCTTCATTCGGCAGATCCCCATCGGTGGATTCACAACTCACGGTTGGCGTGTGAGGGTCTCCAAGGAAGTCTCCACATGCGCAGAGCAGACTTCAAGCACAGATCCCACTCTCTCCTCACTCGCATGTCTCCCTGTCTCTCAGGCAGGGTGCTCTGCCCATATCTGTTGGGAAACGATGACCCATGAAGAGTTGACATTCAGTCATTCCAAAGAAAAACCAGTTCTTTTACCTCCATCCCCTATAGTCAATACCACCATCTCTAGACTCCCCATTCACAACTGTCCTGCTATATTGAGTGGAATAAAATCCACCGCCTTGTAATTTCTGTCTGTTGACACAGGGGACTGTATAAAATAACCTTGGGTTACAGGAGAACTTTAGGGTGTTTGTTTGTTTCTTTGGGGATCGACTCTGATCTTGCCACCTTATCAGTAGATGTGCAATTGCTGTCTTCTTTGCTAGTTTCCTAATCTAAATTACCCAAGTGAGTCCTGAGGAAATGCCAGGCAGTGTGCCTGTGAGGTTGCAGTTACTCTGTTGATTGTCAACACGACAGAATGTAGAACCGCCTGGGAGATGGTCCTCTAGGCATGCCTGGGGCGGGGAGAACCTTGATTGTATTGAATGTGGTGGGAAGAGTGTGCTGTGGGTGCCACGGTTCCCTAGCCGGAGCACTGAACTGTATAAGTGGAAGAAGGAACGTGAGCGGCAGACGTGTTCATCACTCTCTGCTTCTTGAGTGTGAATGAGATAGAGCCAGCCGCCTCGGGCTCCTACTGCCTTGACTTCCCTGTCTTGATTGATGGTACACTTGATCTATGAGACAGAGTAAGCCCTTTCTCTCTTAAAGCTGCTTTAGTCACAGTAATTTACCGCAGCAACAGGAAAGGAAACAAAGACACTGAAAGATTCAGCTCCCTTATCTGTACTCTTCTACAATTCCTTTCACAAATAAGGAGAGAGCAATCGAATCTCTTTGGAATTCTCTCCTCACCAGGCTAAATATCCTCACTTCTTCCAAGCACAGATATAGACTGTGGGCTGCAGGTACTGCACCAGTGACCACGGGTCTGGATACTTCCGTCCCAGAGCATCACATGAGATAGAAGCCAAGAACCTTCATTCTCAACATCCTTCCACCTCCGACCTGAGGGTTCAAATTGCTTCTAACCTGGGAGTTCCATAATAACCAAGAAATACTTTTAAGCAAGTTATGAATTCTGTGGAAATGCCTTTCCCCAGATTACCATTGTAAGTAACTGTGTCTGACAAATTTCAAGCAATACTCCCTAAACCTCAAACCACATGCCGAAAACGAGATGTCCCCCTGCCATTCAGGGAATGAGTATCCACGCTTCCCTGACACTGGAAAGCTTGTTTCCACTGAGAAGGTCATGCTCATTTTCTATTACCAATGCCTTTGGCTGTCTTACTGATAAGGAGACTCTCTAGCATCAAAGAGTCTAAAAATCATCACTGATATTTAACTTCACAGATGTGCAATAGTAGATCACTTTCTTTAATTAAAAAATTATCTTTTGTATGTGCACATGTGTTTGATGTGGGTGTATGGGCAGTGTGACACATGTATGCCATGGCATGAGTATGGAAGTCAGATGTTGTGCTAGACAACTTCGGTTGTCAGCGTGACACATCTGGGGGGAGGGAACCTCAACTAAGGGATTTTCCTTTGGACTGGCCTGTGGCCATGTCTTTGAGGCATCTTCTTGATTGTTGAGTGATGTGGCCCAGCCCACTGTGGGTGATGCCACCCTGGGCAGGTGGTCCTTTGTGTAAGGAAGCAGGCTTAGTATAGACTGGGGGAGCAAGCTAGCAAGCAGCGTTCCTCCTTGGCCTGTGCTTCGGTCCTTTCCCTGAGCTCCTGCCTTGGCTCTCTCCATGATGAACTATAAACTGAAGGTGAAATAAACCTTTTTGTCCCCAAGTTGGTTTTGGTCACAACTCAAGTGATTGGCTTCACCTTCTACCTTGTCTGAGAGTCTCCTGTTGTTTGCCACTGTGCATGTTGGGTGGCCCGGGAGCTTTCGGGGATTTTCCTGTTTCTGACTCGAATCTCTCAGTAAGAACGCTAGGATTACAGATGCTTGCTATGGTTCCCAGCTTAACGTGAGTTCTGGGAAATAAACCCAGGTCCTCATGCTTATACAGCAAACACTTTACCCACTGATCCCCATGAAGAACTTTTTAAGGTTCACTAGATTTGCTTTTTCTGGCAGGAGGCGGTTCAAAAATATGCAAACCCTGGCGGTTGTTGGGTTAAATTCATTTAGTTTCCTTGGCCCTTGGCTGGCACGCTCTATTCCACGAGAGCCACTCCCTACACCACTGGCACTCACTGAGGCTTTCCCACTTGTTGCTCATTTTTGTTTCTTAGGCTGCTGGAGGGGCACAGCAGGTCCTCTATAGCGTACATACCTTCATGGGTGGAAACTGGGCCTTTGCCTCCTCTGCATTCAAATTTCCAGTTTGCAACAGGGTGCTGACCGATAAAATAATGGAGGCCCAAGCCACAAAAGGCATCGAGCCCATGTGGCTTCCTCACGCATGCTCATTCCTTGGCCTTAGTTGGAAAGTGACTTGGGATAGGAAATCTAAGAGGCTTTCCTTTGTGTAAACCAGTACCTTCACCATTTGACCTTTAAACAGTCACCTCCTCATCCAAATTGTTCCAGTCTCTTTCCAGAGGCCTCACTCAGAGGAAAATATCTCATTCAAAGATAGGCTTCAAAATCTCAAACTCTCAACACTAACACACTTACCCATCCAGTTCCTTCCCCTTCACAATGCAAGTGATTTCTAGTGAGGATCATCCCTTTTCTTTTCCTTACCTAAGTATTTGCATGACTTTAATTTGTAGCATGAAAACCTTACATGAAATGAAAGCAGTTATAATTATGTCGTAGAGATGAGATAAAGAGGAAAACTAAGAAACCTTAAACTTGCCTCATGCCGGCGTACCTACCGTAGATCTAAGAGGCTGGCTTCTTTCCTCCTTGTGAATTATCTGACCTCCCAGAATAGAACAAGCGTGTTCTTGCCACCAGATAGGGCCGCATTAAAAAATGAAAGCCATTCCAACACACAACAGCCAGGTGAGGAAGAGAGACCACATTCAGCAGAAGCCGCTGCTCTTCTTATTAGCTTCTCAAGGAGATGGAGGCTAAGGCTGCTGGGATCCAGACCCACCACGGCGAGGAGCCCCAGGCGGGAAGAGGCACCCGTGCTTGTCTCTTTCTCTGGGGAAACTTTCAATGAGCACTTCAATGTCCACCACTATCGCTGACTCAAAGAAATAATTGGCTTCCAGTCAGAACAATATGCCATACAAGAATGGTGATGAAGGTCGGAGTTGCTTCTCACCATGGAGTCTGAGTTGACAAAGCCATTTGGATGCTGCTCCATGCTATGTTCAGTGTCTACCAGAAAGACTGGTGATGTTTGTGACAAGGACAGCATCATCTCCAGGCTGGTGGCTCTTCTGGTCTTCATTCCCAGTCGCCTGTTGGCGGCATGGCCCTTTGCTCACGTGTCAGTAGAATGACCCAGACATGAAGCAGAACAGTGAGGCTGTGACCCATGCTCCCATATTCATGGCTGATCTTCATTCCCATCCACAGACTTGTCTCTCTTGACCATGATCTTCATCCGTGGTAGTGATCTGTCCACCAATACCTCACCCTGAACCCTTGGCTCCTGTTTCCCATTTCCACACTGACTCACAGAATAATTAAAGAAACATTATGTTAGGAAGAGAACTTAGAAGCAAACCGCCCTAACGTCCTACTCAACAGGCAAATTCCTTTTACAGGAGCCAGCGGTAGCCTTCCTGCCTCTTGCTGACAGCCCAGAATCACCTGATTTATCACGTAGGCATTCTCTCTCCCTCAAAATCCATTTGCAGAAGCCCCAACTGCCAACATAATGGTATTAGGAGTTGTAGCCTTTGGGAAATCATTATATTTAGATGAGGTCAGGAGGACAAAGCCCCTATCATGGGATTAGTGCTCTATGAGTAATGGAGGAGACAGCAGATCTTCTTTCTGCATATAAAGACAGGCAAGGTGAAAACTATCTACAAGGTAGGAAGAGATTCCTTACTAGATTCACCATCCTGGAACCCTCATGTCCAGAGCTCTGAGAATGTTCTAGACACAGAATCCTTGTACGGAGCTGAAGCTCCCCTGGCCATCCCAACCATACCTCACCCTGGATGCTCTTTACTAGAACCATTCAACAATTTTTATCAGTTTTTCAAAATCATCATTGTGAACTGGAAAGAAGGCTCAGCAGTTAAGGACACTGGATGCTCAGGTTCCATTCCCAGCACATACATGGCAGCTAACAACCGTCCATAACCCCAGTCCCAGGGGATCTGACACCCTCTTCTGGCCTCCATGGGCATTGCATGGCATGGGTGCACTTATACACATGCAGGCAATATATTCATTCACATAAAATAAACAAATAAAATAATTTAAAATAATTATCATTGTATCTAGTCATTGTACATGGCACTGTGTTACGTAAAGACATTTTCATACAAGTATACATTGTATGTTAAGCCATCCCCCATGCTCCCTATCCTCCATTAGGCCCTTTTCTTCCCTTGGTCAGTTCCGTTTCTAATTCCATATCATATACACATACATAATTTTATGGATCCTGTAAAGCCTAGGCACAGTAGATAAGAAATATACAATATTTACCCTTGTGAGACTGACTTAATTCACTGAATGTGATTATCTACAAATGTACCCATTTTCCTGCAAAAACATAACTTCATTCTTTTTTATGGATGAAGAAGATCCCATTGTGTGTAGACCACACCTTCCTTATCCAACCCTCTGGTGCTGGACACCTAGGTCGGTTCCGCAACGTGGCTGTCTTTAATGGCACTGCAGCAAATGGATGTGCAAATGTCTCTGACATATATTGGCTTGGAGTCCTTGGGGTAAATCATTTTTATGCTGTTTATTCATCTATCCTGAACTCACCCACCATTGTTTATTCCTGTCCAATCATGGTCACACCTGAAGAAGCCCTCTACAGCTGAATACCAGCTTCCAGATGCTTCCTCTCCTTTTCTAGTTCCTAAAACACAGCATAATGTATGAGAAGCCAACTTCCCTAAGTTCTCCTTTTTAAATAAAAGTTTTCAATTATCATTACATCAGTCAAATGTGAGTCTGATAATAGGATGTGTTAGACTGTGGCCTGCTTATTACCCGCGTGCTAATGGGGAGCTGAGTCGGGTGGTCTTCTGGCCCAACGGCTCAAGTCCACATTAGCCGCTGCTTAGAAAAAGGCTGCAAAACGCCATCCCTAATGATTTAACAGCTTGTCTCCGAAAACACATTAACCAAGGGAGCTTTTAAATATTAAGAAATAATTACACCAACCCAGAGTTGTCCTTCTTCAAAATTACATCACATCAGGGCTCTGCTAGATAAATAAGTTTGGTGAAAGAACACAGGTCTTGTAAAAATGAAAAACTGTGCCCAGTGAAATGTTATTTCTAGTTGATGGCAGGAAGGTGAACAGAGGGAAGGCAGGATTGCTGAAAATACGCAGACAACTTTCCCAAATGGATACTTAGAGTAAGCTCTACCCTGGCCAAATTAGTTCTCCATGATTGGCATTTCCAACTCTTTTCTCTATTTTCTGTTCTCACTATCTCCAAACCATTTTAGTTTGGATTAGAATCAACAGGAGCCGGAGGACACCGAGGGCCTGATGTTCTCCAGTGCACCCATGAGAGCCCATTTTAAGACTAGAAATTAGAAGCCTGGAAAACCAGGTGCCATCATGGAACTGTAGGTCTGAGTTAACATTAGAACAGAGGAAAGGTCTGCCTTTGCCCAAACAGGAAACTTAATTTGGGGAAAAGAAAACACGGTCTTCTAGGTCGGATACATTGTCTGCACACAAGGCCTCTGTATCTAAAGAGCCATCCTTGAATGTGGCCCTCTTTCTACAGAACTGAACCTGGATCAGACATCTGTGGCATTAACATGAGTGTGGGTTTCATAGATTTCCCCTACTCCCTGTCCAAACAAGACCATGGGCAGTGAGGTCACCAGGCATGTGAGGAGTGGGAAGGGCCCTAAAGGAAGGAAATGAGACCCACCTCAGCACTTTGCTCCAGTTAGGGCCATGGACAAGCTCTGGAATGACGAGGTTTGCAGGCTTTCTGGGGGGGCACCTTCTTCCCCTCCAGCCCCTGAGTTAGCTCTGAGGGAATGAAGACATAGGGACAGTTGGCCCTGCCTTTGGTTACTTCTAAGAGGACAGACCAAGCCACTGCTCAGACAGAGTTTGACAGCGTGAACTGCCACCCAGCAGCCCTTGGGTGTCGTGCAACTTCGCTTTTTCCATTGCTTTTTCCTTTTCTGCAAAGAACCTCTGCCTTTTGGTCACCTTTTGATGTTAACATCAGGGCAGGGCGGAGCTGCATATCCGTACTTTTATAGGCTTCCTAATGACCTGCTTAATTATTTGCTTTCTTTGGAGCTGGGTTTGCTTCTGATATGCCAGGGAGCCTTGGTACTGATGTAGCCTGGTCTCCCTGGAGGGTCTAACATAGAGTCCAGGCATCCTGACACTGGATTCCAAGAGACTGTCTCCCTGGGACACACGGGCTTGAACTTTGTATTTTACTTATTCGTTAGATTGGCAAAGGCATTCTCATCTGAAACAGCTAGGTGCCTAATAGGAAATGATTGTCTAGATTTTCCAACAAACCCAACTGCTTTGTAATCAATCCTTCGCAGTTTTCCTTGTGTTCTGAAATTAAGCATATCGGAAACCAAAGACCATTTAAGTCAAAGCTCATGACAAAAGCTGACCAGCTTTTCTTCCATTCTTGGGGCAGAAGTCATTATTTCACGTATAGATGTTTTTTTCTTTGTTCTTAACATGGCTGTTGTCCCAGAAGCTCCATTAATGTAGCAGTGAGGAGGATCTATGATAGCTGTTGCCTTCGTTCACCCCCGTTGCTGTGATAAACACCATGACCAAAAGCGGCTTGGGGAGGAAAAGGTATATTTGGCTTACAGCTCACAGTCCGTCCCTGAGGGAAGCCAAGGCAGGAACTCAGGGCAGGAGCCCGAAGGCAGGCTGAAGCAGAGACTGTGGAGGAACGCTTCTCACTAACTTGCCCCCCGCAGGCTTGCTCAGCTGCCTTTCTTACACAGCCCAGGCCACCTGCCTAGGGACGGCTCCACCCACAGTGGGCTAGGCCCACCCACATCAATTAGCAATCATGAAAATGCCTCACATACGTGGCCACAGGCTGATCTGATAGAGAAAATTCTTCAGCGGAGGCTCCCTCTTCCCGGGTGACTCTAGTTTTTGTCAAGTTGACAAAAATTAAACCAGCATAGACATTGAGTTGAGCCTTCTTTGTCGTCCTTCAACAAAATACCTCTGACTTCCATAACCACAGACAAGTGGTAACCAATCCCTTTGTAAAGACTTGTCTAGTTAGTTGAGTATGTATTTGACTAGAAACTACTTTGGATATCCATAATCCAGACAGTAACCGTGATAGAATGCATCAACTAAAGTTGAATCTATGAATGTGTTTGTTATAGACTTCTTTTGAGCTGTCTCGTGTTTGCATGTGAGAAGCCTAGGCAATTTATGACATGTCACAGGCTGGAAATAAAAGGAGCTTACTTCTACTTCTGAGATGGTCATGAGGTTCATTCATTGTATATTTTTTGCATTTGTTTCTTTACTGTATGTGTGTGCACATGTATGAGTGCATATATGTGTGCCATGGCACACATATGGAGATCAGATGACAGCTCATAGGAGTTGGTTCTCTACCTCTACCATCTGGGTCTTGGGGATTGAATGCACATCTTCAGGCCTAATGGTAAGCACCACTGAGCCATCTCCCTGACCCTCAATTCGATATGCTTTGTAGTCAGGTACATTCTTAACCATAGAAGTGGATTCTTCTCGCCATGGAAGCCTAGATCTACATAAAACAAACAAAACAGATGCTTCCCTCAAATGATAAATAAATGTTGTAAGTCTTGGAATTCTGAATATTTAGTTCTTATTTCATCAGGAGCCCTAAGCAGCAATCAACACTTTCCTAGCATGCCCAAGGCCCTGGCTTTGATCATGAGCACAACCTCTGGTGAGGATGTAGGGAGAAGGAACCTTTGTACGCGGCTGGAAGGGTGTAAACCAGTGCAGGACAGTACGGAATCAGTACTGGCTCTTTCAAAAACTGAAAATGATCCAGCTATACCTCCTGGGTATATACCCCAAAGAGCTAAGCCAGCACACTGCAGAGATACCTGCACACTTGTGTTTATTGTGGTACTGTTCAGATTGGTCATGTTATGCCCATCAACAGGCAGATAAAATAGATCTACACAGTGGAGCATTATCCCACCGTAAAGAACGAAATTGTTTCATGTAAAATAAGTAAAATAAGTCAGATAGAAAAATAAGCATCATGTGTCTTCCCTCATAGACAGATCTAGGTTTTAAAAATGAGGTAAAGTAGAGGGGAAGAAGGCTGAAGGGACAAGAGGGGGTCTCGGAGGTGCATACGGCCAAAGTATAGCATATAAATATACGAAAATGTCAAAATGAAACCCATTATTTTGCATGTGTATGTGTGTGTATGGTATATACATGTTCATAGTGGTGCATGTACATGTGTGGGGTGCATTGCATATCTCCCTTGATACCGCTCCACTTTAGTATCTGAAGCAGGGTCTCCCTGAACTTGGAGATCGTCATTTCTGCTACACTTGCTGGCCAGAAAGACCCAGGATCAGCCTGTATCTACCTCCCCAGTGCTGGAGTTAGTTACTCATGTGCTCTGTCATGCCTGGCTTTTCGGTAGATGCTGGGAGTCCAACTCAGGTCCTCGTGCTTACACGGCAAGCACTTTACGTGCTGAGCCATCCTCCCAGTCCTGAAACAAATTGTTTTGTACAATTAACATATACTAATAAGAACTTTTAAAGGCTTTTTTTTTCTTTCATTTCCTT
Source organism: Nannospalax galili (assembly GCF_000622305.1). NCBI lineage: Eukaryota > Metazoa > Chordata > Mammalia > Rodentia > Spalacidae > Nannospalax > Nannospalax galili. The sequence goes on from NW_008360311.1 coordinate 5,899,502, forward strand.
TCCTCTCCCTCTGTCTCTTAGCATCGATGGCATTTGTTGATTGTTTTCTGATTGGACTTGACACTTAGTGATCATCAATAGATGGCTTCAAATTAACAGCCATTCTATCCTTCTGTTGACATGAGTTTATTGATCTGCTAAGTTTTATTCCTCAGAAACACAAATAACATGCCATTTAATTTGGCATCCATACTTGAGCACCACAAGACAGGCGTTTAAAAATGGAGTGTCTGGGGTGGGGGCTGTAAAAGCCCATTACTGCTTTCGAAGTAGGGGGAGAAATCAGGTTAAGCTTTGATAACTATCACCTCACCTTTGGACTTTTATTACAGCTGTTTGACACTGTGGGTTGGCAGATGGAGTAGGAAGATAAATGTGCCTGTGCGAATAGGTTTAATATCAAAAGTGGATATGAGACACACACGCTATTTCATCCAGGAGATGCTCCTGTCCGCAAGATTTGCCAGTTACTGTAGGAGATTCTTTCAGGCCTTTGGGGCCAAAAGGTGAACACAACTGAGGTGCCCTAGCCTATGAATATTTCACAGCCCAAGTATCCCCTTTTCACTCGGGCTGTGTGCTGACTGAGGGCTTCTTCAGAGTGAGTCCTCAGTTGACTGATGAATACAAAACGCCTCTCCGAACAAAAGGCATTCAAGATTCGCTGAAGACAAGACAACCTACTTTGGTTTCTGTGTCTGGTACCGGGGTATCAATGGAGATAAAACGCTGAATGACAGGGTGGCGGAATACAGAATAACGCAGTCCTTTGTCCTCCCATTGACTGTAAGGATAATGGGGAGTTAGCGAGTCACAGTAATGTCACAGACCGCTGTGAACTTGGGAGAACTCAAGGATCAGAAAGTAACATGAAGCAAGGAGGGAAATGGAGATAATATTGGGTTACTGAACATTCTCAAATTGTCCTGAAACGCATCCCATCCCTTTGGAGGGGGCATGTTTTTGACAAGGAGCACAATGGGAAGAAACCTGCGGCGGTAACAATATCACCATGTTCTTTTACTACAGGCAGTAATGTGAACTTCTTAGAAGACACCTTCTTTCACCACGTCTTTGTTATGCAGCCTATTGAGGAACCCGGAGACCAAAGTCACTGCCTTGTTCCGGGGCTGTCTGAAAGCAAGGAGCCCGGTTCTCTTGGCCAAGGACAGCTGCCTCGTTGTGAATGGCAGAGAGGTTGGCAGCCAAGGGCAGAGGAAGGGAAAATGCAGGGGAAGAATTGGGGGCGCACAGGTAAAGAACAGGAAGGGGAATGCAGGTGACTGAGAAGAAATGAGAAGGGAGTTTTATGCTGAAGAGAGGGAAGAGTGGGTGTTCTCCCTCCAGGAGCGAGTGTTTCTCCTCAAACAAAACATGAAACAAACAAGCACGGTAGAACTGAGTCACTTCTGCAGCTGCTTTGTGGGCCAGCAGCTCCTTCTCAGAGTGCGTGTCTTCTGAGAGGACGTGTTGGTTAACGACGGAAACTTCAGTGTGGGCTTTTTAAAAAAATGTTTTTATCTGGATACACTAAAGCACCCTTTCCAAAGTCGGCACCATGGAGGTGTTCCTCAGTGGAGGGTCCTGCTATGTGGCTCCTACATCACAGCACTGGCACTGAAGCTGGTGGGCTCCCGAAGCACAAGGAGCAGAAACTTGAACACTTGGCATTTCACACTCAGCTAGAAAGCTCACACCCCAAGGTCCATTTCAAGACCCATCAGAAGTGCTCTCCCAGGGGCTCAGGTGATGGCTCCATGGGTAAAGCACTTGCCTTGCAAGTGTGAGAACCAGAGTTCAGATCCTCAGCAACCACATACAAACCGGGTGTTGATCGCATCTGTAATTTCAGCCTTTAGAGGGTGGAGATGGGGGTCCCAGTCCAGCTAGCTAGACTCGCCAGATCAGCACACTCCTGCTTCAGTGAAATAAAATAGAGGGCAATCGAGGACCTCCACATGCATAGGCATACCCATGCACACACACCCATACACATACATGTCCACACACATGCAAGCACTTATACACTCACACCACACACATCCACATAAATGCAAACATTAATACATGCATGCACACCACACATGTTTATACACACATATACGTATACCACACATGCCCACATGCATGCAAACACCAATACGCATGCATTCCACACACAAGCATTTATACACACATGCATATTACAAACATGTTCTCATGCATGCAAACAGTTATGTACACATGCACACTACACACATGCTCTGATATATGCAGTTATGTATGCTTGCACACCACACACATGTTCTCATACATGCAGTTATACACACATGCATATCACACATCTCCTACACACACACGCAAACATGTATATACACACATTACACACATATCCACATATGTGCAAATACTAATACATGCACACCACACACACATCCACACACATGCAAATACCTATATACACAGGTGTCCAGACATGTAAATGCTGACACACATATGCACATCACACACCTCCCCCATGCATGCAAAAATTAGTACACAGATGCACACTACACACACAGGTCCACATATATTTAAACACAAATACATATGTGCATACCACACATGTCCACACACAAACACTTGGCACAAATATACCACACACATTTCTGCATATATACAAACACTAATACACACGCACAAACACTTTTACACACATGCACACTACACACACAGGTCCACATATATTTAAAGACAAATATATATGTGCATACCACACAATGTCCACACACAAACACTTGGCACACATACACCACACACCTTCCCCCACATGCAAACATGAATACACACATGCATATTACACATATGTGTCCATACACATGCAAATGCCAATACACACATGCACATCACACACCTCCCCCTTACCCATGCAAAGAGAAAACATAAAGAAGCGTCATTTGGAATATGTGGAAAAGCTGGCATGGGTCAGATGACCAGCAGTCGCCTGAAGCTTTGAACTATACAAGCATCCCACCATTGGATGTTCCAGATGGCCAAAGTGCAGCCTGAACCCTTCACTTTACCATCACAGCTCTGCAATTTTCAAGAAGTTATGTAAAAATGCAGTATTTTTCAGTGTTAAAAGCACACCTGTTGTAGCAGCACCTTGGGGTTGTTTGCTGATGAGACACCTGGGGAATGCTCTCAATGCCAGGACAAAGAAAGAGCCACCACAGCGACACAGGAAACCAATGACAAAGAAGCTTTGTCTTTACCCTCTGACCCCATCTCCAGAAGTAGCTTGTTTTGGCCAGTTCTGATTGCTGGTCTGTTATATTCTGTTTTCTCTATTTCCTTTAATAAAAACAGTCAAAGTAATTCCGAGGACTGAGGGACACTCAGTAAAGTGCTTTTCTCGCAAGCCAAGAATGTGAGCTGAATTCTCAGAACCCATGTTAAAAAAAGTCAAGTGTGATGGAACATGCCTGTGATCCTAGAGCTGGGCGGGTAGAGGCAGGCAGATAGATCCCTGGGCCCTGCTGGTCAGCTAGCCTAATCTACTTGGTCAATTCTAGGCCAGTGAGAGACACCATATAAAAAAATGATGGATGGCATTTGAGGAATGACATTAGAGGTTGTCCCGTCTTCCACATGTACATGTACACAGGTGCACATGTACCTGCACACACACACACACACGCACATACACACACACACACACACATACATGCAATAGTAATTTTGAAATCTTTGGTGATAGCTTATGTAGAATATAGTTGTCTTGTGGCCACTGATGTGTGAAGGTGTGAACACACCACAGCCATGGGCACTGATGCATGATGGTGTGAACACACCACAGCCATGGGCACCGATGCATGATGGTGTGAACACACCACAGCCATGGGCACTGATGTGTGAAGGTGTGCACACACCACAGCCATGGGCACCGATGTGTGATGGTGTGAACACACCACAGCCATGGGCACTGATGTGTGAAGGTGAGAACACACCACAGCCATGGGCACTGATGCGTGATGGTGTGCACACACCACAGCCATGGGCACTGATGCGTAACGGTGTGAACACACCACAGCCATGGGCACCGATGCGTAATGGTGTGAACACACCACAGCCATGGGCACCGATGTGTGACGGTGTGAACACACCACAGCCGTGGGCACTGATGCGTGATGGTGTGCACACACCACAGCCAGCCCTCTTCTCTTTACCACGAACACTGACACCTCATTTTCTTCCCTCATCATTTCATTTATCACTGAAACTGGGAAACCATGAAGGACCACGCTGCTGGAGGATGGAGAATCAGCAGGGAATGAGGCAAGTTGCTGCCCAGAGTAGTAAACTGAGGCACAGAGTTAGTGTGAAACACAGTCACAAAAGAGAAAGGTCCAAACAGCAAAGCAACTATGGTACTTGATTCGAGGAATCAGTAGGAAGATGTCGTCAATATCCAGGGAAGAAAACTCGTCCCTGGGGATACTAACAGCAGGTGGAACTGCACATTATGTAGGACGGGCAGAGACGTGTCAACATAATTAAGATTGTAAGACACAGCTCGACCTGGGGAGGTGGGTCAGTCAGTGCCTGTTGCAGAAGCGTTGGGTCTGAGTTCAAGCCTCAGCAGTTCATTGGGAAACTGGCTGATGTAGCATGCAGTTGGAATCCCATTTTCCAAGTTCTGGAATTAAAGGTGTGCACCACCATACCTGGGTACATGTGCATTTTTTTGTTTTTAAAAAAAGGTCACAACTCTTATTCTTTGCCACGTGGTTGGTCCAGCACAAACTCCATTAGTAACGTTAATGGAAATTGCTGGCATGTTTTGAGGATAATACCTATTCCTTCCACCAACAAACGCCCTGTCACTTCTGGGACAGCACTTCCCAGGACCTGAACTTGTTTCCCATCCTTGCATAACAGACAAGGAAAATGAGGCTCAGAAATATTGCCTCTCATCTCTGGGCATTCAGACGGTCAGTGGCAAGCTTAGAACCCAGAAGCCCCCAAAAGAAGAAAGAGCAGCATCCCTGGGAAATGATGTTTGTGTCCATGCTCAAAAGGGGTTTCTTATGACCAAGGTCCTCTGGATTTTAGCATACAACTTAACCACAACCACCACCACCAAAACTCATCACTATAATCACCATCACCACCACCACCACCACCATCACCACCACCATTACCATCACCACCACCACTATCACCACTACCATCACCACCATCACCACCATTATCACCACCACCATCACCATCACCATCACCACCACCATCACCATCACTACCACCACTATCATCACCACTACCATCACCACCACCATCACCACCACCACCACCACCACCACCACCATCCCCACCATCACCACCATCACCACCATCACCATCATCACCATCATCACCATCACCACCACCATCACCACCACTACCACCACTATCATCACCACTACCATCACCACCACCATCACCACCACCATCACCCCCATCATCATCACCACCACCACCACCATCACCATCATCACCATCATCACCATCACCACCACCATCACCACCACTACCACCACTATCATCACCACTACCATCACCACCACCATCACCACCACCATCACCCCCATCATCATCACCACCACCACCACCATCACCATCATCACCATCATCACCATCACCACCACCATCACCACCACTACCACCACTATCATCACCACTACCATCACCACCACCATCACCACCACCATCACCCCCATCATCATCACCACCACCACCACCATCACCATCATCACCATCATCACCATCACCACCACCATCACCACCACTACCACCACTATCATCACCACTACCATCACCACCACCATCACCACCACCATCACCCCCATCATCATCACCACCACCACCACCATCACCATCATCACCATCATCACCATCACCACCACCATCACCACCACTACCACCACTATCATCACCACTACCATCACCACCACCATCACCACCACCATCACCCCCATCATCATCACCACCACCACCACCATCACCATCATCACCATCATCACCATCACCACCACCATCACCACCACTACCACCACTATCATCACCACTACCATCACCACCACCATCACCACCACCATCACCCCCATCATCATCACCACCACCACCACCATCACCATCATCACCATCATCACCATCACCACCACCATCACCACCACTACCACCACTATCATCACCACTACCATCACCACCACCATCACCACCACCATCACCCCCATCATCATCACCACCACCACCACCATCACCATCATCACCATCATCACCATCACCACCACCATCACCACCACTACCACCACTATCATCACCACTACCATCACCACCACCATCACCACCACCATCACCCCCATCATCATCACCACCACCACCACCATCACCATCATCACCATCATCACCATCACCACCACCATCACCACCACTACCACCACTATCATCACCACTACCATCACCACCACCATCACCACCACCATCACCCCCATCATCATCACCACCACCACCACCATCACCATCATCACCATCATCACCATCACCACCACCATCACCACCACTACCACCACTATCATCACCACTACCATCACCACCACCATCACCACCACCATCACCCCCATCATCATCACCACCACCACCACCATCACCATCATCACCATCATCACCATCACCACCACCATCACCACCACTACCACCACTATCATCACCACTACCATCACCACCACCATCACCACCACCATCACCCCCATCATCATCACCACCACCACCACCATCACCATCATCACCATCATCACCATCACCACCACCATCACCACCACTACCACCACTATCATCACCACTACCATCACCACCACCATCACCACCACCATCACCACCACCACCACCATCACCACTACCATCACCACCATCACCATCATCACCATCATTACCATCACCACCACCACCACCGTCATCACCACCATCACTGTCCCCTGAATTCCCTCTGGGTCTCCTGTGCCATCAGACAAACCATATAATATATTTTTATGTGAGTTTATTATGGTTTATGCCCTTGGGGAGGGAGGGGGTAAATGGGGAACTTAAACAGAGACAAGCACTCTTGCACACAACTCAGAACCCACCACCAGATGCTCCCACAGCGCTGCCCATAGTCTCCCTTAACTTTTGCCCACACATCTTGGGCCCACAGTCTGTCCCAGGTTGAAATGCCCCCTCTCTCATCCATGCAGGTGAGGCGCTGGGGCCATCTCACTCTCCACACCTGCTGCCCTCCTGGCTCCAGGCTTCAGTCCCGAGATGGCTCCCAGCCACACCTCAGTGGTCCCGCTCCGCAGCAGGCCCTGCCCCTTGGAGGAACTAGCCAATTGGGAGACACCATCACCACCACCATCACCACTGACAGCACTATCACCACCACACCACCATTACCACCATGAGCACCACCACCCTCATCATCACCAGCATCACCACTATCACCATCACCAACACCATCACTACCACCACACCACTGTCCTCACAAACACTACCATCAATACCAGAACCACCACAGTCATCAATACCACCATCACCACCACCACCATCGCCACCATCATCATCACCACCCACACTACCAAGATCATCTGTGCCTGACCTTCCCAGCTTGATTTGTGGTTATTTGCACCATTCTATAACTGTAGTCTCCTTGGTGATATTAGACATGTTATTTAACTTGTCCAAGACTGAATTTCTAATTTTTCCAGAATGAAGCAGTAGCATTTAACATTCTGATACATGTTTTCTTAAGGAGTGTGCGGTATAAGCATGTGTATGTGGGTGTGGAGGCCAGAGGTCACCTTTGGGTGCTTTCTTCCTCTACCCCTTTCCACATTATTTTTTTTGAGACAGGGTCTCACATTGAGCCTGGAGATCTCCATTTCAGCTAAGGTGGCTAGCCAGCGAGCTCCAGGATCCACTTGTTTTCACTGCTCCAACTCCGAGATTACAAACTTGTGTTACCATCCCTAACTTCTCCATGGATGCTGGTGAGCTGAATTTACCCACTGAGCCATCTCCATAGCCCAACACTGACACTTTACACCTTTAACACCATGATGTCATTCAACACGGGTCTGTACTATGTTTGCAACATTTCAGATAGTACTGGAGAGACAGAATTAAGCACGGGGCAGCCTGGAACCTTAAGGCTTCCTATGGGAGCTTTTCCAGAGCAAGTACTATGTCACAAATCTTCATACTTCCTCCCAGTTCCTCCATATGTCCAGCTCATCATCCACATATTACGTATGTCCAATGAATGTTTATCAAAATTATAATTAAAGGAGCTAGTCATGATAAAGTGTCTTAGAGTCAACACAATATACTGAAGCAGATCATCTGGTATAGTTTGGATCTGAAATGTCTCATCTGGTCTATATTTTGAAGGCTCGGTCTCCAGCCTGAAATGCTTTGGGAGGCAAGACGTGGAGCCTAGTGGAAGGCAGTTGGATCTCTGGGGGCATCCCTTGAAGGACATAGTGAGACTCTGGCCCCTTTTCATTCTTTGTCCTCTCTTCTTCCCAGCTGCCATGCAGCGAGCAGTTTCCTCCATCATGCATTCCCCGGTGACCTGCTGTTTCATCATGGACCTGAAAGCAGTTCACAAACAGACCGTGGATTGATATCTCTGAGACCATGAGCCAAAATGACCTTTCTTCTTTTTAAGTGGTTTTTCTTGGGTATTTCATCACAATGATGTAAAGCTGACAAATATACTATTGGAGGAAGGAAATTTATAGACAGAGAGAAAACTAGCAGAATTCCAAGGAGCAACTGGCTCCTGACCTTGACAGACAGGAACAGCACAGCAGAAGTTGGGAGATAGCACAGCTCTAATCTGGAGATGTCACAGTTCCATCAGCCAAGAGGGTTTGTAGCGCAGCAGTTGAACTGCAGAGGTGGGTGGAGCTGAATTAGAGGGAGCTTTCTCACACTTTGGGTTCTAGACTGTTTTGTAGGGATTTAAAAGCCCCTGAGGGTTTCACACAGAAGCGGACCATTAACAGCTCTGCCAGTTTTGAACTCACTAGTATCACATGTTGGGTGAGGAAATTCTGTGTGTACTTCTAATTTTATTTAACTTATACCTACAAATAGTTTTTGAGGATTGGTAAAGTTTCATGGTAAAAAAAATCTAATAAACACCACTTAACCTTCATTTTTTAGATAAGGTGGTCCAAGTTCCCTAGAAGAAGACAACTCAAAACAAAACAAAACAAAACAAAAAACACTCTTTAAAGCTCCATTTTAGCTTCTGTGGGATACCTTTTCTTAACCCTCAAGAAAAAAAAATTAAAGGAAGGAAGGGAAGGGAAAGAGTTTGGAAGGGAGGAGAGGGAAGGGAAGGGAGCCTCGTGTTTTCAAGATGAATGCCTCTTCTCTGGATGAATGGGGAGAAAACGTGTTGAAGCACCGGGCCAGCTGCTGCCCAAGTAGCTGCAGGGAGATGGACTGTCCTAGAGTTCAGGACTGCATAACAGGAATCTGTCCTTTTCCAAGGCCAACTCTTCAACCAACTCCAGAACGTTTCTTCCTGATGTCTACATTTGAGGTTTCTGTTCCTTAAAGGCCATGTTTTCTGTTCTAAGAGGACTGGATAGTATTGGTATCGTGCTTTCTGGAGGTATCGGTTCTGGGAGTGACTGTGCTGTTGTCAAATCCCTTTCTGAGAGTTTATTCAGGAGTTACATCGTCACAGGACACACCTCCTGGAGTTAGCTGAGTGTGTTAAGGAGATTTATTCTCAGACAAATTGGCTTATAAATATGAACGGCCCATGAGAGGTGAGGTGGGAGGCGAGCCTGGAGGGAACAGTTCAGTCTACTTCGGGGACGTTTTTATGAACACTCTAATAGGTGCGCCTTTACTCTGACTAGCAGTAATGTTCTCACTCCCACTAAACGTGGTCATTCCCCTTAATGTACTTAATACAGCTGTCCCCAAGGACTTATAAACTCATAATTGGATAGTTGAGATTAAGAGGTTAAGAAAACTACCACACAGTGAGGCGCCGTAACTCTGCAGGCAACTTTTTATTGGCTGAAGCTTTCTTAAAGTACCACTTTGTCTCTGGAGAGCAGCTGCTCCATCTTACTCTCCCTCAAGAGAGAACCCCCAAGATGAAGCTGGCTCAGCCTGTCCCGGCCTCAGCAAAACACGAGTTCCATCCTTCAGCTTCACTAAAGAAGCGTTTCTAGGGAATGGATGGAAATGAGAAAGTTTTAGTCAGGTAAACATGAAATAAAGACGTAAAAAGCCACTCGAGGACTTTAATTTCAATCCTAATGCATTTCAAGTACATCATTTAAAGTGTCTTGGAACTTTTGCAAGTCTGCCTTTTTTTTTCTGTAAATTTTACATACAGTTAGTTTTTGACCACTTCGCCACTAAAAACCCTCAGGAAACTCTCAATGGCTCTGTTCCTCCAGAGAAGTGTGGTAGAAAATCTGGTGTGGTGTCCACGGGAAGCCAAGCAGCAGGAGGAGCTGGGAAGGCAGGAGCGCCAGCAGCCAGGAGTCCTGCAGAGCTGGCTTGTTTCTTCCATGGGTTCCTATGGCCATGGGTGCCCCCAGATCAGGTGGCCTCCTCTTCTGGTGGTGCTTAGCCCCTCTTCTGCCTTAAAGACACTGAAGCCAAAGCTGTTTGGATAGGAGGCAGGGGGTCGGGCCACCTGAGATGTTACTTAGTCACTAAAACTCATGAGAGTTTTCAAAGTCTTTATAACAAAGATCCCTGTTTTTGTGTTTGTTTTTTAATAGAGAATTGGAATATCTGTGTGCTATAGCCAAGGACTGTCAGGGAAAGCCAGCAGGAGGAGGTGGTTACATGAGCTTTAGAATCATCCATGTGGGAGCTGAAATGCTAACTCCTCTCCCCTCACCTCCCTGGAGCTCCATTTCCTGATCAGTAAATCCCTCCTTACTAGCATTTGTGACTTGTGACTAGGGGCCCACAGTCAAGCAGTGTTACAAGCCTCTTCAGTGTCTCCCTCACAATGGTCTGGGGTCTATAGAAAGTGAGTTCTGATCTACAAAAAAAGACACTGAGACACAAGATAAAAGCAATTTACTTATGCCCCACAAAGATCAGATGGCAGAGCAAGGATTTGGATGCGAATAGACCACCTGCAAGGGACAGACTGCTCATCACCTTGCTTCTGTGAGACTGAGTGAGAGATCAAACTCAGAGGTACCCATGAGGAATGTCATGCCAAGTCATGAAAAGGGGCCACAGCCCTTAAGCCTGATTTTCAAAACCAGAAACTCAGGGACTGGAGAGGTGTCTCAGCAGTTAAGAGCTCTGGCTGCTCTTGCTGAAGGCCCAGGTTCGAGTCCCAGCATCCACATGGCTTCTAACAACTGCATATAACTTCTGTTCCAGGAAACCTGACACCCTCTTCTGACCTCCATGAGCACTGTATGAAATGGGTGAACTTACATACACGCAGGCAATACACTCATACACATAGAGTAATAAATAAAATATTTTAAAACCAGGAACTCATATATCAACTTATGACTCAGTGGACCTCAAAATTTTAATCACATACCCTAAAGCCTATACATATACATAATACATTTGGGTGTATTTGTTTATATCATGTATATTAACGTACATAAATGAGAAATTTGTCCTCTGATACACATGCACATAATCAGAAATTAAAAGGAAGAAATAATAAAAAGGTAGAACTCCTAATTATTATGTCTGCCCTTCAATACTGAAGACCATCTTGCTCATGACTATTGAAAAGACATCTCTGGCCATCAGATGACCCCCATCTCACCAAAAATTTCTGGTTCTTTCTTCCTAGCCTCTAAATGGAGTCATCAGCTGAGTCAGAGCTGGCCCTCTGGGCAGAAGGTCAGGAACAGCAGATCTATGAGCCCAGCTCACTAGTCTTTGTGTCTGTTTGCTCTTCCACATTAGACCCTGTTCCCAACCCTCTCAGATATTTGCTGGTTGCCAAGCCTTCCTCTATCTCCCATACTCTGAACAAAATATTCACTATCCACAAAACTACCTGAGCCTAAGTCTCTTGGTAGTCGTGGGGTGCATATTGAGGCTAATCTCCCTCAAGGTACCTTTTATTCAGTAGCCAAATGGAGCTGTTAATGCCCCAAGTATTAAAGTGTGCTGATGTTTCAATGGGAAACACCTGGGGCTGTGTCTGGTCCACTCCCTGACACGTACTGAAATCCAGTGTGGAGTTGGATTTCAGAAGAGAAGACTCAGTTCTCCCTCGCCAGGGAAAAAGTGGAAAGACACACTGCCCGGAAACAGACCATGTCCTGCCACATCCAAGGAGAGTGGCGGATCAAGGCTGAAGCTAACTCTGGAGGTGTCTGTCCCCTTGAGACCACAGTCAGTGCTACTGAGCCAGGGGTGCAGCTTTGACCTCATTAGAACATGGGTGCCCAACAGTAGCTCCCCTCTGCTTCAGTCTCTCAAGCCCACTGCACACAGGCACCAATCCCTCCTCCCCAAAGCCCCTTTGCACTTTTGGACCCCCCCTGACCACTTGTGAGGGAGTGCCATTCCCAGGCCAGAGAAGAAAGGCGGGGAAAGGCTGCCCGCAGGGCTGAAGGGCGGCTGTTTATATTATAATTAAGGTTTTACAGCATAAACTGAAATGTAGCTTGGCTTTTCCAACAAGGCACTGGAGGTAATTACCGCTGCTAGAGGCGTTCTCCGCTGCCAATTATTTTTGTCCTAATTGAATAACTCAGGCCACACTGTCGAGGGCCCGGGAGAGGAAGAGGTTGCTTTCAAATGTGGACACTCCTTCAGAGGTCTCAGAAGAGCAGCTTGACGCACTCTCAGTCTCAGCTCTGCCTTTCCTGGGTGAGCAGGCCAGCAAGGAAGAATGCCAGCCCCGAGATCCTATCACTTGCTAGCAGGTGGCGTGGACTCCCTGCATCCGTTTCCTCATCTTCAACCTGGGAGGAGTGCATGAGAGAATGCTTCCACTAGGTAGCTTTCCATTAGTTTAGCAAACACCTGAGACAATCAGCTTTTCAAAAAGAAAGGTTTGTACTGGCTTGCTGCTTCAGTGGTCTCCAGTGCATGGCCCAGGGCCGTTGCGATGGGTTTCTGAGCACAGTGCTGCAGGAGCCCGTGGAAAAGACAGTCTGTTCACCTCGTGGAAACTAGGAAACAGAAAGAGACAGGAAGGAGTCAAGGTCTCAGTATTCCCTGCAAGAGCACATCCTCAGTGGCTTAACTTCCTCCCATAGGTTCCGTGTCCTACCACCTAATGATGCTGCAGGCTGGGTACCAGCCTTTAGTATAGGGCCTTTGGTGGACACTCATACACACTGTGGTAATACTCACCTGGGCACATGAAGCACATTAGATAAAGTATGATCTAAGGAAATAATGCTGACCGAGAGGTGACCAGGGAGCTTGCCTTCACAGATGGAGAAGCTGAGGCAGAATGCCACAGCAGGGCGAGCCTGAGGCTACCGGTCTAAAAGGGATGAATTCCTTTGAACTGCAGTAGAATTCCAACCCCCTGAAGTTGGACACATCTCCCACGATGCAGATGTTCCCACCTCTTCCTCTGAATCTTCACAGTCTCCAGCTTCGGAACCATGCTGCCTCCCAGGCCTGGGTACCCCCGAGTTAATATTACACCCATTTGCACAGCACGTTCAACTTCTTAAACCTCACTCTGTTCTCATCTCTTTCAGTTCTCATAATCATCTGGAAAAGAAAAGTAGCCTTCCAGGTTTACAAGCGGAAAGACGGAGGCCAAGGGAAATTAAGCACATCATACGAGCTTAATCTACAACAAAACACAAGTCTCTCCTCCAGTCTTCCCCACTGTGCCACTGGGTAGAAGTCAGCTCAGCTCTTAGGGTGAACCACACAATCCCATCCCAGAGCCCAAGACCTTCGTTCTTGAAATCCCATCATGGGATTGAAGCATCTCAGAAGCCAGGGAAAGTGATTCTCCAACTTTGGTGTTCATGTGAGTGAGTCTTTCCAGGAATGTGTTTAGAATGCAGGTTCCAGGGCCACACCCCCAGGGATTCTGATTGCCTAGGTCCAAGATGGGTCCAGGAATCTGAAGTTATTAACAAGGTCTCCAGATTTTTCGGATCCCAGTGGGTCACGGAAACACTGGATTCAAAAGACCCAGGATGGAAACACAGCCCCAGTGTGGTCTCGGCTCACTGACTAACTTTGCTGAGTACAAGGTTCCTTTTACTCAAGTGAAGATGAGAATACTTACCTCTGCAGGGTTCTGAAAATTAGAGGAGCCCATACACGTAAGCTCTGAACACTGTGCCTAGAGAATTAAAAGTGCTTCCTGGAGTTAGCATCCCCAACATGGCCGCTGCTGTCGTCAGAACCACGACTGAAATGCAGACAAGCCTACTGGGTGTTTAGCTTGAAATCTTCTCGTCCACTGTCATTAAATCTATAGACAATTGGGACTTAAAAGAAACACAAATAGGATTTGATAAGTTGAAATTTCTTTTTCTTAAGACTGATTATTTTATTGTCATTTAGCTGCCTTGGGTGGTAGGTTAGAAAAGGGTTTCTCTACTTAGCAGACACTGATGAATTCGGTGGAAATGGGGCCCAGAGCGGGTATGCCAGGAGTGCTGCTTGGATACTGGCTTTAAGTTATGTAATCTGCACAGCAGCTCAGAGCAGATAGCTCTGTCAGGGGAAGAGTGCTCAGCCCACTCCATCGCCCTCAGCTTCTTCCTAATCACCCCCGCCCCCGACCTAGCTGGAGCTTTGGGGACATCTCTGAGTTCAAGTGCATCCTGGGACACCAGTGATCCACCAATAGATATTTAGGTCTGTGTGGGGAGGACTCCACTGGAGGAAATTCTTGTTAGATGAAGGTTGCCCTGAAACCATCCAAAGGGAAAAGCAAATGTGAACAAGCATGCCGTCAACTCCATGAGCTTCAGGCCGCCAGTGCTACCCCCACCCCCTCCTCAGGCCGCCAGTGCTACCCCCGCCCACTCCTCAGGCCGCCAGTGCTATCCCCGCCCACTCCTCAGGCCGCCAGTGCTACCCCCACCCACTCCTCAGGCCACCAGTGCTACCCCCCCACCTACTCCTCACATCCCCTGCCTCAGAATTTGGTTACTCTTAGAATTTTCTTCTTTTATTAGTGTTTATTAATTATATAGAATATAGATAGGTTTCAGTATGACTTGTGTACACACACATCATGCACTTTGATCATATTTACCCTCCATTACCCTCTCTCGACGCCCCCCAGGTCCCCTTCCTCTTCCCAAGTAGTTTCCCTTCCACTTCACCTTCTTTTTGTTTTAGAGCCTGTATGTGGGAGGGAGCATGCTGTCTGTCTTTCAGTGTCTGGCTTTTTGACTTAACACCATCATCTCCATTTCCATTCATTTTTCTCCTGCAAAAAACTGATTGCATTATTTTGATTATTATTAATTAATTAATTTTTATGTTATGAGTATGAGAGCTATGCCTGCATGTGTATAAGTACACCCATGTGCCATGCCTGTGGAGGTCAGGAGAGGGTGTTGGATCCCCTGGAACTAGAGTTACAGACAGTTGCTAGCCTCTATGTGGGTGCTAGGATTTGTACCTGGGTCTTCTGCAAGAACAGCCAGTGCTCTCAATCACTGAGCCATCTCTCTGGGCCCCTGATTTCATTCTTTATTCTGCCTTTAGAAATGTCTAGTGAGGTGTAAGATGACTGTGTTAGTGAGAACTGCAGTCTGTCTGGGGCTGGTGGCCTGAACTTTATCAACGAGACTTCCAGAGAGCTGTCAATTCACCCAGGTCACCTCTGTCCTTTGGTGAGGCCAGCCTGACACATAAACTCAAGTTCTTGGTTAGAAAAACAGCCTTGGCTGTTTCTGATACCTTGGCAGTGTGTTCTTGGTAACTGTGTTCTATCAGTGGTTCCATAGTCCAGTAGGAAGCTGGCAGGTACATCTCACTCAGGGCTTAAGGGGAGCTGAGCTGAGTGTCCACTCTTTCTCTGGCCATCTGAATCCCACAGCACACTTACGGAGCAGTGTTCTCCTCTACAGGGCCTTAGAAAAAGCTGCACAGTCGACCACCTCTACAGTGTGCACTCGGAAGACCCTGAAAGCCCCACATACCAAACGCCCTCTCCCCAAGCATGTCTGTCTCCAGACCGTCCTCTTCAGGCCCAGGGTGTTCCATCAGCAACCTTCCCCTGGAATCCGAGCCCTGGAAGCGACCCAACGGCAGCAGGTTCCTGCAGTGGGTGAAAGGCTCCTGAAACCGGAGGAAGGGCTCGGGTCTGCCCAGCAATGTCCTCCACCTTTGTGTCCCCTCTCCGGTCCATTCTCCTTCGTGGTCTTCACCTGCTTCGGTACCTGCCTCCTGCACCTCCTTTCGGGGCAGTGCTCCCCACACGGTGTTGGGTCAGGACTGGGCCTCTGTGGGCTCCAGCACCCCTATGGCCAAAACAAGCCCTGGAGGATGAACCCATTCAGAGTGACTGGAGCAGGCACACCCTTCCCAGTCCCTCCCTTCACACCCACCCCCATGAGAACCCCGGGGCACAAAGGAAACTGGAGAGGAAAGACTTAATTTTTCACCCAAAGGCCAGCTCCACAGAGAAGCCATGTCCCTGGTACTGCTGCTGCTAACTCACGGTCTTTCAAAGAAAATGCCATCGCCTTTTAGAGACAATCATCCAAGACTGCCTCCATGTTATGGCTTTTCACCCCTGTTCTGAAACCCTCTTCTGTCATATGGCTAGAAAACGTATGCAGTCACTCTGCTACCCTGAAGCCCGCAGAGATCCCCACTCTGCCTTCCCCTTCCTCATCTGCTTTTTTCCCAGCAGCTCCTCCAGCCACTGGGCTCCTGGAACGGTCACTGTGACCACACACCTATTTGTTTTGTGATTCCCATACTGGAGGGACAGGACTAAGAACATGAGTTGGGCATGCGACACTCTGAGCAACGGTGACCTCCCAGAAGACGGGTGCAGAGGACTGAAGGTTACGTACTTCAGTCAAAGTGAGGGCCTGGGAGCCCCTGACTCAGTCTCAGAGCTCATGTTATTTGTGGAGGGAAGCAAAGGAGCTTCCTCTTCCAGTCTCCCTGCAGGAGCCTCTCCATGCTGTGGTGCTGTTGGTGACCTGCTTCCTCCTTATATTTGGCCCTGGGACCTGCTTAGATGCTCTGACACTCAAATGAAACCTGTGTCTACACTGGTTAACTCAGGGGCCCTGTGACCCCTGTCCTTCCTGGCTGCTCTCATTGTGTAGGGTCACTGTCCTTCCGGAAGAACTTTCTTCATTTGGTTTGCAGAGATCACAGGTTCCTGGTGCTCCTCTTATGTCCTTCCCCCTCCTCTGCTGGGCCTTCCTCCTCTTCCCAGTTTCTAGAGGTGGGAGGAGCTCAGGACTCTGTTCTTGAACCTCTTCTCCACCCACCCTACCTCCGCCTGATCATCTCACGCATGGATTTGAATACCAGGTTAAGCCATTAGCAACATCTCCTAATAGATCTTTTTTCCTACCAAAGTGGTCATTTAAGGACTAGCCTCAATGCTGTGAGTATAATGACTCCCAAATCGGTTTCCAACTTCTTGGCCTTGACTTGAACTCCAAACTTCCAATTTGGAGTCTGGCAAACATCTCCAAATAGACCCTAGACGTCAGCATCCCTACAAGGCTTTCTTTTCTCTTAGCCATCCCCACTCTTCCATCTGCTCAGACCAAAACTGCAGGACTTACCCCACCATATCCATAACCACAAGACTCACTGCGTTTGTCCTGCTGCTCCGAGCCTCCCTTCTCACAGCTCTACTCCAGCATTGAACTGGGTGCAGCTTCTGCTTTTGGACCCACTGCAGTCTATTCTCTGCATAGCAGACACAGTGATGCCTCCTAAGCAGGAGTCGCATCATGCTCTCTCTCCATCCCAACCCTCTACTTCACATCACACCATCCTCCGCTTCCCTCCCGCAACACTCAGAGTGAAATCCAAACCCCTTTCCCTGTTACTTCCCTGCTCTCACCCACCTCTCCAATTCCCGTCTCCTGCTCCTTCTTCACCCTGCTGATTTCTCCATCCATCCATCCATCAATCCTGCTTTACTTCATAGAATTAGAACACATAGTATGTTATATAACAATTTGTTTATGTGTTTATTATCTATCCATATTAGTCTAAGTTTTTTGAGGGCAAAGATTTTTGATTTATTGTGGCACGCATGGGATGCTGGGACAGTGGAGCATCTCTCCCAGGAATAATGACAAGGGACCAGGATGTCCACTTCCTGTGGTCCTGGCTGTGACATGCTTGGGATGCTGAGACAGTGGAGCATCTCTCTCAGGAATGCTGACAAGGACTAGTGCCTTACACGTAATTGATGCTTGATATGCATTACATATAATCATCATATGTGTTTTTCAATTGTTGAGCAAAGGAACAAACTGATAGATGTATTTGTCAGACTGTCACACCTGTACCTTGTGAGTCTTCAACAGACAGTTGATGCTTGAGAATCTTGGACCAATAGTTTAATGATGACATGGGGCCAGGATTATATTGAAATTTGAATTTGCAGTCTTTGGAACACTTCCCTTACATAGAATCATTCCTACTTTCTCCTCCCACTAGCAGAGAGGATGAACCCTCAGCTCTCTATTTTCATGCTCATCCAAACTATTAAGACAATAAGAGTCTTCATGAGGTGATTATGGCATTTTCAGAGTTGGATATCACAATAAGAGTCTTCATGAGGTGATTATGGCATTTTCAGAGTTGGATATCATCAATACCCACACCAGCACACACTAATAATGATAAAAATAATAACCTACACTCATTAAGATCTGCACCTGCTCTATAGATGTCTAAGTCATCTGTCAGGCAGGTACAGACTCGCTCTCCACTTGCAGACAAGAAAAACCAAAGCACAAAAGGGACTAAGTAACTTTCAAAGTTCATAAAGTCTGACAGAATAAGGAGCCGTGTTTCTGGGATTTGTGGTGTGGGACCAGGTCTTCAATGACACTCCCATATTAAGTCTCACTGTCTTCCTTTCCCCCCTGTCAGCTCAAACTCTGACAAGGTTCATGAAGTCAAGGGCAAAAAGAGCATTAATCAAGATGGTCCCATGTAC
Organism: Nannospalax galili; assembly: GCF_000622305.1. Classification (NCBI taxonomy): domain Eukaryota; kingdom Metazoa; phylum Chordata; class Mammalia; order Rodentia; family Spalacidae; genus Nannospalax; species Nannospalax galili. The sequence continues at coordinate 5,918,658 of NW_008360311.1, forward strand.
AGTGAGGAAGACTCTAGACCCCCAAGGCAATGTGACCCAACTACAAACCTAAACAAGTCAGCAGCACATAGTTCGATCCCCTCACTGGTTTCTAAGGGCTCTTTGCATCTCTGGGGTTGGCCCTGTTCTCCAGCCCAGCTGAAGGTCATGTGTCTGTCTCATACCTTCAGGTGAACAACGGAATCTGTGTAGCAATTCATCCACATTCGACCTCCCCAGTGAGCCTGATTCCACCTGTTAAGCAAGAGTCCTGATGCCCCAGGTTTTCACACCTCACAGCTGACAGGTGGACATATCAATCCTTGAAGAAAAATGTCTTCTGAAAAATGTCACTGTGGGTTTGCACTGGCAAGAATGGAGGAAATAGGATTGTGTGCAGACGTCTGTCTTCTGTGCTCCTGGCTGTGGCACACATGGGACACTGAGACACTGGGGCCTCTCTTGTAGGATTAGTGACAAGCAGTAGGCACTACTCCCTCCCACAAGCCTCTCCCCTCCCCAGCTGTGCTGACCAGAAGAGAGCGAGGACTGACTCTTTAAGAGAGCTAGCAGAAGAACCCAGGGAAGCAATTCCAGGGGGAGTTACAGCTCATCAGGGGAGCCATACGCCCCGAGTTACAGTTAAGGCCCTGAAGTTTTGGGTACTGTGTTTCCTGTTCACCTACATTTCCCTTGGAGTCACAAATGCTTTTAGAGATACCCCACATCCCCTCTCAGAGCTAGACAGGACTCAAGCTCTGCGGAACTAAGATCGCCAGGACTCAACTACTACTCAAAAAACTGCAGTGGCATCCATGTGGATCCTTGAAGCCATGCTTCCATGCAGGCCTTCAGATTAAAGAGAGAGCACATCAACAAGCGGGAAGGGGGAGGGAGAGAGAGAGAGAGAGAGAGAGAGAGAGAGAGAGAGAG
>NW_008360311.1:5919599-5934274 GCF_000622305.1 Nannospalax galili
AAAGGAAGAAGGCTGAGACTAAGATGTCCTTCATTGCCACTGTTCCAGGAATCAGTGCTACCCAGACACTCAGTCCACTATCAACAGGTTGCCCAGTTGGAGGGACCCATCTGTACCCCAGACTCTGTCCCTACAATAAGGGACATCCTTTGTCCAGTGACTAGGGCATTGGTGAGCCTCTGTCAAGGATCGATGACCTTCAAAAATCTCAAACCTGGTGGGCTTCAGTGTCCCTGTCTGCAAAGAACGCCTCTGAGCTCTTGTACTATTCTAACATTCTGGAATTTAATAAGGTCCTAAGAGAGAGGTATTTGGGGAAAATCTGCCCAACATGGAATGGTTCTAGCAATTTCCACAAAATAAGCTGTAGGATCTCCCCCCACATATAACCTTTTAAATTATATCTATCCTTGGGCTTTTATATTGTATCAAAGCAGAAGACCTGAAAACAACCAAAGTATGTGCTGGGGGGAGGGCTGATGGTACATCGACTTCATCTTCACTCAGGATCTGTTTACTGTTACTACCAGATGAGTGACATATGACCGTCTTATTGTTCATACTTAAAGTTACTAAGTAATGGCTGGTTGCCAAGGAGTGTGATGGACACTTCACACTTGGGAGAGTACAGAAAACAAACAACACATTGCCTTTACATTTGGGAGAGAGAAAAAAATGAGTTCATAAGAAAATCCAGACGCTAGCACAACAAAGTTAGAAGCACACTGCAGTTCTGAAAGCCTGAGACCTGACCTCCATCCTTTTCATTGTTGACCAAGTACCCAAGTCTAGCTGATGCGAAGTCTTTGCAACCCGAACAGAAACGTGCAGTAGTGTTATCATTAGGTTGCACCACCAAAGTCAAGTAATCGCTGGCTCCTTGCTAATATACAGAGAGTATTTACCTTAGCCCAGTTATCAAGCACATTTTCTTTAGGGAACACCTGGCCTTTCTGATAAGATGATTCTAAGGGAGGCCATTTTAATTTCAACACGCCATAGACTGTAGCTTTTGGCCAAAACAACCTTGTGGATGGAACTACAATAGGATTTGTGAGCCTAGTTAAAAAATGAAAATGAGGGGCTGAGAGATGGCTCAGGGGTTAAGTACACTGGCTGTTCTTGCAGAGGACCCGGGTTCAAAGCCCAGAACCCATATGGTGGCTAATAACTGTCCATAACTCCAGTTCCAGGGGATCCGACAGCCTCTTCTGTCCTCCTGGGGCACCACATGGGTGCACTTACACACATGCACACAATACACTCATACAGATAAATATAAATAAGTTAAAAATGTTTTTAAGTGAAAATGTGGGGCTCCTTGTCAAAAATAAGAATTTTAAGACAGTAAAAGTTGAGCACTAAAAAAAGTGCAGGCTTGGGTCTATTGGCATTGGTTAGCCACAGCCTCGTGGAACCTGCCAACAGATGGTTTAGAATTAACCATCACTAGCATTTAGCAAGTGCTTGCTTTCTCCTGGGCACTGTTCTAAGAACTTTACATGTATTAACTCCTTAGGGTAACCCTAGAAGGGTACTATTATTTCTACCTTGCTATGGAAACTGAGGCCCAGAAGAGGTAACCATCAGACCATGGTTCCAGGGACACAGGGGAGAGCCAGCATTTGGGCCTCAGCAGACTAGACCCAGGATGTTACATCAGTTCACTGTGGTACATCTTGTTACCAACTTCCACACCTGAGTGAGGAAGCTCTGCTCTAGAGTCTCCATCCTCTTCTAAGGCTGGCATGCATCTGAGGGCCTCCGAGGTTGCCACAGTTGGAAGGAACTGCACTGAAGGGGAACTGTGCATGTATGTGGGCAGCACAGTGGAAGTCTGAGCATGGAGAGCAGGGAGTGGTTTCTCTTGGATCTCCATGTGTTACTGAAGCTTCGCAGTGAAAGCTTGTGGAAGTTTGACATCGAAGGCCATCAGTGAATGTGACTCACACTAACAAAGCCCCCCGTGCTCCAGTTATGGAGACCATGGCACTGTGGAAGGAAGGATGGGCTTCTGGACAGAGCTTTGACCTGTAACTCAAGGCTGTGAGCTTGCCAGGCACTTCTCTTCTGTAGCACAAGCTGCAAGGTGGGTTCACTGAAAGGGGAATGAAGAGCAGTGTTCTCAGAGAGAAGAAGACCGGGGCGGGGGGAGGCTGTGCCTCTGGTTTCTAGAACTCTGGTTATCCAACTTTGGTCTTGAACAAGCATCTTTCCAGGGCACTTTGAAATGTAAGCCCTGTGCTCACCTCGGACCATGCTTTCTGGATGCTGATGGGAATGGGCCATTTTTTTTGCAACATCCTAGATAGGACAGAGGACTTAATGTGGTGGAAATGTTCCCAGGAGTGTTGGTGACCACTCCTGATCACGCTCCCTCACAGAGAGCCACATGCCTTTCTTGGAGCACACAGGAAACTTGAGGATGAGCTAGCAATTGCAGTCCCACGTGAATAGGATAGCCCACCGCCATCCTCTAAAATTTTACTTTCTTTTCGCTGAAGGTAAGTGTGTCACAGTGACCTAGTATCTACATAATGATGAAGGTTTCTTGGGGGAAACTTTTCTCCCATGACTGTCTTTCAAGCTCCCCCCTCACTGTTTTCATCTGCTCGTTCCTCTAGGCACAGCTGGTTTTATCCTGCTCTAATCTGGAGGAAATTCGTTATCAAACATTGTTGATGACACCAATCTTAGAGAGTGTTCAGCCCAGTATTTACACCTGAGGGCTGGAGGAGTCCAGACAGTTGACTAGGGCCATAAAGAGGTGTCCACTGTGGGGGAACCACATGTGTAGCCCCTACATGCTCACAACTCACAGATCCTGAAGGGTTTCCTATCCACATCACATCAAGTCAACTGACACTACTCACCATAGAGCACGTCTCCACTCTTCTCCCTGGATTTCACATTAAAGTGACTCTGAAAACAACCCTTTTCCTTTCTTTAAATCTCTAAAAAATGAATGGCTATCCTGTACAGCAAGAACACGGTAAGGGGGCTGGAAAAATCCACTGTGAACAGATAGGGAAGTCAAAGTTATAAACAGAAAGGTCAGAAAACAGATTAAATGTCCAAGTTGAAAATGAGGAACAGAGATGAAAGACAGGAGCTATTCCCAAGCAGCAGGGCTCTGGCTGCATCCTTAGGATGGAGGCTACCCACTAGCGGAGAGAGCCCTGGCTCTCTCATACAGCCCCTTCCTAGTCACGTGGTATTTGAATCCATATGCTTGTGGACTTTGGGAGCTGAGAAAAACCTCGGAGGTCAAGGGTGGGTTAAGCTAACTCCTCATCTTGAAGAAGAGGAAACAGAAACTCAGAGACCTGAAGCCACATAGCACCCCTTAATTAACCAACCAGTGCTATTCTTCTGGCCACTGGAGGAGCCACAATACAGATAAGTTATTTGGTTCATGGCAAAGGAAAGGTATCACCTGATAGTTTGGTATCTTTCCAAAATGGTATAAAAATCTTAAGCAGATCACCTACTGGGGAAATGTAATCATAGTTTTTAATGAACATAAGGTCCTCAAGACATTTTGTTGTTGTTCTTATTTTATTGCCTCTATATGGTATAAATCAATTAGCCACCAAGGGCTAGAGGCTGTAGAGTGGCGGTCAGGCACTGAACAGATAATTGCTCATTTGCTGAGATTAACACCTCACCACAGTGTTGGGACACACTTAGGAATCTTGCGATCTCCACAAAGCCCATAGTTGCAGTACTATCCATTCCGGCTGTCTCCATGTCTACAGCCTCCTACACACAAATTACTCTAAATGTGGCATTTAATTAACAGTCCTTCCTGTGGCTGCAGTCACAGGAGAGACAGGAGACATCTTGTTTGCTGTTGCTTTAAAGTCACTTTTTGTTCACTACTAGTGAGCTTTAAAGCAATCGTTAAAGGACTTAAGGCTCAGCGGACCCCGAAGAAGGTGTAACATTGACAACTACGGAATTGGAAAGTGCAAAGTGCACACTTATTTCTGTTTGTGGGTTAGCATAGAGTTACAGGATTCTGCTCCTAACTTTAAAGGATCTGTTCTGCAACCGATTCCTTCCCTTTAGCTGGAGCAGGGAGCCTCCCGAGGGTCTTGGAATGTGAGGAACTTACAAGGCTCAGGAAACTTACAAACGTACACAGGTACCTCCTGAGGTTATATGATCAGTAAACCAGTTGATTCAGAGAAGAACCTCTTCAGTGGGATAGCTGCCTCTAAGCATGCACCTTTCAAGACCCACCACCCATGTTGCTGAGGAATGTTTGATGATGCGTCTGTCTGAGTCACACATACTCCTGTTAGTGATCTCAATGAATTCACTGGTTTACCAAACTGGACGTGAGTGACATTATTTCTTTGGTCTGTCCTTGCGTTTTCTATATGAGCTCAACAGAAATAAGATTCTCTAGGAGAAGTCACACAACAGGATCCTATCACCAAAGCTTGGAGTGCTCTGCCTCGTCCCCAAAGTCCGATCTAGCATGTTTCTTTGTTTATTGAGACAGGGTCTCCCTGTAGCCCCAGCTGGTCCAGAACTAGCTATTAGACAGGCTGGCCTCCATCTCACAGAGATCTGCCTGCATCAGCCACCCAAGTGCAGGGATTTAAAGGCATGTGCCACTATGCCCAGCGTCTGAGTTGTTCTTAACTACCACATTCTAGAGCGAGAGATGAGAAATCAGAGAATAATGGGATGGATTGGGAGAAGCTAGGAGGAAGCTTTCTGATTGGACTGCCACATCAGAGGACAGAGGAGCACAGCCATCCTCGGAGGACCTCTGGCTTCATGCTAACAAAGGGAAGTAGTCCCTGGGACAGTTCATCCTGGAATAAGAGACTCGCCCTCCCCAAAAAATCAAACAGGCAACAAATAATTTTACCATTACCAGGTAATACGTGTTAATTGCTCCGTTTATATACTGCGAATAGCATACCATTAGAGACTGTGTATGCATTGTAACTAGAGCATTAATAAATTTAAAATGCGCCTATTAGGATGACAGCTTTGGAGGTGCAAAGGAATAACAGTTATCACTTGGCAGCAGCCTCTCACCCCATCTGCCGAGACTGTGCATACATTTTCAGCTTTCTGAGCAATGATTAGGCCTGTCAGAACCTCTTTAACCTTCTAACTGCTGGTCCCCACTGGCCGTAATTAGAGACTAATGAATTCAGAAGATGCAGGCCGTGAGGAAAACTGCCTTGACAGTTTGTGTACAAATTAAGCCCCAATTACTTCAAGCATCTTGTGCATCGTGGATACAAGTCTCTGCTATTATTTTTGAATATGGTCATTTTAGCAGAAATGAGGAACTTGGCTAATGTATTTTGTCATTTTTATGGCTCATCATAAAGAACAAACATACTGGGCGGGTCATAAATATGTGAAATAAACTATGGTGGATTATAAACAGAAATTAATTTTCCTCTTGGGACTACCTCCCACCTTACCCCCCCATTGAATATACTGATTAATACAGTTATTGTTAACCAGATAAAATCTGTGTTTTTGAAGGAGCCTGGCTAACTAACAGGTTGTCTGGCTTAGGCTTCAACCCCAACGAAGGAGCATGTAGAAGAGAGGTGTCTCCCTGGAGCTGATCCCTCTGTGGAGACTTTGAGTGTTCAGAGAACTCTGCCCCCTTCTGCCCTTCCACCTTCCACTTCTATAGTCGCAGCGCAAAGCCCGATGCCACATTCAGTCCAAAACTTGTGAAACGTTATTCAATCTTTTCTCATCCTCTCTGTCATTCTGTCTAGATAACGGCAGGAGCTTGCATTAGTAGATGTGTGGTCCACTTGCTGAGTTTGTGGTGTGAGCCGTTTGTGTTCTCTGTCGCACATGGAGATGGGACTTGGTAAGCAATCGTGACTACACAGAAGGTAGACACACACTTGTACTTGCTATAAGCAGGGTTTGACACTCTTCCATATACTCCAAGTGACACAAACCGGGGCTAGAGGTAGAACTCAGTGGTAGAAGGCTTGCCTCACATGCACAAGGCCTATCTGTCTTCTTCCCCAGCACTACAATAAAATGTTCCTGGAGCCTCATCACCACTCTATCAGGCAGGTACTGTTGAAGCAACTGAGGGGAGTTAAGCAGCTTCCTGAAGTTGTACAGGCAGGAAGTAGCTTGGCCTGGGATCAGACCCAAGTCTCTCTAGTTCAAAGCCCACACTCTACAATACTGTCATAGCAGAGTGGAGGTTGCGGGAGTCCAATGATGCTGACCCTGTCAGATGGGTAAGACCTCAAGGCGAGGAAACATGTGCCTCCCCGGGGTAAGGAAGGGCAGATGAGCACTGTTTTCATTTGCTCATTTTAACTGTGTTGTGCTGGATGCTTTAGTTCTCAACTTGACACACCTGGGGCGAGGGAGCCTCAGCTGGGGAATACCTCCATTGGACTGGCCCTCAGCCATGTCTGTGAGGTTTTGTTGTTGTTGTTGTTTTTCTTTTTCTTTGATTGTTCAGTATTGTGGGAGGGCCCAGCCCACTGTGGGGGATGCTACCCCTGGGCAGGTGATTCTGTATTGTACAAGAAACCAGGTTGAGTACTGGTCAGAGGAGCAAGCCAGTAGGCAGTGCTCCTCCATGGTCTGTGCTCCAGGTTCCTGCCCTGAGCTCCTGCCTTGGCTTCCCTTGATGATGGACTGAGCTTGTAAGTCAAATAAACCCTTTCCTCTCCAAGTTGGTTTTGTCTCAGCAATTGAAGGCAAACTAAGACACCTGTCTTTCTCTCCCATAAAGACTTTGATCCTAGGAATCCAGTGAATACATAGTATCACTGGTCCTTCCTGAATCCCTTGGTGGAAGATTCAACCAGGCTAACTACAAAGGTTCTATGGTACCGTGATAGTTATTATTGACTGTCAACTTAACAGGAACTAGAATCAGCTACAAGACACGCCTTTGACTGTAAGGGAATTTCTGGACTGGATAAATTGAGAAAGGAAAATATATCCTACATGTGCATGGTACATTTCATGGTTTAGGGTCCCCGACCGCAGGAAAAGGAGAACGCGAGCTGAGCGCCGGTTCATCTCTCCCTGCTTCCTGAACGCAGATGTGACCAAGTGCCTCCTGCTGCCTTGCCTTACCACCATGGTGGATCGTATCCCCTTGTACTGTGAGCCAAAATAAACCTTTTCTTTCTCAAGCCGTTTTTGTTGGGTATTTTGTTACAGCAATGAGAAAAGTAGGTGATGTAGAGAACAAGTTGGAACTCTGGACACATCAGGGAGAAAATGCCAAGCTTAGAGAGGATTCAGACTCAAAGTCCTGCTAATACACCTTCCTGTGTCAGATGTCACAGTGCTAAGACTCAGGACAAAGGAGCATGGCTTTCTGTAATAAAGCTGACCAATCTGTCACTGAAAAGGCATTCCATCCAGTGGTTTTAAACACAGAATTTTTTTAGCATAATTAATTTTGCTCAAATGAACTCCTAGTCAGAATCTCCCCCTGAGACTTCACCAGGGGTCTTTAGACTATAAAACTTATTAAGAAATACTTCATGTGTGTCTGTTAGGATGAATACAGCAGACCATTTGACTAACCAGTGACTTAACAAGGTCAGGTTTCATGTCTCCTAAGAACAGACACCTGACGGTAATGGCGGCCAGTGTTGGTTCAATGGTTCGGAGATCTCAGAGTCAATTTCTTTTTGTTTTCCTTGATTTTAGTTTTGTGATCTGAAAGAGGTTTCAGCTTCAGATGCCACACTTTACTCATGGGAAGAAGACAGAAGGGTGCTGGAGGGAAGGTTCAGCAATTAAGAGCCCTTGGGAACTGAGTTCAGGTCCCAGAACCCACATCGGGTGGCTCACAACCACCTGTAACTCCAGCTTCAGGGGTCTGCTGACCTCTTTTGGTCTCTATGGGCACTGCACATATATGCACATACCCCCCACACACCAATACACATGAATTTTAAGGGAGACAGAAGGCATTGCTAGCTATACCTGTCTCCAAAACTCAAGAAAATAAAGGCTTTGTTGGCACTTTCTGCCTGACTTCTGTTTGGGGGTTATTGCCCTAAAACGTGCTACATGGTCATTCCAAACTGCAAAGGCATCTAGGAAAGCAAACATTCATCTGTCCATCTTGCCGCTCCAGAGAACACTGGGGTTCTATGCTGACGGCAGGATGTAGGGGAGGCTGTCAGGGCCATACTCTGAGCCTAGCCTGCTTGTTCTCTTCATGTGCTTTGGAATGCAGCACATGTTAATGTGTTCATAAGAGAAATTGCTCAGATAGTTTGACCTAGCCTGCTTGTTCTCTTCATGTGCTTCAAAGGAATGCAGCACATGTTAATGTGTTCATAAGAGAAATTGCTCAGATAGTTTGGCTGTGGGGCTGAGATGTAGATCAGTGGTGGCATGCTGACTGCCTAGTTTGCATAAGGGCCTGGATTTCTTCCCCAGCACCCTACCCCAAATTAATCTGTGTTAGGAAACTCACAGCTTCCCTTTAGATGGGTGCAAAAGCAGGTGGATTCCTGTAGAGTCCTATGGAAAGGTTGCTGAGGAGAGTGGATGGAGATGGAAGCACAGTCAGGAAATTTGAGGCAGCTCCCCGAGGTTCTCCGGCAATTCTAATGAACCAATGTTACCTAGTACGGGCACCCCAAATTAATCTGTGTTAGGAAACTCACAGCTTCCCTTTAGATGGGTGCAAAAGCAGGTGGATTCCTGTAGAGTCCTATGGAAAGGTTGCTGAGGAGAGTGGATGGAGATGGAAGCACAGTCAGGAAATTTGAGGCAGCTCCCCGAGGTTCTCCGGCAATTCTAATGAACCAATGTTACCTAGTACGGGCTCCGGCAATTCTAATGAACCAATGTTACCTAGTACGGGCTCCGGCAATTCTAATGAACCAATGTTACCTAGTACGGGCTCCGGCAATTCTAATGAACCAATGTTACCTAGTACGGGCTCCGGCAATTCTAATGAACCAATGTTACCTAGTACGGGCTCCGGCAATTCTAATGAACCAATGTTACCTAGTACGGGCTCCGGCAATTCTAATGAACCAATGTTACCTAGTACGGGCTCCGGCAATTCTAATGAACCAATGTTACCTAGTACGGGCTCCGGCAATTCTAATGAACCAATGTTACCTAGTACGGGCTCCGGCAATTCTAATGAACCAATGTTACCTAGTACGGGCTCCGGCAATTCTAATGAACCAATGTTACCTAGTACGGGCTCCGGCAATTCTAATGAACCAATGTTACCTAGTACGGGCTCCGGCAATTCTAATGAACCAATGTTACCTAGTACGGGCTCCGGCAATTCTAATGAACCAATGTTACCTAGTACGGGCTCCGGCAATTCTAATGAACCAATGTTACCTAGTACGGGCTCCGGCAATTCTAATGAACCAATGTTACCTAGTACGGGCTCCGGCAATTCTAATGAACCAATGTTACCTAGTACGGGCTCCGGCAATTCTAATGAACCAATGTTACCTAGTACGGGCTCCGGCAATTCTAATGAACCAATGTTACCTAGTACGGGCTCCGGCAATTCTAATGAACCAATGTTACCTAGTACGGGCTCCGGCAATTCTAATGAACCAATGTTACCTAGTACGGGCTCCGGCAATTCTAATGAACCAATGTTACCTAGTACGGGCTCCGGCAATTCTAATGAACCAATGTTACCTAGTACGGGCTCCGGCAATTCTAATGAACCAATGTTACCTAGTACGGGCTCCGGCAATTCTAATGAACCAATGTTACCTAGTACGGGCTCCGGCAATTCTAATGAACCAATGTTACCTAGTACGGGCTCCGGCAATTCTAATGAACCAATGTTACCTAGTACGGGCTCCGGCAATTCTAATGAACCAATGTTACCTAGTACGGGCTCCGGCAATTCTAATGAACCAATGTTACCTAGTACGGGCTCCGGCAATTCTAATGAACCAATGTTACCTAGTACGGGCTCCGGCAATTCTAATGAACCAATGTTACCTAGTACGGGCTCCGGCAATTCTAATGAACCAATGTTACCTAGTACGGGCTCCGGCAATTCTAATGAACCAATGTTACCTAGTACGGGCTCCGGCAATTCTAATGAACCAATGTTACCTAGTACGGGCTCCGGCAATTCTAATGAACCAATGTTACCTAGTACGGGCTCCGGCAATTCTAATGAACCAATGTTACCTAGTACGGGCTCCGGCAATTCTAATGAACCAATGTTACCTAGTACGGGCTCCGGCAATTCTAATGAACCAATGTTACCTAGTACGGGCTCCGGCAATTCTAATGAACCAATGTTACCTAGTACGGGCTCCGGCAATTCTAATGAACCAATGTTACCTAGTACGGGCTCCGGCAATTCTAATGAACCAATGTTACCTAGTACGGGCTCCGGCAATTCTAATGAACCAATGTTACCTAGTACGGGCTCCGGCAATTCTAATGAACCAATGTTACCTAGTACGGGCTCCGGCAATTCTAATGAACCAATGTTACCTAGTACGGGCTCCGGCAATTCTAATGAACCAATGTTACCTAGTACGGGCTCCGGCAATTCTAATGAACCAATGTTACCTAGTACGGGCTCCGGCAATTCTAATGAACCAATGTTACCTAGTACGGGCTCCGGCAATTCTAATGAACCAATGTTACCTAGTACGGGCTCCGGCAATTCTAATGAACCAATGTTACCTAGTACGGGCTCCGGCAATTCTAATGAACCAATGTTACCTAGTACGGGCTCCGGCAATTCTAATGAACCAATGTTACCTAGTACGGGCTCCGGCAATTCTAATGAACCAATGTTACCTAGTACGGGCTCCGGCAATTCTAATGAACCAATGTTACCTAGTACGGGCTCCGGCAATTCTAATGAACCAATGTTACCTAGTACGGGCTCCGGCAATTCTAATGAACCAATGTTACCTAGTACGGGCTCCGGCAATTCTAATGAACCAATGTTACCTAGTACGGGCTCCGGCAATTCTAATGAACCAATGTTACCTAGTACGGGCTCCGGCAATTCTAATGAACCAATGTTACCTAGTACGGGCTCCGGCAATTCTAATGAACCAATGTTACCTAGTACGGGCTCCGGCAATTCTAATGAACCAATGTTACCTAGTACGGGCTCCGGCAATTCTAATGAACCAATGTTACCTAGTACGGGCTCCGGCAATTCTAATGAACCAATGTTACCTAGTACGGGCTCCGGCAATTCTAATGAACCAATGTTACCTAGTACGGGCTCCGGCAATTCTAATGAACCAATGTTACCTAGTACGGGCTCCGGCAATTCTAATGAACCAATGTTACCTAGTACGGGCTCCGGCAATTCTAATGAACCAATGTTACCTAGTACGGGCTCCGGCAATTCTAATGAACCAATGTTACCTAGTACGGGCTCCGGCAATTCTAATGAACCAATGTTACCTAGTACGGGCTCCGGCAATTCTAATGAACCAATGTTACCTAGTACGGGCTCCGGCAATTCTAATGAACCAATGTTACCTAGTACGGGCTCCGGCAATTCTAATGAACCAATGTTACCTAGTACGGGCTCCGGCAATTCTAATGAACCAATGTTACCTAGTACGGGCTCCGGCAATTCTAATGAACCAATGTTACCTAGTACGGGCTCCGGCAATTCTAATGAACCAATGTTACCTAGTACGGGCTCCGGCAATTCTAATGAACCAATGTTACCTAGTACGGGCTCCGGCAATTCTAATGAACCAATGTTACCTAGTACGGGCTCCGGCAATTCTAATGAACCAATGTTACCTAGTACGGGCTCCGGCAATTCTAATGAACCAATGTTACCTAGTACGGGCTCCGGCAATTCTAATGAACCAATGTTACCTAGTACGGGCTCCGGCAATTCTAATGAACCAATGTTACCTAGTACGGGCTCCGGCAATTCTAATGAACCAATGTTACCTAGTACGGGCTCCGGCAATTCTAATGAACCAATGTTACCTAGTACGGGCTCCGGCAATTCTAATGAACCAATGTTACCTAGTACGGGCTCCGGCAATTCTAATGAACCAATGTTACCTAGTACGGGCTCCGGCAATTCTAATGAACCAATGTTACCTAGTACGGGCTCCGGCAATTCTAATGAACCAATGTTACCTAGTACGGGCTCCGGCAATTCTAATGAACCAATGTTACCTAGTACGGGCTCCGGCAATTCTAATGAACCAATGTTACCTAGTACGGGCTCCGGCAATTCTAATGAACCAATGTTACCTAGTACGGGCTCCGGCAATTCTAATGAACCAATGTTACCTAGTACGGGCTCCGGCAATTCTAATGAACCAATGTTACCTAGTACGGGCTCCGGCAATTCTAATGAACCAATGTTACCTAGTACGGGCTCCGGCAATTCTAGACGCTGTGGAAGTTGTTAGCTGCCATGTGGGTGCTGGGATTCGAACCCGGGTCTTCTTCAAGAAGTCAGTGTTCTTAACTGCTGTGCTAGCTCTCTAGCCCCTGGCCTCTAAAATATTTAGCTGGTGTCTGTGCACATTAACTTCATGTTGCTAAGGACCACAGAATTTCCTCCAAAGGAGGCACGCCTCTGGTTGAATGAATGTGGAAATCTTGGGGCAAGCAGAAGACGGAGAATAAAAGATACTCAGAGAGAAAGCTTTGCAGACAGCATGGATGGGGTGTTGCCTCACAATCCCACCTGAGAGCCAGGCCTCTCAAGCCCAGCCAGTGCTGACCAACAAGCAAACAAGAAGTTCTGGAATAATCTGAAGTGCTTTCCATATTCCCCAGCAGGACGGTGACGATTCATCCCCTGATTGGAGACAACCTGGTGGTCGGGCACCAGGAGACAGAGCTTTCCAGCTCTGGACCGCAATATCACTTTCTGAGGCTCTTTAACACCCTCACCATGGAGCTGTGGTCAGAAAAGAGCGCCCCTGGTCGCTGACTCAGGAGTCAGCATCAGGTTCTTACAGGAGCCTGGTATGTCGCCATCACAGGGGAAGGTGGTCATGGTCTTCCTGTCTAGGGTTCTGTGAGTCTACAGCACTGCTCCTGACTGTGTTTCCTATAGCCTTCCTCTCAGATGTGGCAGAAGAGCTGCTTTTTCCCAGGTCTGAGTCTCTCCTGTCCATACCGCCTTTCCCTGCCTATACTGACTCTGGTAGGTCCTAGTACTATTCTATTGGGTGGTACCAAGTCAGGGTTCACGGGTCTATGGGAAGGCCTGGGTTTGCAGGGGTCAGACTGTGTCACTGCAGGCCAGGACTTTGAGCATCATTTTCCAGTAGACCATGTCCCCTCTTGTGCGCACGTAACTTGAAAGGGGACAATAGAACATCTAATGCAGATTACATGCACATATAAAACTGGGGAGACAGATCAGTGGGTAAAGTCCTTGCTCTACAAGCACGAGGACCTGAGTTCAGATATCCAGCACCAACATAAAAAAACTGGACATGATAGCACATGAGATTTCTACACTTACAGAGAGAGATAGGAGGAGTCCTGGGGCTCGCTGACCAGCCAGTTAGCCAAACTGGTGAGCTCCAGGTTCAGTGAGAGACCCTGTCTCAAAAAACAAAGTGTGATAGAGGAAGACACCTGATATTATATCATTCTTTGGCCCCCATACACACACACACACACACATACTACACAAACATTCACACACGTAGACATACCCATTCATATGCTCACACGTGCACACACATGCACACTGTTACCCTACATTGTTACACATTTACATAGTCAACACCTGAATACATACACACTCATATGATCGTGCACTCTCACACTCTACACACACTCACATGCACTGCCACACATGCACACTCACATGCATCGTCACATACTTCATTGCCACGCATTCATACATATGCATGTACACACATGCATATGCTCACACACACATTCACATAGTCACACACATGATACTCTCACACTCTACACACACTCACATGCATCGTCACATACTTCATTGCCACGCATTCATACATATGCATGTACACACATGCATATGCTCACACACACATTCACATAGTCACACACATGCACATACACATGTGCACAGTCACTCCATACATGTATACTCATGCATATGAAGGAGTACTGAGTCATGTGCTCATACATATGCAGACACAGACACTCGTGCTCAGTGGCACACATTCATACAGGTGCACATACATTCATTCACATGCACACTGTCACATACTCTGTGCTGACTCACATTCACACACATATGTACACACTCATGCAAACACACACTCATATACACATACACACGTTCACGCACATCATACACAGCCATAAGGCTACAAACCCACAAGGGCTCTGTCCTGGCTGTGCTTCCCTGCTGTAAGGTGAATTCGGCTCCAAGTCCCCCTTCCACCTGTCCCACAGACCATGATGGCTGAGCAGCCTGTCTGGGGCACAGTCTCAGTGGAGAGGCTCAGTGAGCAGCAACTGGTCCTGAAAGGCAGAACAAAAGCAGCTCTTCATCCGCTTTGCTTGTCTAGTGGCTGCTTTGCTTCTGAAGAGTTAGTCCAGAAAGAGATGCAGAATTAGGAGAGAGGCCAGATGGGCAATTAATGGCATTTTAAATTTTCATACAGAGAGCCGAGTTGTAGCTGGGACTTTGTTAGAAGGTCCTTTAATTTCATGCAGTTAGAGTCAGTGTCTTGCAG
>NW_008360311.1:5937337-5940987 GCF_000622305.1 Nannospalax galili
ATTACATGCACATATAAAACTGTGGAGACAGATCAGTGGGTAAAGTCCTTGCTCTACAAGTACGAGCACCTGAGTTCAGATATCCAGCACCAACATAAAAAAACTGGACATGATAGCACATGAGATTTCTACACTTACAGAGAGAGATAGGAGGAGTCCTGGGGCTCGCTGACCAGCCAGTTAGCCAAACTGGTGAGCTCCAGGTTCAGTGAGAGACCCTGTCTCAAAAAACAAAGTGTGATAGAGGAAGACACCTGATATTATATCATTCTTTGGCCCCCATACACACACACACACACACGTGTACTTGTTTACACACCCACACACATGTGCTCACACACGAACCTGTACATATGCACACACCATACACATGCATACACTATATGGATATTATACCTTTTCTAAATATTACTTTTTAACCAATTACTTCAATGTAATGAGTTTTTAATTCAATGTTTAAGCCACAAATCGAGTCTTCCTTTAATCTTTCCCTTTGATAATGACAGCCCAGAGCCAGCCATCACCAGGTGCCAATGATAGTTAAGAACAAGAAAGGAGCGGGGACACTGCTACCCAAGTAGGTTGGGAGAAAACTCAGTGGTATAAAAGCAGTCCTTAAAAATGTGGATCAAACCCTAGCAGTCAAGTGACGCTCTTGTCTTCACGGGAATCCGTCCAAGGATGGCTGATATGTGTGGTCAGGTCTCAGGTGTAGAGATCTAGGCATAAAGAAGAGAAAGGCAAGCTCTCACGGGCCTTCTCGGTGGGCTGGGCTAAAACTGTAGCCTCTGATCCTAGAACAGGATCCTCAGGAGGGCACGCAAACAGAATGAAGACTTCTTCCTCCTGGAGAGCTAGCGCCTGTGAAGAAACCCCACCATGCTTGGGCTTGACATCACCGCAGTGGATGGAATCATTACATCAGAGCCACCTGAGCACCTGAATCTTGCTCAGATAATTTTTAACTCAGAAGACCTAAAAGTGACCAGAGACCAAATAAGTAGGTCTGAGTCAGAGAAGTCAGAGCCTCTGGGAGAAGATCAAGTGTGAATCTACTGGAGAGAAGAGCTGCTTCCTGTTATTTGAGACCAGGTACTAGAGCTTACATTTAGAAAGCATGTGCAGATGGAGAGGCAAGGACCAGGGCAAGAGAGCAACCGGGAGGGTCTGCATCTTATCTGAACTCAGGTGCCACTACGACTCAGTTCTGAACTGTACTTTGTCAACTATTTATTGAATATCTACTTTGTTCCACATGTCAAATAGGTTTATCGAATTCTTTTCTTTCTCTGGGGACAGGATTGTATAACACATCGCTAATATTTATCGTCAACATGATTAGAGTGAAAACAACCTAAGAGATTGCTAAAGTGCATTGCTGAATGTGTCTGTGAGGACTTGACAGGGAGGATTAGCTAAGGGGAAAGACCTACCTGCCTTGAACGTGGATGACACCATCGCATACTCTGGAGGTCTGCATGGAGTAAAGGGGAGAAGGGAGAAAGTTAGATAGCACAGGCATATATTCATATTCTCATATTCTCTCTCTCTCTCTCTCTCTCTCTCTCTCTCTCTCTCCATGTACACACATGCATATGCTCACACACACATTCACATAGTCACACACATGCACATACACATGTGCACAGTCACTCCATACATGTATACTCATGCATATGAAGGAGTACTGAGTCATGTGCTCATACATATGCAGACACAGACACTCGTGCTCAGTGGCACACATTCATACAGGTGCACATACATTCATTCACATGCACACTGTCACATACTCTGTGCTGACTCACATTCACACACATATGTACACACTCATGCAAACACACACTCATATACACATACACACGTTCACGCACATCATACACAGCCATAAGGCTACAAACCCACAAGGGCTCTGTCCTGGCTGTGCTTCCCTGCTGTAAGGTGAATTCGGCTCCAAGTCCCCCTTCCACCTGTCCCACAGACCATGATGGCTGAGCAGCCTGTCTGGGGCACAGTCTCAGTGGAGAGGCTCAGTGAGCAGCAACTGGTCCTGAAAGGCAGAACAAAAGCAGCTCTTCATCCGCTTTGCTTGTCTAGTGGCTGCTTTGCTTCTGAAGAGTTAGTCCAGAAAGAGATGCAGAATTAGGAGAGAGGCCAGATGGGCAATTAATGGCATTTTAAATTTTCATACAGAGAGCCGAGTTGTAGCTGGGACTTTGTTAGAAGGTCCTTTAATTTCATGCAGTTAGAGACAGTGTCTTGCAGGAGAGGGCTATGGTCCTCCACACTGTGCTGGTGGGGACGCACCTTCTCTCCTGTTTTTAAAAGGCTGACCCAGAAGACAAATGTCTGCACCAAGCAGACACACTGCTGAGTTTTATTCAATCATAGCCAGCTTCATAGCAAACCAGCCCACCTGGGGCTCCACATTCTTCCCCTGGGTCCTCATCAACTGAGGCTCAGTTGTTCTCTCCATCCTCAACCTAGAAGGGGTCCTAAAGGCAGCACCTTCTGAACAAAATGAAAACAAAGAGCTTGGAGTCTTGAGGGCCAGATGCTGCCAACTGGGGTTGAGGGTGGAGATGGAGAACCCCAGGAGGGCAGCAGAGGAGCAGCAAGCCTGGCTGTGTCTCCAAACTGTGACTCCTGAATGGTCATGGGCTGTGAGGTCAGCACATACAGTTCCTCAGCCAGAGACCCAAGGACAGAAGAAGACAGAAAAATCGAAATGCGGGTCCCACACAGTGAGGGCCAGCACTGTTCATAAAAGTCATTTCTCTAATACGGGGGTGTCCCTATAGCGCTATCCACTCCTCAGTCAGAGAGTCGGAAAGCACAGCTGAGGGTAAGTGTGGGAGGCTGGTTTCTCCTCAGCTCCTGTCCTCATCGGGAAAGTGATGGTGGAAGAGGATAAAGCAAGGGGAAGAGGAGGAGGAAGAGGAAGAGGAAGAGGAGGAGGGGGATGAGGAAGAGGGGGAGGAGGAAGAGGAAGACTAGGAGGAGGAAAAGAAAGGAGAAGAAAAGGGAGGGAAGGAAGCAGCTAGAGCCCAGGCCAGGTGAGGTAGGGCCTGCTTGGGAGGAGGAAGAGGGGGAGGAGGAAGAGGAAGAGGAAGAGGAGGAAGAGGAAGACCCTTTATCTTCTTACACATTCTTCCACATGAAAGAGGAAGAGGAGGAGGAAGAGGAGGAGGAAGAGGAAAAGGGGGAGGAGGAGGGGAGGAAGGGGAGGAGGAGGAAGAGGAAGACCCTTTATCTTCTTACACATTCTTCCACATGAAGTTTAGAGAATCTTTGCCAAGTTCCTGACTTAAGACTTTCCTATTAGACTGGGGTTGTGTTACATTCACAAAACCCATATATAAAGTGACTCTCTTTGTATCTAATCAGATCCACAATCTTTCCTTAAGTAGATCTTAGAGTACCAAGTGTTTTCTTTTCATTCTGTTTCTCACTCCCTTCCCACCCCAGCCCACACTAGAGTGAAATTGAGAACAGAGGCTTTGTCTCCCTCTGCCCTAGAAGAGAGCACTGGCTGAACACTGACTGAACATGTGATGGACTGGATCAGCCTGGAAATCGAGCTGTGACACCAAATGCAGAGAACAGCGGATGGAAGGAGGAGGAGGAGGAGGAGGAGGAGAGGAGAAAGAGGT
>NW_008360311.1:5949991-5952219 GCF_000622305.1 Nannospalax galili
GAGCGCAGGCATATATTTATATTCTCACATTCTCTCTCTCTCTCTCTCTCTCTCTCTCTCTCTCTCTCTCTCTCTCTCCTTCCCTCTCTGCTTCTGGCTAATGAACTGAGCCCCCTTCTCTGCTCTGCTTTCCCCTCTAAGACTGACTGAGATCTTTGAAACAGTGAGCCAAAATAAATCCTCCTTCCCTGAAGTTGTTTTCTCAGGTACTCGTCATGGGGTGGGAATATGGGCTGATACGAATGGCTCCTTATTTCAGTCTCAGAGCTGAGGAGGGTAGAGGATGAAAAGATGGAGAGAATGTAATGGTTTAAACAAGATAAATGATTTGAATAATAAAAATAAAATTACAGTAATAAAATTATAATACAAACACAAGTCTTCATGTTTCTTATTACTACTGAAACAAATGACCATAAATCCCATGGCTTATAAAAACATGCATGTATTATCTCACACTGCTGAACATCACCAGTCTAAACTCAAGGTGTTGGCAGGGCTGGTCCTCTGGAGCATGCAGAGGAGAATCCTCTTCCCTGAACCTTTTCAGGGCCTAGAAGCCACCTGCATTCCATGGCTTGTTCATTCTTATTTCACCCCAAAACCTCTTGGTTTCCAGTGCCCCTTTTCCAGCACTGGCTAATCCTCCTGGCTTCCTCATAAAGGTCTTGTGATTAGAGTGGACCTCACTAGGTAACCCCCTCTTCTCAAAGTCCTTGACTCACACCTTCTGCAGACCTGCTTTAATCATGGATGGTAACATCTTCATGGGATCTTGGGGTGAAGACATAGCTTTTATGTTTTTAAGGGAGAATATTATTCTATCCCCCTCAAGTAGAAATGGAGCTTGGGAGCTGGCTAGGCAGAAGGGAGAGCTTTAACTTGCTCTAAGGGTGCAGAGCAGCAACAGAGAGCAGAGACAGAGGTCTCTGAAGTTCACAAACTCAAGTGGCAACTGGCATTCAGCAAGGAAAGTCCGTCCTCCCCAACACAGGAATCTCTGAGCTGATCGAAGCAGAGTGACCAATGCAGATGGCCATCTCTGGGCAATGGCTGCAGTGGCATCATCATCATCATCAAAGCCCTTTAGAAATAAACTGGTAAGACTGTGTTGTAACTGCTATGCTTCCACATTGCTTGTTAAGCATCTGCTCAATGTTAGGGATAGATCTGCATCTGATCTTGTAATGTCTGCTGCTGTGGGTAGAATAGGTACTCTGGAAATGCATACAGGAAGATAACCCAACTCATCCTTGAAGGAGGATGTTCCTAGTGAGATAGAGATTTGTGACAAGGACATGGATTTGAACCTTGAGGAAGGATGCTTCTGGGAGGGCCAGGTTTAGGGCAGGGGAGTTTAACTCTCCAAGAATTGTGAAAAAAAAAACCACTTTGCAGTTATTATAATAAACCACGAGAGGTCCACCGCATTTTCTGATCATTTTCACCAAAGTCAACATGAAATTAACGTGTATGAAGTGAACTTGTTCTACCTGAAAGAAGAAACCAGAATTTGGATCCAAACTTCATACGGGAACCTCGACAACGAAGGAGCCCTTTCTAAGGAAAGTTCTAGGCTGTGCTGTGAGATGTATGCAGTATGAACTAAGAATTGTCCCATTGAAGTACCGGGCTGCCCAACTCCCCACCCCTCCAGTGTCCGAGGTGGACTGAGAGCCCCCGTAAGCCTGCCTGCCGCACACTGCTGTCTGTGGACTTCATTTACCACTAAGACGGATGTTGTTTCTAGAAAGAGTGACACCAAGTGCATGGTAAGACCGAGAAGGGGCCTCCTTTGGCCTCTGAGTTATTATGTTTTTACTGTTTTTATTGTACATGTTTGCGTGTATTGCCTGCATGTCGGTAAGTTCACCTGTGTCGTGCAATGCCGGCGGAGGACAGAAGACGCTGTGGAAGTTGTTAGCTGCCATGTGGGTGCTGGGATTCGAACCCGGGTCTTCTTCAAGAAGTCAGTGTTCTTAACTGCTGTGCTAGCTCTCCAGCCCACATTCCTTTTCGTTTTTAAATTTTAATAGAGTAGAGGTTTCTAAAGTAGTCCTTGTAATATTCTGGATGGTTTTGGTGTCTGTTGTGATGTTCCCCCTTTTATCTCTGATTTTGCTAATTTTAATTTTGTTCTCTCTCTCGCTTCTTTTTTTTCCTTTTGGCTTTAACTGGGCTAAGAGCTCTATATTTTCTTTAACGTTCCAATGAAACTGCTTTTAGAT
>NW_008360311.1:5955921-5956933 GCF_000622305.1 Nannospalax galili
GAGATTTGTGACAAGGACATGGATTTGAACCTTGAGGAAGGATGCTTCTGGGAGGGCCAGGTTTAGGGCAGGGGAGTTTAACGCTCCAAGAATTGTGAAAAAAAAAAAAAAACACTTTGCAGTTATTATAATAAACCACGAGAGGTCCATCTCCAAGAATTGTGAAAAAAAAAACCACTTTGCAGTTATTATAATAAACCACGAGAGGTCCACCGCATTTTCTGATCATTTCCAAAGTCAACATGAAATTAACGTGTATGAAGTGAACTTGTTCTACCTGAAAGAAGAAACCAGAATTTGGATCCAAACTTCATACGGGAACCTCGACAACGAAGGAGCCCTTTCTAAGGAAAGTTCTAGGCTGTGCTGTGAGATGTATGCAGTATGAACTAAGAATTGTCCCATTGAAGTACCGGGCTGCCCAACTCCCCACCCCTCCAGTGTCCGAGGTGGACTGAGAGCCCCCGTAAGCCTGCCTGCCGCACACTGCTGTCTGTGGACTTCATTTACCACTAAGACGGATGTTGTTTCTAGAAAGAGTGACACCAAGTGCATGGTAAGACCGAGAAGGGGCCTCCTTTGGCCTCTGAGTTATTATGTTTTTACTGTTTTTATTGTACATGTTTGCGTGTATTGCCTGCATGTCGGTAAGTTCACCTGTGTCGTGCAATGCCGGCGGAGGACAGAAGACGCTGTGGAAGTTGTTAGCTGCCATGTGGGTGCTGGGATTCGAACCCGGGTCTTCTTCAAGAAGTCAGTGTTCTTAACTGCTGTGCTAGCTCTCCAGCCCACATTCCTTTTCGTTTTTAAATTTTAATAGAGTAGAGGTTTCTAAAGTAGTCCTTGTAATATTCTGGATGGTTTTGGTGTCTGTTGTGATGTTCCCCCTTTTATCTCTGATTTTGCTAATTTTAATTTTGTTCTCTCTCTCGCTTCTTTTTTTTCCTTTTGGCTTTAACTGGGCTAAGAGCTCTATATTTTCTTTAACGTTCCAATGAAACTGCTTTTAGAT
>NW_008360311.1:5959200-5967958 GCF_000622305.1 Nannospalax galili
TCTTTTTTTTTTTTGGTCTTTTTGAGACAGGGTCTACCTGTAGCTCCAGCTGTCCTGGAACTCACTATGGAGACCAGGCTGGCCTTGAACTCACAGAGATCCGCCTGCCTCTGCCTCCCAAATGCGGGGATTAAAGGCGTGCACCACCACACCCAGCTCCACTGTAATTTTTAAGGAAGTGCTTGCATGTATGTTATGTCGTGCAAGCTTTCTAGTAGAGATAGGGAAACTGAGGCTTGGGAAGTGTAAGGGACTGTACCACTAGTTGGAGGGCTTCTGTGAGCTCAGCTGGAGTCTCTCCATCTGAGAATATAGCCTCCCTGTTTATTCAGTGTTCTCCTTGCCAGGCTGAGCTGGGTCTTCTTGGAGGCTCCTGCAGCAGGAAAATGTCTGGGAGGTTCTTGTCCTTGAGAAACCTGGAGCTAGCTGGGCCAACTCAGCTTTCTGGAAATGTGCTCACAGAGACATCTCAGACCAAGTTATCGCTGTGTCCTTACTCACTGGGCCCTGCTTGTACAGTTCCCAGAAGGGACTCAGGAGTCTGTTGATGCTCATATTTACCAAGCATCTTCTGGAATTCAGGCCTGGGAATTTGGTATCAACAATAAACATCCTGGAGGCTTGCCAGGGATAGCAAGGTACTATTAGACTTGTCCCTTTCCCTTGGGCTCTTCCCCTTTCTTTTGAGACATTTCACTGTGTAGCTTAGGCTGACTTTGAACTTGACTTCTTTCTGCCTCGGTCTTGTCAACGTTGGGATTACAGGCACTCACAAACAGACCTGGCAGCTTTTTTGTGTGTGGTAGAGATCAAACCCAAAGCTTCATGCATGATAGGCAAGTGCTCTGTCACTTGGTTACTTTCTTAGCCCTATTTCATACTTTAAAATGAGGTTATCTGGAGGTTTCTTTCTGCTGAAATAGCTTAGTATTCTGGGTTGGAATTCTAGGAGATTCTGCAGGAGGAGGAAGGAGGATTTTTACCAGGATCAAATGATGCTGGTCTGTGGGTCGGCATTTGTGTGTTTCAGAGGCTTGGCTTTGCCACAGTCTCAGCTGTGGAGGAGGGAAGAGTCCTGAGTTGGGTTTGCTCTGCAGTAGCAGCACGAGCAGCAGCAGCAGCAGCAGCAGCTGGAGCAGCAGCAGCAGCAGCAGCAGCAGCACATAGAGTAGAGGGGGTGTCCCCTAAATGTTCCCAGAACCTTCACTCCTGCACAGTTCTGTGTGTGCTTTAGTGTGTCAGCATGTGTGCACATGTGTGTGGCGGTCAGAGGACAACCTCGGGTGTCATTTCACAGACGCTGTCCATTTTGTTTTATGAGACAAGGTCTCTCAACGGCCAGGAGCTTGCTGAGTAAGTGAGGCTGTCTGGCCAGTGAACCCCGGGAATATACATGTCTCCGCCACCCCAGTGCTGGGATTGCAAGTGCATGCCACATCTGGCTTTTTCAAAAACCATGGATTCAGGGCTCACACTCAAGTACTGGTGATTGCGAGGCTGTCTCCCCAGCCCTTGCTCCTGTAGAATTCTGTTTTTGAAGTCTCTTCCAGCTTCAGCATCCCAGCAGCTCTTCCCTTATAAGTGCTTACAACCCCTCATCTGTGAACCTTGCCAAGCCCCAGGCCATGTTTTATTCTTTATCACCCACTCCTCCTCTCTATACTTTAAGCATCTTGTTTGCAAGTGTTCCCTTCATCTACACTTGTTTTTTAAAAATATTTTATTTTTATTTATTAGTTTTACTTTCCGTGCATGAGTGTGCTGCCTGTGAGTAGCTGTACCCCTTGCTGTGCAACATCTACACTTCTTAGACTCTAGTGCTGGGCACACGGCAGGTGTTTCCTAAGTATTTGTGGATCACCCTGCCCTTCTTAATTCTAAGTGTATATTTTCAGTTGCAAGCATGGGGGGCTTCTTTCAAAGCAGGTACCTCAGTAGCCCCAGAAAACACCAGAAAATATCTATGAGTTTCTTACCTAGAGAGAATTAGGCCTCATTCCAGAACCATAAGGAAGTGGGAACCTCCTCCCTCTGTCACGTTGAACAGAGACAGGTTGTATCCTCCGGAAACACAAAAAAAATGAGGCTGTATCTTCCTGTTCCTCCATCAACTGGCATTCCTCCTTCCCGTAGGTCTTACCATGGCCAAATTCAAGAAACAGATGTTCGCACAAAAAAAGTCCTCCCCAGAGTCAGTATGGCTGTTTATCCAATTTTCACCATGCCATCCAGTGTAGGCTCTGCCCTGCAAGATCCAAAGAGGTTGAAATGTACTGACTCTGATTTGGGGAAGAATTGAAGGGGAGGGAGGGAGGGAGGGGAGGGAAGCCCACGGTGAGATTCCTAGAGATTTCACCCTATCACGAAAGGAGGAAGAGAACGCCCTTCCCCAGTTGAGGACCTGTGTGTTTATGAAGCCTCCTCTTCTCTAAGGGAACACAACAGTCTTCGGCCTGGTCCATCCATCATGTGTGGTGTCCCGACAGGAAGAGGAGCATTGAAAGTATTCCAAGCCATGGCTCCATGACGCAGCTCCTTCCCCATGATGCTCCTCTCTCCATGATCTCCCTGATGTGCTGAATTTGCCTATCTGATTCTCACTGGAGCTATAGGTGGGTGACTGCCATTAACACCAGTAATACCTCTGCCTTGATATCCACACACCAGTTTCAACTTCTTCACTCTAACCGTACCTTAGTAAGTCATCTGTGTGAAGTGAAGAGAGGCAGACAGATGCTTCTTAATGAATTTACAACATCTCGGAGGTGAGATTTGAAAGCCCAGCTCAGACTGCAACATCTGCTCTGAACAAGAGCATCCAGGGACCTGTCATCAGATTTTCTTTTTTGTCTTAAGGATGATCACCATGTATGTTCACAAATAAAAACAAGCAGTGTTCTGACAGCCGAGCAAACCGTGAAGAATTAAGCTTTCTAAACAGGATGGCACTTGCGGCAATCCCTGCTGCTATGGGTCTGAGGAAACGCCTTGGCTCTCAGACTCCACTCCCCACCCCCAAGCTCTGGTTGAGTTCAGTACATGTTTCTGCACCAGGGCAGGGTTCCATTTGGAGAGGGAAGGATCCAGTTTTTAAGGACTGGGTTTCTTAATGATAAAATCAGACCATCCCAGAGAGGATGTCAGAGGCAGTGTACTGGGGGTGGGGGTCATAGAGTAAGCAGCACTGGCATCCCCTCAGCGAGTCTCAGTGCCTTGACCCTGCCCTTCTGCTTCAGGACCTGGGTCCTCTGACTTCTCTGTACCCTTCTTAACACTGTCCCTGCTTCCTGGACCACTTGTGATGATCTTTACAACGGGAGCCCCTCACTTGTCACTGACCACATCTTACTTAACACTGTCCCTGCTTCCTGGACCACTTCTCCACATGTCCTCCCCTCCCTAGGCTTTGCTTGTGATGATCTTTACAACGGGAGCCCCTCACTTGTCACTGACCACATCTTCCTCTGTGCTAAACTCAAAGGCTCTGGCTGATCCTGGTTTGGGGCTGGGTGTGGCCACCCCCCTTCTCAGGGTCACACAGCTTCAGGTCTTTGGCATGTACTGCATTCTGCCTTGTGTTAGAAGGCAATACTGCCTTCTTCCAGGGGCTCATCCCTTAACATGAGCATCAGTGCTCCTGAACAGGAGGCACCATCAATAAATATGTTGGTTTGTGCAGATTGACTCCCCCAGTGCAAGTCCCAGAAAGACAGAAAGGGCTGCCTCCTTTTGTTCCTGAGCTTGGTGCCCCCTTCTCTGGTTAACTAGCAGTGCAGGATGGTTTTGTAGAGAGGGTCAGGCTGAAGGAGCCATTAGATGCCTTTTATTTTATTTCAACTTCGAAAATGCCTTCATGGTTGAAAATTTAAGGTGCCATGAAAGTGCACATGGCATATTCAGTGTGAGAACTTTCTGCCCGGTGCTCCCTAAACCAGTCCTTGCTGGGCTGTTCCGTAGGTTTGAAAAGCAGCTTTGAGACACACCTACTTCTCCAGACATCAGGAAAAGTGAATAGTTCTCAGGGATGTTTTCCAACCAGATTCACCACTAAAAATAACTATGGAGGCTAAGGAGATAGCACATGCAGAGTGAGGATCTGAATTTGACCCCAAGCACATATGTAAAAAACCAGGCATCACAGCACTGAGGGTGTGTGGAGCAAGAGGGCCCTGCAGCTTGGGCCAGCCAGCGTGGCTGAACTGGTGTTTTCCATGTTCACTGGAAGATCTTGTCACAAAAAATAAGCTGGAAAATGACTGAGGAAGACATCAGATATTGACCTCTGGCGTTCACACACACACACACACACACACACATGCACACACACATGCACACACATAATAATAATAAAATAATAATAATAATAATAATGATAATACATTTGTCTAGTTTGGCTTCAGACTGTTCCCAGAGGCCCTTTGGATAGAAACTTGGTCCTGAGCTTGATGTTATTGAGAAATGAAAGAACTCTAAAGAGACAGGGCGAAATCGGAGGTTTCAGGCCATTGTGGGCTGGGGGCTGAGCCCTCAAAGGGGACAGTGGGACACTGCTCCCTCTCTTCCTCCCGTGCCCTTTCCTCCTATCCATGAGGTAATAAGTTCACCTACCATGTATTCCTGCCTGGGCTCAGACCCAAGGCAACAGGGTCAGTCAGTTATGGCTCAAACCCTCCTACACTGTGAGCCAAATGAACCCTTCTCCTCAAGCTGAATTTTCTCTGGTACAGTGGAGGAAATCTGGGTAACACAGTATGTGTTGTCTGGTATCACAGCATTAGGAGAAAGTGGCCCCAAGCCTAGCTCTATGCTAGAGGCCGAATGGTTAAAAGAGTACATTTTGTACCAGAATCTTATTACTTGTCTTACTTAGATGATTATTAGATTAGTGAAGGCTCTCCATCTGCCGGGGGTATACAAGCTTTTCACATTGCAGCATGGCCTGCCATTTACAAAGCTCACAGTGTTTTTTTTCTTTTTAATCATGAAAACTCCACGTTTTAGGTAAGTTTATGATTTCATGTTGAGCGGTATTCACAGCTGTCTTTGTTTGCATTTCAAGGATACGTATATGCACACAGTCTTTAACCAACAGAATGGACATATGATTGTCTGATTGGTTGATTGATTCTTTTCATATGATTTTGGGGTTGGCAAATTCTCAGAAGGCTGAGAATTCAGGGAGGAGTTGGTGCATGTCAGTCTTGAGTCTGAAAGCTGTGAGGTGGGGAGAACACAGAATTTCCACATCAGGCCCAAAGCAGAGCTCCTTTGCTTCAGGATACCTCAGCGTCTGCTCTGAGGACCCTAATGGATGGATGAAGTGGTTGGAAGGTCATCTGCTTCACTTAAGCCACTGACGGAAATGTTAGCCACACCTTCTAAACACCTTCACCGCAGCATCAGACTGGGGTTTGTCCTAGCAGCTTATCATAACACAGCCAAGCTGACAAAGCTGATCATTTTAAACAGACAAAGAACATCAACCACAGCAAGTAACTAAGAGTCTTTGAGGACTTGAAGGAGCACTGCTTCTCAGCAAACCTGAGGATGCCTCCTCCTTTTAGCTAATTTTTTTTCAAACATTTAAACCAAAAAATAAAGCCTGCTGAACCCCGATGTGAGACATGGGAGATCCTGAAAGAGCCCCTCAGCATAAGAATGAAGCCCTCAGGTTCCTTCCTTAGCTGGAAAACCTTTCAGAGCCATTGCAGTAAATTCTAGTGACACCCTGGGAAAACTCCCAGTTAAATTCTAGAAAATCATGAGGAAAATTCCCAGTCAGCCTCATTGGAATTAAAGTTTAACAACTGTAGCAAGAAACTGGTAACAAAAAAAGGTAGAGAGCACACTGGGGGTGAGATGTATACCCGAGCAAGCGAAAGCTGATTTTCTCTCTCTCTCTCTCTCTCTCTCTCTCTCTCTCTCTCTCTCTCATATTTCTATCACTCATCTCTCTCTCCCTCTTTTCCTCCCTCTCCTTGTCTTTAAATATTGTTTGTATGACTTCTTGGCTTAAGAAAAAGACTCTTTAAAGACTATGACCCAATGTCAGGGAGAAAACAGACTAATCTCTTCAACTAATGGCTGTTGTTGAGAACTCCTTTAGCAATATTCAGCCAGAAAGGAAATAAAAAAAGAAGAAAGAACTTTGCAATAAATGACCTTCAGAGAAGAAGAGTATTCATGCTAATTAGTAGCTCTCTCCCAACTCAGTTCCTATATGCATTAGGCCACGCCACAATGAACAATGAATGCATTGTGGTAAATATCAAGACCAGTCTCAAGCACAGTTATCAAAATTTTAGAAAACTCGAGCAAAGGTTTTTTTCATAAGCCTGTGACTTGCTGCTCCTGGTGTATTGCACAATAGTGTCTCTCCTAATGGCTTTTAGCTTTTGCCACTGCCAACTTTTATATTTAAAATCCATACAATTATGGACAATTTGTGAGCATTACGAGGCTTTTCTTTTCTGCACTGAATCTTAGTGATTGAGCCAGCTTTTATCCTTAGCAAATCAAATGCATTTTGCTTACAACACTATATTCGTTCTCACATATTCCACTTTATTCTTATTATTAGTATTCCTTATTATGCATATTTAATTTAAGAATGCATTTTCTCCATTAAAAAATTAGATCTGCGGGGAGAAGTAGGAGAAGGTGAGCATTTGCTGTGATTACTCACGGAAGCTAGGAGAGGGTCTTCCCAAAGTTATAGGCAAGAGACAGAAATGTTAAAAAGAAAAAATAAAATCAGGCTTTGTGTGAAAATCACAGGCCTTCCTTACATAATGACAGTTTATCCAGGTATCAAGTTCAAATAAGGTAATGGTTTAAAAAACAACAACAACAATAAAAAAAATACCTTTGCTTCATAAGAATGGAGAAAGGACATAAATGTGCTTGAGTTCTTTAGCCAGACATGCACAAATTATAGTTGTTTAAAAAGTAGTCCAGAGGTTCTAGAGAGGATGGTTCAGTGGTTAAGAGCACTGGCTGTTCTTGCAGAAGACCCAGGTTTGGTTCCCAGCACCCACATAGCAGCTAACAACTATCCCAAACTCCAGTTCCAGGGATTCTTCTGGTGTCCACCCGGCATTGCACACATGGTGCACTTAACACACATGTCAGGCAAAGCATTCATACACATAAAATAAAAATAAATAAAATCAAAATAATGAAAGAAAAAAAACTAGTCCAGAGCCAGGCATGGTGGCCCCCCACCTTAAATCTAAGTACTCAGGATGCAGAGGGAGGCAGATCTCTGTGAAATCCAGGCCAGCCTGGTCTACATAGAGTGTGCCAGACCAGCTGGAGCTATGGGGAGAACCTGTCTCAAAAAAACAAACCAAAAATAACAAAAACCAATCCAGGCCAGATGTGGTGTGGCATCCCTGTTATCCCAGCATTAGGAAGGTGGGGGACAGGGGGAAAAGAAGTTCAAAGTCATCTTCAGCTATACGGCAAGTTCAAGGTCATCCCGGACTACATAGGAACACTAGCAGGATACATGGGCCAAGACTTGGCATTTGTCCTTATGTTAAAGTCCTTTAACAAAAGAGCTGGGGCCCTACCCCCCTTTGCATCCCTGGGTGGCATAGCCACTGCCTTCCTGGTGCCAGCATCTTTCCTGGGTGAGTCCTGCTGGCACCCACCACACCTTGACTCCCCCAGCCACATTCACCCTCCCAGCTTCCCTGCCCATCTCTCCTCTTAGCCTAGGTACTAGCCCATTTCTTGCCTTGGCACCCCAGACCCCTAGACTGACCTCTTGACTCAGAATCCCCACTGCTTCCTGATCCTTTGCATCCAGACCAACCCAGTTCCTCCCAGTAGTCCCCAGCAGGCCTTGGGGCCTCTTCCCGCTCCCACCTCCCTTTGCATTCCTGAGTGGCACAGCCACCAGCTTCCTGGGACCAGCATCTTTCCTGGGCCCTGCTCTCATGCCAGCCTAGCCCCCAAGTTCCTGAGGCCAGCATCTTTCCTGGAGGGATCCAGACCTTAGGAGAAAGCCTGAGAGCATCTGATCCTCATCTGACTTGGGACTCTGTGGGAACTCCTGAAGACAAAAGCAATCTGGCCACTCCAATATAAAATCAAAAGAGAGAACCTGAAGCTTAGACAAACCAGCTTTTCAGGCCCATCAAGTAAACCACAAAGGCACCTAAAGTTTACAAAAAGAAACAGACATAAACTCAACAAAGGAAAGTTTGACTCACACAAGAATCAGAAACTACAAAAGAAATCCACATGTCAAAGTCACAGAGACAAAATAATAACATGAAAAACCAAAATAATATATCCCCACCAAGTACCAACAGTCCTCTAGAGGAGTATAGTGGGAACCCCCTAGAAGTGACACAGGACATAGGACTCAAAAGAACAATTATAAACATGATAAAAGAATTCAGTGAATTTAAAGAACACACAAGCAAAGAAATCAGAGAACTGAAAGAAGATAGGGATAAACTTCCTAATGAATTAAGAGAAGAGTTAGAAATATTGAAGAATACTCAGGCTGAAATGAAGAAGGAAGTGAAACACTCAGTAAGCCAATTAGAAATGACAGGAGAAAGCATCGCCAATAGGATAAATGAAATGGAAAACAGAATATCAAGCCTGGAAGATAAAGTGGACAAATTAGACCACTCAAGCAAAGATTATGACAAAATTTAAGAAAACATAAGAATGGAATATGCAGGAATATGCATAAAAAGACCAAACTTATGAATCATAGGCATACAGGAAGGAGAAGAAT
>NW_008360311.1:5968248-5968917 GCF_000622305.1 Nannospalax galili
CTCCCAGTTCTAAATGACCACAGATGCCAACCCAGATTACTTTACCTAGCCAAAACGTCTACTATAATCGAAGGGGAAAGAAAAATCTTCCATGACATAAAAAGGCTGAAGGAATTCATGTCCACAAAATCAGCCCTTCAGAGAGTTCTGGAAGCAATACAAAGAGCTGAAGAAAGGATGACTATACCCAATGGATTGGGGAAAGAAAGTCAATGAAGGTATAACTGTGGAAATGCACAGCTATACCAAGAATGTGAACAGAAATAAAAATGACAGGATTCAATACACATCTTTCATTAATAACCTTAAATATCAATGGACTGAACTCCCCAGGCAAAAGACATAGACTAGTTGAATGGATTAAGAAACAAAATCCATCTTTTGTTGTCTACAAGAAACTGATCTCACTTCCAAGGACAGGCACTACCTTAAGGTGAAAGGATGGAAAAATATACCAAGCGAATGGCACTAAGGAAAAAGCAAGAATTGCAATTCTAATGTCTGATAAAATAGACTTTAAACTAAAACTAATCAGAAGAGATAAAGAGGGCCACTTCATTCTGATCAAAGGAACAACAGACCAAGAAGATATTATAATCATGAACATATATTCACCAAACTCTGTTCCACCCAACTTCATAAAATCAGTGCTACAGGACTTCCACATTA
>NW_008360311.1:5969619-5977910 GCF_000622305.1 Nannospalax galili
GGTATCTAAAAGCATGGGAACCACCAAAACTAAACCAAGAATAGATTAACAGCTTAAACAGACCCATAACACATAAGGAAATTGAAATAGTAATACAAAACCTCCTGACTAAAAAAATGCCCAGGACCAGACGCATTTACAGCAGAATTCTACCAGACAATTAAAGAAAATCTACATCCAATACTACTTAATTTATTCAAAAAGATAGAAATGGAGGGAAAACTTCCAAATTCCTTCTATGAAGCCAGCATCCCTCTAACACCAAAGCCAGGTAAAGATACAACCAAAAAAGAAAACTATAGACCTATATCCTTAACAAACATAGATGCAAAAATTTCAACAAAATACTTGCAAACCACATACAGACATGCCACATCAAAAAGATCATCCACCATGACCAAGTAGGCTTTATCCCAGAGATGCAGGGATGGTTCAATATATGTAAGTCAATAAATATCATAAATCATATAAATGGATTCAAAAACAAAACCACATGGTCATCTCAATAGATGCAGAGAAGGCCTTTGACAGAAGTCAACATGCATTTATGTTCAAAGCCCTAGAGCGAACTGGACTGGAGGGAACATACCTCAACATAATTAAAGTCATTTAGAACAAACCAATAGCCAACATCTTTGTAAATGGGGAAAAACTGGAAGCATTCCCATTAAAATCAGGAAAAAACAAAACCACATGGTCATCTCAATAGATGCAGAGAAGGCCTTTGACAGAAGTCAACATGCATTTATGTTCAAAGCCCTAGAGCGAACTGGACTGGAGGGAACATACCTCAACATAATTAAAGTCATTTAGAACAAACCAATAGCCAACATCTTTGTAAATGGGGAAAAACTGGAAGCATTCCCATTAAAATCAGGAACGAAACAAGGCTGTCCACTATCTCCACTCCTCCTTAACACAGTGCTTGAAAATCTTGCAAGAGCAATAAGACAAGAGAAGGAAATTAAAGGAGTAATAATTGGAAAAGAAGAGATTAAATTATCCCTTTTTTCAGATGATATTATATCTAAGAGGCACCAAAAATTCCACAAGAAAACACCTAATTGTTATTAACACATTCAGTAAAGCGGCAGGTTACAAAATTAATCTACAAAAGTCTGTAGCCTTTCTATATACCAATAACAAGCAATCACAGAAAGAGCACATGGAAATACTCCCCTTCACAATATGTTAATGCTGTAATGAAAAGCTTCTTCTAATCATGTGGTTATTAAGTAAATAATTTTAAAAAAAGCAAAAGAGCTGGGAATTTGTGCTCTAAAAAATAGTAACCAGTTCAAATTCCTTTCCTAACTTTGCAATTATTGATTGAAGGTGACCAGCCAAGGGGTGATTTATTGTTTCTTTGATACGGTGCTTAACAGATTTGACTCCCCCCACTTTCACACTGTAGTCATCAATTTAGTTGATTGTTCTGAGATCATTAGAGATGAAAGGACTGAGATCCTGTCATTAAGGTGGTAAGAGAAAAGGGTGTACTCTTCCTTGACAGCTCGAAACATGGTTTTAAATACCATACATATCTCTGTAACTCTAGTCTGAAGTACACAGTCAGTACCAACTAACTACACAGTATGAGAGCAGAGAAGCAAACGCTCATTCATTAATGAATGTGCTGCTTCTAAATTAGCATTTGTCCTTAGCTTAAGACCTTTAGACACCAATTGACATTGTCTCCACTTAGAAACCCAAATAACACGACGGATCGCTTTCTGAACACTGATTAAGCATCTGTTGCGTGAAGGACACAGTGCTAAAAACTGACTAGCTCATCACAATGGACCTATGACAGCTTCCTCCCAAGTTGCCTCAATAAAAATTCTTATCCCCCCACTTTCCAAATCTGGAAAGATGCACCTATTACTTACTCTCTCTGTACCTCTGTTTTCTCCTCTAAAGAAAAATCGAGACAACAATAATACTCACTCAGAGAGTGGGTGTGAAAAGTAAAGCCCTTAGAACACGCCCTGTGTGTGTATGTGTGGATTCTGTGCTTCCTGGGGCCTCTAGGAAACTTCTTCCCACCTGGAAAGTTCCAGAATTTTGGAGGTTACCATCTCTTTCTGGGCATAAGAGGAAAAAGAGAACAAGTCAATCCTGCTCAGCTCCCTGCTCAGAGCACTCCCTGTTCACACCGTCGCCTTCCTACCCTAGGTGGGCCCCCATGTCCTCAAAGAAACAAGAATACTTAAGACCAATAAACGTGTTGAAAATAAAGACATAAACAGGCTAATTAGCTGACTAATTACTCTCTCAATGCTAATTTTTCTTAGTTCTGCTACAACCCCGATCAAAAACAAAACATCAAAAATGAGTAAAGGTGCCCCTTTACTGCTGTTTTGGCAATTAAAGTTAATGAAGGGCAGGCTAACTCTGTGGAGGACTGTTACCAACATTTGGACAGTATCATTTAGCAATGACACATGTGCATTTTCTACCTACTTTTAAAAAGTAGAGTTGATGTAAGGTGGGAGGGGACTCTTTCAGTAGTCTTGATAGTGATGTAGCAACTCATATCATACCAACAACCTACAATGAATTTCCAGGAGCTCAAATTAAAATAGCAGAAATAGACGCCATTGGTCACCTACCTGTTGTTCTCTTTATAGAGGTCCAGGGACTCAGGTGTCTGCACATTGTTTTTAAATTTTAAAAAATTGCATGTGCCTCTGTGTGTGTGTATGTGGCGGCGGGGGGGGAGAACGAGAGAGAGAGGCAGAGAGAGGGAGAGCAGTTATATGAAGGTCAGAAGGCAATCTGGAAGTCAGTTCTCTTCTTCTACCATGTGAATTCTGGGGATTGAACTCAGGTCACCAGGCTTACACAGCAAGTACCCTTTACCCACTGAGCCATCTCACTGGCCTACTGTGTATTATTTATAACAATAAATTTTAGGGTGTGTCATTTGTATGTATGATTTTACAGCAGGGATTGGATCATATGAATTGGTACCTCTTAGTCCTCCAGTAAGGGCTAGGTCTGATTAATCATGACCTTGCTATGACGTGTGTTCTAGCTGCCTCTGGAAAGAACTTTTATCTGCTACAGTACAATTATCTAAGATTGATGACACAGACCAAAGTCATTATAAGAACATTTATTTGGCATGGATCTTCTCAGTAATGGTCCTGACCTCACATTCTACTTAGCAGGTTGTGTGTGTGGGGTGTCTCCTCAGCAGGAACTGCATTTACTGCCAGTGGACAGCAAAGGGTCCCTAATGAGCACATTATATGCAAAATAATATAATACTTTCAGCAAGAGAGGGCCTTGCTGGAGTAACTAAATGGAGATGGATCTACAGCATGAGCATTGTGCCTCTGTCAGCTGGAGGGAGGTGCTTGCCCAAGCCAGACAAAGACCCAGTCATAATCAGAAATAAGAGTCTATCTTTCCTAATTTCTCCACACTGTACATCTACTTTGATATGGGGCTGGATAAGGACGACACCAGGAGCATTGCACTTCCTGCTCACCATGGGAGAAGAGAAAAACACCCACCCACCAAGGGAGGCGGGAGAGGTGGCTCAGCATTTAAGAGTGCTGGCTGCCCTTCTAGACCCAAGTTTGATTCCACACCAAATGGCATGCAAACCCCTGTGACTCCAGCTCCAAGGCTTCTGGCGCCCTCGCCCCTGTGACTCCAGCTCCAAGGCTTCTGGTGCCCTCTTCTGGCTTCCACGTGCACCTGCACACATGTGGGCTACACACATACACACACACACACACACACACACACACACACACACACGAATGAAAAATAATGTATCTTTAAAAAGAAAGAAAACCCACTGAGCTTGTGGACGCTCCCTTTGGCCTGGAACCTTCTCCCTTTTGGTCAATTCTTTCTTAGTTCTGTTAAATTCTTCACATCTTGGTTGTCTTCTGTAGAACACCAGCCCTGTCCAGGTCCCTCTCTCAAAAGATGTCACCTGTGTCTATGGAGCATGGAAAGTCATCACACATAACTTCTTTAGCCTCTCGTGGGCCCACATCAGACTCCTAGAGTCACCTGGTCTCTACTCCAAGCCCCCTATTCCTGCCTCTGTTCCTGATTATGTGACACAGGGACTTTCTCTTAACCCAAAGTCTAGCATTTGACAATCTTCAACCTCTTTTCCTTGCCTGCCTCTGCCTCTGCCTCCATATCTGTCTGTCTCTGTCTCTGTCTCTCTCTGTCTCTCTCTGTCTCTGTCTCGGTCTTGGTCTCTGTCTCTCTCTCTCTCTCTCTCTCTCTCTCTCTCTCTCTCTCTCTCACACACACACACACACCACACAGTAACCCGCAATAATAAGATATGACAATACACTATTAGTCATGAGGCGGTACCATAAGTAAAGCAGTAATCAATTTGTGTAGATCCCATCAGCAGAGGCTATAGTAACACAATAGAAATAGTATTTGCTAACTTTGCTGATGTACAGTTTACATATTATTCACTATGCCCACACAATCCATTTTGACGAAGGTATACGCCAGTCAGATCGCCACCATAGCATAGAGCATGACCGTATCTCCCCAGATTTCACAAGGCCCCCGACCCTCCGTTTCTCCCTCTCCTGGTCGGAGGCAACCATCGCTCTGCTTTTTGCAGCTGTAAATTCGTTTTTATTTTCTAGACTGTATATGAATGTAATTATACCATGTGCTCCTTCACCCCCTCTTTCTTTTCACTTAGCACAGTTTGAGATTCATCGGTATTGATGCTTCTATCAATAAGTACATGGTGCTTTTTACTTTCTCCTTTTTATTGGTAATACTGTATTGTGCAGTTAGGCTACGATTTATTTATTTACGTGTTGGCGGATATTTGGATTATTTCCACTTGGGGACTGTTTCTAATAAGCCACCATGGTCACTGAGTACAAGACCTTGTATGGACATGGGCTTTCATTTCGTCACCTCTTTCTTTGTAGTAAAGGCTTAGGAGTGGAATGAATGGTATGATAGAAACTCTGTAGTTACCTTGGTAAGGAACTGATGTTTTCTAAGGGGGTGCCCTGCTTTCCCAGCCCTGCACAGTGTGGGGGTGTCTGGGTGTTCCACATCCCTGTCAGCACTTAGTTCTGTGTGTCTTTAATATGGAGCATTTTAGTGGGTGTGCTGGATGGCTTCAGTTGTCAACGTGACACACCTGGTGTGAGGGAGCCTCAACTGGGGAATTGCCTCCACTGGACTGGCTGTGGCCATGTCTGTAGGGTGTTTTCATAATTGTTGAGTGATGTGGGAGGGCCCAGCCCACTGTGGGTGGTGCCACCCTGGGCAGGTTGTCCTGTGTTGTTTTAGAAGGTAGGCTACCACGGGCAAGGAAGCAAGCCCGTAGGCAATGTTCCTCCATGGCCTGTGTTCCAGCTCTTGCCTCCAGGTTCCTGCCCTGAGTTCCCAACTTGGGCTCCATCACTGATGAACTGTGACCTGGGAGATGTGAGCCAAATACCCAAGTTGGTATTAGAGTGTTTTGTCACAGTAATTAAAAGCAAACTAGAACAGAAATTGGCACCAGGATCATGGGGTATTGCTATGACAGACCTGACCCAGTTGTTTTGGGGAGGATTCTGGAAGTGTTTGGAACTTTGGATTGGAAAAGCCATTGAGTGCTTAGAGTTTGTTGCTGTGGCACTTAGAACAGTTATGCTGAAAGAGTTGTGGATGATGGAGGTCTGGTTGGTAAAGCTTCAAAATGAAGTGGGGACTATCAGGGCTGTTTGTGTGATATTTTGAATTGAGAATCTGTGATTTCTGGTCAGCTGGGGCTGAAGAATCTGCTGTTATTAAGAAGAGACCAGAGCTCTGCTTCCCTGGGCCTGCAGGACCCACAGGCCTCTCTCCGACCTGCAGGCCTCTCTGCAACCAGTAGGCCTCTTATCTCAGGGGTAAGTCCATCGTGCCCTCCTCCCTTGATTCCCCCAGCCTCATTCACCCTCCCATCTCCCCCACTGGTCTCTCCTCCTAGCCTGGGTCCTGTCCTATTCCTTGTCTTAGCACCCCAGAAACCTGGGGAACCACCACCGCTGCCTGATCCTTTGCATCCAGACCAACTCAGTTCCTTCTCCGGTCTCCAGGAGCACTGCTTCTGGGCCTGGCCCTTCCCTCACCTCCCTCTGCTTCCCTGGGCCAGTACCACCCACCAGCCTCTTTCATGGACCCCGGGGCTCATCTTTTCTCTTCCTGGTCCTTTGCATCTAGACCAACCCAGCTCCTCAGTGCAGTCCCCAGAGGCCCTTGGGCTGCTTCCTGCCCCATCTTCCTTTGCATCTCTGGTGGCATGGCCACAAGCTGCCCTAGACCAGCATCTTTCCTGGGCCTGGCTCCTAGGCCAGTCCAACTCCCAAATTCCTGAGGCCAAAATCTTTCCTGGAGGGATCCAGACCTTAGGAGAAAGCCCAAGAGCATCTGATCCTCATCTGACTTGAGCCTCTGTAGGAACTCCAGCAATCTGGCCACTCCAATATAAAATCAAAAGACAGAACCAGAAGCTTAGAGGAACTAGCTTTTCATGCCCGAAAAGTAAAGCACAAAGACACATAAAGTTCACAAAAAGAAGCAGACAGACCTAAACTTGAAGGTTTGAGGCCACACAAGAATCAGAAACTACAAAAGAAATTCACATGTAAAAAAAAAGAGAAAAAATAATAACATGAAAAACCAAAATAACATATCCCCACCAAATACCAATAGTCCTCGAGAGGAGTACAATGAGAATCCCTTATAGATAATGCAGGACATGGAACTCAAAAGAACAATTATAAACATGATAAAGGAATTTGGTGAATTTAAAGACACAAACAAAGAAATCAAAGCACTGAAGGAAGATAGGGATAAACTTCTTAATGAATTAAGAAAAGAGAAATATTGGAGACTACTCAGGCTGAAATGGAGAAGGAAGTGAAACACTCAGTAAGTCAATTAAAAACGACAGGAGAAAGCCTCACCAATAGGATGAATGAAATGGAAAACAGAGTATCAAGACTGGAGGATAAGGTGGATGAACTAGACCACTCAAGCAAAGATTATGAAAATTTTAAGAAATCATAAGAATGGAATATGCAGGAATTGTGTGACACCATAAAAATACCAAACTTACAAATCATAGGCATACAGGAAGGAGAAGAATCTCAAGATAATGGTATGGACCAGATCTTCAAGCCCATACAAATACAAGAAGCATACAGAACACCAAAAATACAGGACCAGAACAGAAACTCTCCCCGGCACATCGTAGTAAAAACACTACACGCACAAAACAAAGAGAAAATTCTGAAAGCTGCAAAAGAGAAACAATAAGTCACATATAAAGGAAAACCCATTAGGATCACAGCTGACTTTTCAATGCAAACTATGAAAGCCAGAAGAGCCTGGACCAAAGTATTCCCAGTATTAAATGACCACAGATGCCAAAATGTCTATTATAGTTGAAGGGGAAAGAAAAATCTTCCATGACATAAATAGGCTGAAGGAATTCTTGTCCACAAAACCAGCCCTTCAGAGAGTTTTGGAAGCAATACAAAGAGCTGAAGAAAGGAACGACTATACCCAAGGGGTTGCAGAAAGAACTCCAATGAAGGTATAACTTTGGAAAAGTACAGCTATATAACGAATGTAAACAGAAGTAGAAATGACAGGATTCAATACTCATCTTTCATTAATAACTTTAAATATTAATGGATTGAACTCCCCAGTCAAAAGACACAGACTATGTG
Source organism: Nannospalax galili (assembly GCF_000622305.1). Classification (NCBI taxonomy): domain Eukaryota; kingdom Metazoa; phylum Chordata; class Mammalia; order Rodentia; family Spalacidae; genus Nannospalax; species Nannospalax galili. The sequence continues at coordinate 5,977,341 of NW_008360311.1, forward strand.
AATGGATTAAGAAACAAAACCCATCTTTTTGTTGTCTGCAAGAAACTCATCTCACTTTCAAAGACAGACACTATCTTAAAGTGAAAGGATGGAAAAAAATATACCAAGCAAATGATACTAAGAAAAAAGAAGGTGTAGCAATTCTAATATCTGATGAAATAGACTTTAAAACTAATCAAAGAAACAAAGAGGGCCACTTTATTCTGATCAAAGGAACAATAAATCAAGAAGATATTACAATCATGAACATATATTCACCACACTCTGGTGCACCCAACTTTGTAAAAACAATACTATAGGACTTTAAGATCCAGATTAATCCCAACTCATTAACAGTAGGGGACACCCCACTGTCTCCATTAGATAGGTCAACAGGGCAGAGAGTTAACAGAGAGACATCTGAATTAATGGCATATATCAAAAGGACTTAACAGACATCTACCGAGTATTCCAACCAAGCACCAAATGACATACTTTCTACTCAGCACCCCATGGAATCTTCTCCAAAATCGACCATATACTGGGGCACAAAACAAACCTCAACAAATACAAAAAGATTTAAATAATTCC
>NW_008360311.1:5980780-5981840 GCF_000622305.1 Nannospalax galili
GAAGTAACAAAACTCCACGAAAAATGACGTATGTTCTGCCTGATATGTCGATCCTAGTACCAAACCCTGATAAGTGAGTATGTATCCAGACATAACTACAGGAACCAGGATAATGGAAAGGAAACAGGGAGGTAAAGGAAAAGATAGAACCTGAAAGATAAGAATAGTAGGAAACAGGCCTTAAAAAAGAGATATGGATAAAAATTGGGTTAGTTTAAGGGAGGGGGGAGGGAAGGGTATACAAGGAACCTAGGGGATAAGGGGAAAGAAGGAGCTCTAGAGAGGTAGGACCATAGGAGAAGGGTATTAGTAAGGGAGAAAGGGGGGAAATGGGGGCACCTTAAGTGGGAAAACCATGATGGAGGGGTGAGACAGTGTGAGAGATAAATAATGCCTAGCTAGTTTTGAAAACCAGTAAGAACCATATTACTCCTACAACCTGCTGACAAATTATACATAGCAGATCAAGAAATATAAGTCTAGGTAAGGTTTATCTGAGAACAACTGGTCTTTGCCCAAGATTTATCTACATGACACACAGTAACTAAAAGTATCAGACTGACAGAACTATCCTTCTTGGATGTTTAACAGACATACTTTGAGGCCTATAATAATTAGGTCAAAGGGACACAAAGGACAATTTTTGCTCCTTGCCCTCCTAGGTAAACTAGTTCCAGGGGACTATGAGCATCTCTCAAAATGTCCTATAATGGTGGTGGGTCACCTCTCCTCTTGATCAAGGAGGACGAGGAGACCCCACCAGATGGACTTGAACCAGTGTCCAGTCTACAAAGAGGAGGATCAACACAGAGGAATCATTTCCTTCCATGCTTCCAAGTGAAGCCAGCCACGGTCGAACAGGACCTTTGACTTATCTTCACATAGATGGAATTGATAAAAGAAAGGAGCCAGGGGCTCCTCCCAAGCCCATGTGACCCCTGAGGAACAGATCCTCAAATGACTTTAAGAGTTAAAATAAATCGGTTTATCTGGACCAACCGTATGGCCCTAAACACCCAAATGGAAAGTATAACCAAAGATTAAAGGGGCCAATATAATT
>NW_008360311.1:5982794-5999529 GCF_000622305.1 Nannospalax galili
GAGACCAACACCTGAAGTAAAACCTTTGCTTTACTGGGACAATTGATGCTGGTCAGCTGGGGTTGAAAAATCAGCTGTAAGTAACAAGAGACCGGCATCACTGAGGTGAAGTCTTCTGGGAGGTATTTCCTCCAGGTCAGCACTCAAGCTAGAAACAGGACTTCGTAATGTGTAAGAGTCTCCTTCATGGTTGTGGTGTTGAAAGCGTGAAGGGGTCAGAGAGAGCTGAGGGTTGACGTTCTGAGAGGCCAGGAAAGGCCGTAGGTGAAAGTGCAGCCTCATTTGCAGTGAAGACCAGAGGATTGAAGGGGCCATGGAGAGAATCTGAGGTTTTGTACCCCAAGAGGCCAGAAGACCCGATTGTTGAGGGTGCAGCCTCAGTTTCAGTGGAGACCCCAGCTTTTTGGAGATTCCAGGACCATGGGACAACCACCAAAGACAGCAGCAAATTGAAATGGAGCCGGCCTTGGGTGTGAGATGAGTTGTGTGTGCTGTGGACAGCAGAGCGAGAGATGTGGAGCTGCCAGAACCCTTTGGAGCCCAGAAGATGGTGAGTGAATCCCAGATGTCCAGCCTTGAGCTACTCTGCTGGACTTAGGCTTTCTAGCTAGGAGTGCTCAATTCTTTCCCTTTGAGATAAGACAGTACTTGTTTTGAGTTTATAGAAGCTCATAGGTAAGAGACTTTTAAGAATGACTTTGAACATTTAAAGTGTTTGAACTTTTTAAAGACTGGGATTTTTAAAGTCATACTGTTTTATGTTGTAATGTTAATAGTAACATCTTTGGGACAAGAAATGGAAAGGTTGTGGTTGAATAGTGATGTGTTTGCATGTCAAGTTGACGGGGGGTCAATTGTGCTGGATAGCTTCAGTTGTCAACTTGACACACCTGGGTAGAGGGAACCTCAGTTGGGGAATTTCCTCCATTGGCCTGGCCTGTGGCCATGTCTGTGGGGCATTTTCTTGATTGTTGAGTGATGTGGGAGGGCCCAGCCCACTGAGGGTGGTGCCACCCCTGGGCAGGTGGATCTCTCTTGCATAAAGCAAGCAGGTGGAGCAAGGGCCAGGGGAACAAGCCAGTAAGCAGCGTTCCTCTGTGGCCTGTGCTCCAGCTCCTCCTCCTGGCTCCTGCCCTGATTCCTACCTTGGGCTCCCTCAGTGATGAACTGTGACCTATGAGATATGAGCCAAATCAACCCATTCCTCCCCAAGTGAGTATTAGGTTTTATCACAGCAACTGAAAGCAAGCTAGGACAGTGGGAACGCATTGGTATCTAATTGTCCTACAATTTGCATTTCCCGATAAACCATTGGTTACGACTGCTCCTTCCATGTGCCAGTTGTCACTTGTGCACCTCTTTTTATGCAGTCTGTGCACATCTTTTGCTTTTATTAAAATTAAGGTCTTTTTTATTGACTTATAAGGGTTCTTCGTGTACTATGCATACATTCTTATTTAACATAAAGTCAAATGCTCCCATTCTAAGGTTTATCTTCTGTGGACTGATGGTCTCATTTGAGGAGCAAGAGCTTTAAATTTTGGTAGTTCGATGGTCATCTTTGTTTCTGTTGTGGTTTAAGTTTTTACGTCCTGTTCAACACTTGCTTGACTCACAGCCTCTCAAATGTTCTATGCTTTCTTCCAGAAATTTTAGTTTTAGCTTTTACATTTGGGTCTATGGTTAAAAATTGTTTTAAAAGTGTAGTAATATCACTAAGATAGTGAGACTCATTCTAGAAAAGATCACCGAGAGACCCACCACTGATTTTTTCAGTCTGCACTTCCAGCTCTTAGTTTACTTAAATCTTACAGAGTGTGAGAAGAGAGGAGAATGTCGGTTTGGCACACCGCGTAAGAACATTGGTATTTTGGACTTGAGTTGGTTTTATAATCTTATAAGTGCTTTATGTTCTGGCCTCTTTTGAAACCATTTTCCCACATTTCACATTTGCAAAACTATAATTTGAAATAGGGGCAGAGAATTGTGTGTAACTAGTGTGCGAAGACACAGGAACAGGACCTTTCTTTGCCGTTTACCTGGTTGGAGTTGGCTTTCTGCTTCAAGCAGTGTCACTCTGAGCTAACTTTGTATTTGTTTACTGTTATCAGCAAGCGCCTCTCAGTACCCTTGGGAATGTTTGAGTTCTCTGATGAATTTTCGAGGCTAAAATTATGGCACTTGGCTCTTTGGGTTGAGAGGGGTTAGAGTCTTCAATGTTGTATTCTAGAAAGAGCATTCGCATGGACAGACTTCACAGGTGTTTAACAGGAGCAGCACTTTGAGTCTTTGGTTTTTGGTGGTAGTGATTGTTTTTTATTGATACAAAGTCTCAAAAAGCCCAGGCTACTCTGGAACTTGCTATGTGGCCAAGGATGGCCTTGAACTTCTGATCCTCTTGCTTCCACCTCCCAAGTGCTGGGATTACAGGTGCACCACTGGGCCAAATTTATGCAGTGCTGGAGCTTGGACCTGGGGTCTCATGTCAGCTAGGCAAGTACTACCACCTGAGCCAAACCCATGCTCCACCTCTAGGATTACTTTCAGCAAATATATAGAGGGAAGAAAAGCCACTGTTTTCATTTGTATTTTCTTAACTTTTGTGAAACTGCTTATTTTTCATGGGTTTTTTTTTTGTCTTTTTTGAGACAGGGTCTCCCTGTAGCCCCAGCTGTCCTGGAACTCACTATGTAGACCAGGCTGGCCTTGAACTCACAGAGATCTGCCTGCTTCTGCCTCCCAAGTGCTGGGATTAAAGGCGTGCACCACCACACCTGGCCATTTTTCATGTTTTTTGATTATTTATATTTCTTTTAGGTGAATTCTTATTCAGCTCCATAGACTACTGCTTTCTCAGACATTTTTGTTGATGTATGAATGCTCTATATGTTGTGTCAATCTATTAACATGAATTGCCTTATTTTTACCCAAGGCATTTCAAATATTTTTGTTAGTTACCTATCACTTCATTCTGTTTGATATTTCTGACCTGCAGAGGTTTTAGCTCTGTAAAAGATCAGATCCATTAAACTTTTGCACCCGATTTTTCACACCTCAATGATGCACATGCTTAAAGACAAATAAACTGATATTTTTACTTTTCATGGTATTTTGGCGTTGTAAGAGGTCCTTCATATGGGGCATGAAAGGAACGTGTCTTGGCTCTAGTTCTTTACAAAGAAGAACTTGAGGCGACGCCAGGGATCACTGCTTGGGAGATGGGGCGGGATGGACCCCAGGGAGTCGGAGTGAAAGGGAAGACAGCAGTCAGATGGTTGCCATCCCTGGACTGGCCACAGCTCACTGGAAGGTGCAGCTGCTGCTGAGATTGGAGGATGCTGACAGACTGAGGGAACCAATGGGTGAGCCCTATGGCACAGAGGTGGAGGGAGGACAAGGGACCACCAGCCAACACCGTCTCTCAAGGGCTAGAGTTTGCACCTGTGAATGAAGTCAGCCAATGTCATGATTAAGCTCAACTGTCAGCTTGCTGAGATCTGCCATCATGGGGCCTCTGGACATGTCTGTGGGGATAATCTTGATTAGGTTCATGGAGGCAGCACTGGTCCTTGGGCCACGATCCTGGACTGTAAAAAGAGGAGGAACTAAGCTGAGCACCAGCCTTCATCACGCTGCTTTCTGATTGTGGGTGTGAGGTGACAGCTGCTTCAAGCTCCTGCCAGCTGACCTCCCTGCCTTGATGGACTGCACCTTGCACCATGAGCCAGAGAAAACCCTTTCTCCCTTAAATAGCTCTGGTGGGACTATTGGATCTCAGCAACAGAAAAGAACAGCAGCTAAGCACTCTGAACCTCTGCTGGGAAAGTGGCCTGGTCCCATCTAAGTGCTAGAACTGCTGCAACTCCACCTTGACAGGCAGAGGCTGCAGAAGACGTGCCCCAGGCAGGGAGAGTAGTCTTTTTAGACGAACGGCAACAGCTGGTGCCCAGGGGACAGTGAGCCTCACAAACACCTCTATGGTTGAGTAGAGGCCGAATCCTCAGCAGTCACCCGCTCGTGCTGCCTTGGCAGAGGGATGACCATCTTTTTCTAACCATCTTGAATCCTTACCTCACCAAGTTCGTAGTTACATGAGGTCTTGCTCTGGTTTTCTGTCAATGTACAAATGCATAGTATAACAATTCTCAGTTGTGACAGAATTTCTCATTATTTTTACAAAGTTTTTGTCCTCTTGACTATTCTTATAAGCTTGTGTACATAAGTAAAATCATAATTTTAACTAGTAATATGAAACAATTGGGGATTTATGGATAACTCACATTAAATTAATGTTTCTCCTCAGAGACATATTCCGCATAACACTGAATCTTTTATGGACATGGTGGAAGGTTGACTTTTATTTCGCTTTTAAATGTCTCTCGGTGAAAAGTTTTCAATAGTTTTCTTTGTAGCTTTTTCAGAACTTTTATTAAATTTATGCCTTTATTTTTACAGCATGTTCTCTGATAGGCAGAACATCATTTTTCATGTGCTTTTAACTGATAATATCTGGCACACAGCGAACTTTCCATGTTATTTATCTTGTAACTAACCATCTTTCTGAACTTTCTAATTAGTTTCAAATACTTTTTTCAGTTTATTCATTTGGGTTTTCTAGGCAGACAACCATTGTAAGTAATGAAAACTTTCCTTTCTCCACGAATAATATTTATCGTTTCCTTTTCTGCCCCTTTCTGTTGGTGATAGCTTCAGAAGAGTGTTAAATAAGTGATTGTGACATTCAGTCTCATCATTTGCCTATCTTTAGTAAGAATGCTTTTGTGATTTAACTTTAAAGCATGATGCTGGCTGTAGGTTTCATAGAGAAATCTTCAATCAGGTCAAGGTAAAACACCTGTATTGCTAAGCTACAAAGCGTTTTTACTTTGAGGATCGATGTTTAACTTGTATATCTTGGTCTTGATTAGATCTCCCCAGACACTGCCTGTTTCACTATAAGATGCACCAGCTTTTAACCTGATGCTTTTTGTTAGTGATGTGCTTTTGGGGGGGAGTGTGTGTGTGTGTGTGTGTGTGTGTGTGTGTTCCTGTGTGTTTGAGCATGTTTGTATATGTGCAGGTGCATGTGCAAGTGAAAGCCAGAGGGTCAACTCTGGATGCTGTTCCTCAGGGGCATCCACCTTTGTTGTTGTTGTTGTTGTTTTGTGCTGGATAACATAGCGTTAGTTGTCAACTTGACACACCTGGGGTGAGGGAGCCCAATTGGGGAATTGCCTCCACTGGGCTGGCTTGTGGCCATGTCTGTGAGGCATCTTCTTGACTGTTGAGTGACGTGGGAGATACCAGCCCACTGTGGGTGGTGCCACCCTGGGAGGTGGTCCTATGCTATATAAGAAAGCAGGCTGAGCTTGGGCCAGGGGAGCAAGCCAGTAAGCAGCATTCCTCCATGGCCTGTGCTCCAGCTCCTGCCTCCAGGTTCCTGCCCTGAGTTCCTACCTTGGGTTTCCTAAGTGATGAACTGTGATTCCAAAGATGTAAGCTAAATAAACCATTTCTTCCCCAAGTTGGTATTGCTCAAAGTGTTTTGTCACAGCAATTGAAGGCAAACTAGAACATTGTTTATTTTTTCATTCTTAATACAAATTTATTTTTCAATATAATTTTATTGAATTTTGGCACATTTCCTATAATACATCTTAATCATATTTAGAACCCCTGACCTATCTGCAACCCCCCCATCACACCCCCTCCAGGCTTCATGCAGTCTGCCTCATACTTTAAGGCTTATCAAGTCATTTGTGTCCCCAGATGCCCCTCAGTGTGAGTTCATCCACTGGAAGCTGGTCATCCTACCTAGTGTCACTCCCTTAAAGACCAACTCTCCCTCACCCAGCAGTGAGTTCCTCAGCTAAGATTGAGGCTTCGTGTCCATTTCCCCAGTTCTCTGCTGGGTGGGTTTTTGTCTGGTTTGAGTTTGCATGGGTTTTGTGCATGCTGTTATCACTGCTGTTAAGTTTACAAGAGCAAGTTCCCAGAAGCCTGAAAAACCATTTCCTCGTGGTCACCCACCACCCCTGGCTCTTACAGTCTTTCCACCCTCTCTTCCACAATTGTCCCTGAGTCCTGGGTGTGTGACGTTGAATATAGGAGTCCTATTCAGGAATATACATTCTGCAGTCTTTTACTCTGTACATTTGGCCAGTTGTGGCTTTCTGTGTTATGTGGTCCTGTCACATGAGGAAGCTTCCCTGGTGAAAGTTGAGAGACGCATTAGTATTCTCTCTGCCCCTCGATACACTATGTTCCATGAGTCTTAGGTATAAAGGCTCCGTTGTAGATATGTCAAACTTAGGCCTAGGCTTAAAGACACTTATTCTCTGTGTTTGACCAGTTATGGGACTCTGGTAGTCTCCATCTGTTGCAAAAAGAAGCTTCTTTGATGAGTGGTAACAATCATACTTGTCTGTAAATATAAGGACATATATTTAGTATATGTAGTAAGAAATTGCTTTTGTCTAGGGATGTGACTGACTGACTTAGGGTTTTCCCTGGGATCTATGACCTCTCCAGCCTTGGGTATTTAGCTATGTTTACAGTACGGCACATGAGTTCCTTCCCACTGAAAGGACTTTAGGTCCAATTACATACCTGTTGATTACTCCCAAGGTAAAGGTACCACTACTGTATCAATAGAGATAGTTTGCTGGGCCAGTCGTTGTATTTATTAGACTCTACACTTGGGTGGACCTTTTATTGGTTTCCTCCCTCAGCAGCTGCATGGTGTCCTCTGACACCATGAGAGCTGGTCTTCAGGAAGGTGCTCCCAGGTCAGCTCCAGCTCTACTGCTCCAGGTCCTGTGTGTGAAATGTGGCCTGTCTTCAACAATAGGGTCTTACCTTCAAGTTCTGAGAGGCAATCCATCAAGGGCTGTGGCAATTGTTTGCTTTATTTGGGGAGTCTCTTGGATCACCCTGACCAACTCGAAGGGAGGTTTCTCTCGTGTCCCTTGTTTTGGGCCTTCAGGTACACACATGCACTCATGTATAAATAGTGTATGTTTTCCAGTAGGCTTTTGAACTAATATATTTTCCTCTGGTTTTTCTGATCTTCATGTCTTCACCTCCCGAGTTCTGAGATTACAGATGTGCACCTCCATACCTGGATTACATAGTGCTGGGAACTGAGCCCAGGGTTTTTAGTATGTATCAGTAAAGCACTGTATCTGGGCCACATCTCTAGCCTCAGCCTCACTGTCAGAGTGCACACTCTCTGCCCCAACCTCAGCATCCACAAGCACATCAAGCTCTCATTCTGAAGCCCCCCTCTCTACACCAGTCTTCCCATCTCCATCTCTTCTGTGGCCATGAATAGCCTAACTGCCCACCTAGTCCCTAGCCAAGCTGGGAGGCCCCTCAGCCCATTCCTTGGGAGGCATCCCGCAAAGGCCTTCCTTCTGACCTTCCTTTCTCTCTTCTCTTTCTCATGCCCTGTGGCAGCTCTGACCTGGTTCTTTCTCTTTGGATCTTCTGCCATGGTCTCAACCCTGCGTTTGCTCATGTGCTGTGCTTTTCCTGACCTCTGGGCTTTGCCGTAGACTGCCCACATTCCTCGCTCCTTAAAAAAAAACTTGCTTCTCTGATCTTGACCTTGTCAAACATTTCTGAGCATAATCATCAACTGAGATCTTAAAAAAAAAAAAGTAGTTCTATTTAAATCACTTTTGTGCTGAGAAACCTCTAAGAGTCCTTCGTTGCCCTTGTGATGAAACTCCCTCCTTGGCACAGGGATGGACTCTCTCTTGACTCTTCTATCTCCAGACTCCCCCAGCTCCATCTCTCTCTCATACATGCACTGTGGTCCAGACACAACTTCTTTCTACCTGTAAAGATTCTACCCCCTCCTTGTCTCCCCAAATCTATCTTTGCAATGGTCTCAGAAGTCCCCTTGTCTCTGAACTTCTTTCTTGGTACCACTCACGGCTCAAACTTGATCATATTCTTGTGTAGACTTGCATCCTAGCACCTTCAGTGTGCATGTCTGTTCTCAGGTTGGTCTGTCTGTCTTCATGTATTAGTACATGTGCTTAGGACAGTCCTCCCCTTTCTTTATGCACAGACACTTTTAAGCACAAACATTAACTACAGAATCTTTGTTCCCCAGATACAAACAAGGGAAAAGGCATAAAGACAGGCACACAGATAACTCAGCAAGTATCCTGAGAGCAACACTAACTATCTTAGAGCCACAAAGTAGACAAGTCCTTTAGTCAGTGTCGCTAGCTAGTGCCTTGCACTGGTCTGACATGCTGCCTTGCCAATGCTGACAGTTTGAGGACATCAAACTTGAGAGCGAAATGTAAGGAGGGAACCAGTGGGCTTCCAGCTCAGAAATCTCCAAAGGAAGCTCTCTGCTGACCTATGTTCCCTCCATTCTACCATATTCACTCAAGTTCATGTCCAGACCACCCCTTGGGACCAAAGTGGCCCAGGATAGTCACCAAAGGGGAGAGCAGCTCTTCTATACTCTGCCCACAAGCTTATGAAATCTCCTGTCAGCCAAGCCCCTGAACTCAGTCCTTTGCTTGAGATTGCAGTTAGAAGATGTTACAAGAAATAACTGCTGGAGGCCACATGGTAGAGTCCAACAGGGTAATACAGCCTTCCATTCCTTCAGAGTCCATCACTCATCAAAACCCAGTGGCGCCATGATGGTTTACGACTCTCTAAGCTATAAGCACCGAGGAGTTCATACAGATTGCTGTCTCCATCACAATCTCACCACTTACAAGGTTGAGTACTTGTGTGGTTCTCCATCTCTTTGAGCTTCAAGTACTCCATCTTGATGAGGATAAGGGCCAGGGAGATGGCTCTGTCAGTACAGTAGTGTTTTGCAAGCATTAGGACCTGAGTTCGAGCTTCAGAACCCACAAGTAAAAGCTGGGCATGGTAGCATCCGCTCACAATCTCAACACTGAGAAGGCAGAGATGAGTGGAGCACCGGAGCTCACCGTCCACCTAGCCCAGCCACTCAGCAAGCTCCAGACCAACAAAGAGGCCTCCAAAAACAAGATGGACAGTTCCCGAGGACCCAGAGCTGAGGTTGACCTCTGGCCTCCACATGCATGCACACTCACTTGCACATGTACCTGTGTGTGTGTACACAAATGAAGATAATTTTCTTACAGAATCATGTGATGTCAAATGCCTGACTCAGAACTTACAATCCAACAATCCTGGCACTCTTTGAAGGATGGTTAGTTCATAATTTATGCTACAAGAAGTGGATTTATTTTGGCGGTTTGCTCTTACAGGGATTCCCCTTTAATGATACCCATGACTTTGCCCTCTCACAAGACACATTTAATAAACACTCTATTCAGTGCAGTCCAGGGTACCCAGCACCGCTGACTGACTGAGGAGGGACACAGGTCAGACCAGTAGACCCAGCTGATTCGCAGTTGTCTGTGACTGTACTCACTCACGATGCCCAAGATCTTCCCCTTGCCACCTCCCCCTGAAAGGTCCATGCACCTCGCTGGTGATTCTTTTCAGCCCTTCACCACTTCTTTTTGCCTCGCTGCAAACAGCCCTGGTAATTCCGAGACAGCACCAGCACTGGGATGGGGAGGATATCAACGGTGTCTTCCTGTGCTCCTGGATTAAAAAGGATCCGCCTCTTGTAAGATGCAGCAGGGAACTGCAGGCAAAGAAAAAGAAGCAGAAGTGGAAAGTCAGTAAGACCAGAAAGTAGAGATAGAGCCCAGATTGGTCCGAAACAAAGGGGTGGGGCCAGGGGACACTCCCCAGCTTGAACACAAAGCCAACACATAACTCATCACCTGTAGCAGGCGCAGGGATGGTTCGACAGGCGGGAATGGGGGTCACCCGAATCTTAGAGACTAGAGTAGAGTTTCCATTCATTGAATTGTTCTTTTTTTTTTTTTTAACTTTAAATGGTGGTTTTATGTGTATATACTGCCTGCATGTATGTAAGTGCAATGCCTGCGGGAGGTCAGATGAGGGTGTTGGGTTCTCTGGAACCAGAGTTACAGATGGTGGTTAGCTGTCATGTGGGTGCTGGGAATAGAACCGGGTCCTCTGTAAGGTAGCCATTGCCCTTAACCGCTGAGCCATCTCTCCAGGACCCCATCACACTGCTCTTAACCATCATTGAATCAATTTTCTTTTTGCCTTATGAGGAAATAAAATTACCAATATCTCTAAAATGCTCTCTGTCCTTGTAAAATTTCCCTGATTCTACACTTGAGTTTATATAAGCCCATTTGGAATTGGTTTGGGGGAGGTATGATTTTTTTTTAAAGGAACTATTCAGTACCAAAGCTTGTCTAAGTATTCTGCATTTTGTAAGCCAATGTAGGCTTTTGAGTTCTTTCTCTACTTGTTCAATCCCCTGCTTTGACAAGGTTAATTTCCACATTGCCCTTGTCATCCTAAGAATGCTGTAGAGGTTTGGTAAGCTGCTTTAGCAGGTAAAGGTGCTTGCCCTTTAAGCTTGGAAATCCACGTTCAGTGCCTGGAACCCATGTAAGAATAGAAAGAGAGAGGCTGCAGACGTGGCTCAGCAATTAGAGCACTGGCTGCTCTTGCAGAGGACCCGAGTTCAGTTCCCAGCACCCAAATGGCAACTAACAACCGTCCATAACTCCAGTTCCAGGAGATCCTCTTTGACCTCCATGGGCATTGCATAACATGGGTGCACTTACATGCAGGTAAAACACTCAAACACATAAGATGATGATGATAATAATAACGAGAGCACCAACTCTGACCCCCATCCTCCATATATGTGCTGTGGCACATGCTCTCCTCTCTCTCTCTCTCTCTCTCTCTCTCTCTCTCTCTCTCTCTCTCTCACACACACACACACACACACAATTATAAATTTTAAAAATGCTTACGGACTTTTTGAAATGAAATGTAGGTACCTTCCACATGCTTGGGACCCAAGCCATGCTGGGTAATGTCTCAGCATCATACAGAATCTAAAGTTTTAGGAGGGGCCTTAAGTGACAGTCTCTGAGCCTGAGTCATAGCCCTGTCCATTCTCTACCCCGAGTCCCTGTCTCAGGCTTCTGTTCGTGCTACTAACATGTAATACAGGCTGTGCGGCTTAAACTACAGAGATTTGTTTTCTCAGTTATGGTTATGGGGGCTGAATGTTCAAGATCAAGGTCTCAGCCTATTTGGTTTCTACCTGGCTTACAGCCAGCTGCTTCCTCCTTGTCCTTGTGTGAAGGATACAGAGAGGAGAACGAGCTCTCGTTGCCCTTAAGGAGGTCGAGTCTGCCAGGATTTCAGCCTTAGGACTCCATTCAGCCTGGTTTCTTCACTTTGGGATGGGGGGTGGTTAGACCTTCAACATGAAGGGGGACTCGGTTCAATCTATATCAGTTAGAAAAAGAAGAAAGAATTAAATGGACAAAATTGCATAGCACACACGTATTTAAGCCAGTTATCTGGTGTCAGAAATTAACTACAAAGAAGACTTGAAAGTTGCATCCCCTCTCTTGCTGCTGGAGGCCAGGGAGGCCGACAGGCACTTGCTCTTGGCTCTCCCCTCCCCCAACTCACTCTGTGTGCTGTATACATACACATGTATTTGCACTTGTATGTGTTCGTGTGTACATGTGTGTGCATGCATATGGGGGTTAGAGATTGATGCCAGGTATTTTCCTCAATTGCTCTCCACCTTATATTCTGAGGCAGTCTCTCTCATTGACTTGGAAATCACCAATTTGACAGGCTGGACGGTCTGGGAGCTCCAGGCATCATCCTGCCTTAGCCTTCCGAGTGCTGGGATTACAGGCATACCCCATCGCGTCTGACGTTTTTATGCGGTTTGTGGGGATCAAACTTAGGTCTTTATGCTTGCAGAACAGCCCTTTACTGACCCAGTCATCTCAACCCCATTAGTTCTGCGTTTCTAGAGGTCCCCCCGCAGCCTCTCAATGCCACCGTTTCATACTCTTCTCTTCCTTTTTCTCGTCCCTTTCCCTCCCTCCCTTCCTCCCTCCTCCTGTATTTCCCTGCTTTGTTTCTTTCATGGCCCATACTAATCACTACCTTTGTTTTAATTGCTACAAATTAATTGATTTTTTTCCAACTTTTACTAGTCATACAAAATCTAAGCATTGAAGCTTGGTGGTACATACCTGCAATCTCAGGACTGCATAACAAATTTGAGGCCAGCCTGAGCTACATGAGACCTTATCTCAAGGAAATAGTGAATGAACAAAACTCCAATCTAGCTCAGAGCATCAACATTTGTAGGCCTGCCACTTCCAGCCCTGTGACCTTGAACAAGGTACTTAGGTTCTCAAAAGCCCCATTTATTTGCTCTAACATGGGGGATAATCATGTTAACTACCTCATTAGCTTGTCCCCAGGATAAAATGAACTAATACATAGAAGACACTTGTGTTGAGGCGTGGTCTCCAGTATTTAAATCATCTATTGTTATTATGTCAGTCTTAAATTTTGTTGAATGCCTATTATGTGCCAAGACCAGGAAAGTGGTGCATGGGAAAAGGAGCCACTTAATGTCACTTAACATGACTCCCTCCGCAGCTGACTGACACAGGTGTCTTCTGGCAGTGGGAAGCAGGCCCTGCTGGGCAACAGGGGCTCTGCTCCAGGATATGATAGACTTTCAGAGACACTCTTGTTGTGACTGTGGCTGTCACTTTGAGCATCTGGGATTTTTTTTTAATATTTTTATTTTATGCGTATAGGTGTATTGCCTGCATGTATGTAAATGCACCTGTGTCACGCAATGCCCATGGAGGTCAGAAGAAGGCATTGGATTCCCCTGAAACTGTAGTTATGGGCGGTTGTTAACTGCCATGTGGATGCTGGGAATCGAACCTGGGTCCTCTGCAAGAGTAGCCAGTGCTCTAACCACTGAGCAATCTCTCCAGTCCTGCATCTGGGAAGCAATGTACTTAGAAAGCAGGTTGGCCAAAGCCGTGCTTGGTGATTCTCTCCCATAATCCCAGCACTCCAGAGACAGAGGCAGGCAAATCTTTGAGTTTGAAGCCACTCTGACTTACATAATGAGTTTCAGGGCAGCCAGGGCCGCAGAGTGAGACCATCTCAAACACCAACAAAAATAACAATGAAAATCACACCGAGGACAGAAAGGGAGGCCTTTGACATAGCCAGAGCCTCCATTATCACCCAAGGCAGCCTCATTTCCCTCCAGAAGGATAACTCCCCCAGCCTCTTTAAGCATCATCTCCTTTGCACTGACCAAAGAGTGCTGGAGAGCAGTAACTGTCCACTGAGAGCAGTCGTTAGACAAACAAGCCAACTGAGGCAGCAAGCTGGCCGGCTGCCCAGAAAATGCATTGTCCAGGTACTGCTGCTGGTAGATGCCACCCATGCACACACTCTTGTTACCCTCACCCAGGCCCTCTTGAAGACTGTCCCAATAGACATGACCCAGTGCCTAGCAGGAAGTTCAGTCTTGGTAGCACTGAGCCCCAGCCAGATCTCCTCCAGACCATTACCACTGGCGTATCACAGATGGAAACCAGGTCTTCTGCTCACCCAGGGCTGGGCACTGGTGGCTCCAGGACTTGGTCCAGGACATAGTGGCTTCTCAATTCAAACAGGTGAGGGACTCTGGGCCAAAAACCCATGTCATATTAAGAGGAGATTTACCAGACATGCTGTGTAAGCAATTACTCATTCTTCTCCAATACCAAGTCCCTCACATGCCCCGAGGTCTGCATATTTAACATTCATTACATAACTTTATTTGATTTACTCAATCATCATGTGCATTAAGTAACATACACATATCAATAAAAATGTGAAAATAGTGATAAATAATAAAGCATTTTGCTGAGGGTTCACTCTGGGTCAGTTACTGAGCTAAATGTTTTGTATGGATTATATTGGTCTGTCTTAGTCTGTTTTCTGTTGCTATAATTGAATACCATAGATATAGGTGTACCCATGTTGTGCAATGCCTGCGGAGGACAGGAGAAGCTGTCGGATTCCCTGGAACTGGAGTTACGGACAGTAGTTAGCTTCATGTGGGTGCTGGGATTCGAACCTGGGTCTTCTGAAAGAACAGCCAATGTTCTTAACCGCTGAGCCATCTCTCCAGCCCCCAGACTAGGTAACTCATAAAGTATAAGAGTTTATTGAAATTATGGTTCCTGAAGTCCACAGTCAAGGGGCGGCATCTGGGGAGGGTCTTATTGCAATCTGCAGGGTGCCAAGGCAGTTCAGGGCATCACAGTGGGGAAGCTTGGGCCTCTCTTCTCCTAAAGCCTCTGAAGCCACCACGGGGAATTAATCTCCAGCACCTCATATAATTACTGGCCTTTGGATGTGGCATGCTTGGAAGGTATTGCAGGCACTAAATTTCCACCACACCCAACCACAGCAAATTTTCCATAACAAACCTGACTATCCTGTCCCCATTTTTTCTCTTTTTGAGACAGGGTCTCACTATGTAGCCCTCATTGGCCTGGAATTCCCTATGTAGACCAGCTGGCCTTGAACTCACAAAGATCCATCCACCTGCCTCTGTCTCCCAAGTGCCGGGAGTAAAGTTGTGGGCCACCATACCCGGCTTACTTGTCCATGTTTTACGGATGAGCGCGCTAGGGACCAGTACCAGGACGTGATTGTTCAGCCAGGCTTGGAGCCAGGCTCCCTGAGGCTTCCGCTAAGACCCCATGATGCTAGATTTTTATCATCTCCAAGTCCACAGGGAGTCTTAGTCCATTCGGTGCAGGTTTCAGAGCTCACTGTCCCAACCCCAAAGAGGTCAGCCATGGCAGCCAATCAGCTGCGCCCATGGGCCAGCATCTGCGCACAGACACAAAGACATCTTACAACGAAAGGCAAGCCGCAGGAGCCCAGTTGGAAATGACTAACAGGGCTGTTTTGCTTCTGAGGCAAGAGCTGGAATCTACAACTAGTTAGCGCCAGTTTCACTGACGTGCTCCATCTACATAATGCAGGCTATGGCATTTGGCAATGCCTCTTAAATTTGGCACACTCCACGCTCCTCCTGGACCCACGAGATAACATAACCAAATGTTTTCTGATGCTGTAAGAAATGAATATTTTGCAGGTAGAGGAAATGCAAACATCCCCCTTCCACGGGGGTCACCCCCTCCAATCCCAAGAGCAAAATGGTTCACTCCCTCTTGACCCTTTAAAAGGTTAGATGTGAGCCACAGTCCAGATGAAGCGTCACAATGCAAATAAAGTCATGTAAATAAATGCATCTCTGGTCTACATGGGCTGGTGGTGCCAAATATACCATCTGCACTGTTTCTCAGGATGAGCCGAGCTGCCTTTCCCACTTCCCAAGCAATGAGAATGGGACCATGTTTTTGCAGAGCAAGGCGTCCATCATTTGATGATCTTGGATTATTTTTTTTTCCATACTCACGGTGCATGATGGTTGTATTTTTCTAGGTTGAGTTCAGTTGGAAGAGAAAGGAAAATGATGCGGGACCTGGGACCGGGCTTGAGATGCGCTGTGGATTTTGAGTAGGAACTATTTGAAGCTTCAGTCCCCAGACTCTCATCTTGCTCTGTTATTGGTAATCACTTAGCCAGAGCATCATCTCCATCTGACCATGTTGGGGGTGATGTCAGATCCTACGCATGCAAAGGAAAGTCCTATGGAAGGCTCATAGTAGAAGGACACAGTACAATTGACATGAATTATGAATAACTTCTCAGAAAATAAAAACCTAAGGGCCCATTGTCAGGATCATTTGTGGTGCTTCTCAAAAACACAAGCGACCATGATTTGTCTCTTCAGATTCTAGCAGGGCAGGGCTGGCTGGCCAGCTTGCTCCATGCATCTTCTGCCTCTGCCTCAGGAGTGCTGGGATTGCATGCAGACTGCCACCTCACCTATTATTTATGTGGGTATTGGGGATCCGAACTCTGGTCCTTGTGCATGTGAGGCAAACGCTTTACTGGTTGGGCCCTCTCCCCAGTTTGAGGGAGAGTGTTTTATGCTGAAGAAGTAATGCCCAGGCCTAGGTCTCTCTCAGCAGAAGAGTAACAGCCAGTCATAGGCCCAAGAGCACACAGGTCTAAAGAAAGAAGGGCAGTCAATCACTTGCTTGTCCTACTACTGGTCATAAAGACCGACCACTCTGCACATACAGGACAGCAGGTTTTTCTCCTGCTGACAGTACCAGGGATTCTACTCTCGTTTGGTTCCTGCTTAGCCATAAACTGAAACAGGCTCAGTCAGTCCACTCTTCAAAGACCTGGATTGTTTCCTATCTAGTCATTTTATTTTAAAATTGACACCCAGAATTCATTTACATGTGAAGGTCTCAGAGTTTTTATGCTTATTTAAAAAGCAAATGGCAGAGAGCCATGAATCACCAGAGCTGATACCTTCCATTTGTGACAGAAGAGTTTGTTCCTATGAATCATTTCTTATTAAACAAGTTTTAGCTCTTTCTCTCTCAAATATCAGGTTTGGATAATCACATTCTGGAAAAATGGGGACGGTTAGAAAACACTTTGGATATGAGTTGAAGACACAGTTGAAGTGATAAGGGTTGGGGGTCACCCAGGATCTGTGTTACACCATGAGATAAAGGTTAGTGCATCATGCAGAGACCATCCTAGCACCTGTGAGCTTTGAGTCTCCAGTTCTGGGAAAGGTGGGGCAAAATGGATCTGAAGGAGCTCAATTTTTAAAAAAATATTGTATTATTTTTATTTTATGTGTATGAGTGTTATGCCTGCATGTAGGTAA
>NW_008360311.1:5999715-6023329 GCF_000622305.1 Nannospalax galili
GTGTATGTATGTATTGCCCGTGTGTAGGTAAGTGCACCCGTGTCATGCAATGCCCGCAGAGGACAGAAGAAGCTGTTGGATCCCCTGGTACTGGAGTTACGGACAGGTGTTAGCTGCCATGTGGGTGCTGGGATTCAAACCTGGGTCTTCTGCAAGAACAAGCAGTGTTCTTAACCGCTGAGCCATCTCCCCAGCCCCTATTTATTTATTTTTATTTTATGTTATGTGTATGAGTGCATGTATATAAGTGCACCCATGTTGTGCAGTGCCTGCTAAGGACAGAAGAGGGCATCAGATTCCCTGGAACTGGTGTTACCGACAGTTGTTAGCCGCCATGTGGGTGCTGGGATTTGAACCCAGGTCTTCTGCAATAACAGTCAGTGTTCTTAACCACTGAGCCATCTCTCCATCCCCAGGAGCTCATTTTTTAAATCCCCTTAAAAGTCAGGACAAGGGAGGCCATATTGTTCAACCAAATGTACAAAAACAGTCTTCTGCATGCCACATGGTGGAAGGTTGGGTTTTTATTAATGAGAGTTCTAAATGCTGATTAATCCTCCTGAGAGTCAGTTTCCCAAAGCATTGAATTGTGTTCAAGTCCTTTTCAAAACAGCACATCACTTCCATTATTCTGAATATTAATTGAACACCATTCTAACCCAGGCTACAAAGCAAGATTTAAAACACGATTACAGCTGTCAGTGCTTACCTCTAAGTCACTGGAAATTTAAGCATGTAAGACAAAATTGTTGTAAATCAGTCTTATCAGGAGAGTGTAGCTCCTTCTCTCAGGCTTTTTCAAAGACAAATCTGCTGCTTTAAGATTCCAGAAAGCCATGACCATGAGCTGGGTCTATATTCATAAGAGCAATTCTGATCAGAAATCAGTTTCGTTGTTGACTTGTGGCTCAGGACAGCACCAAGGGCTTTTTCTTTGAGAGAGGAGCAAAAACCATCATCTAGGTAGAATGTTCTCTTTCCTTATTTTACATTCATATTTCACTGTCTTTTAAAATATTTTAAGAATTGAACAAGTTGTTAATCAAACGAAGTATTACTATGTTTTCAAGACAATGCTCTGCACCGAGAGCAGCTTTGGCAAGCATCCCACAGCTTCCTTGAAGTAACAAATTGTGTGTCTAAATTCATCTTTTATCTCCAAAATCCAGTTTAGCAATAGCAAGAAAAGATTCCCATCTCCCCCATTAGAAACTGTGTGAAATACTGTCTTTGCTTCCAATCGTGAATTTTCAGGTTTTTTCTGTCTCCTTTAATGGTTGCTATGCATTTGAGTGATCCCTCTTTGTTTGAAAGAATGAGAAAAATATAATTCTAATGAGATAAATGGCATTATGAAAGAATATTAAAAATTGATGGCCCTCTTTAGTAAGTTTTTCAGCTGAACACACTGAATTTTGCATAGCATGTGTCTGTGGCATGCGCACGCGTACACACAAACATACACAGGCAGAATCCTCGTGATGAAAAGACTTGAGTGATTATACTTGGAGTTTGTGAATCTTCCCTTTCTCTTTGGTTCATCATTTTATGGTATTGTGCCAAAGTGGCAGAATCACACAATATGTTAGTGTAAAGGCCCCACAGTTTAAGAGGAAAATCTAGAAGTGTTAACTATACACTGTCTAATTATACAACCTTACTGTCCCAGAATGTGATTTTAGAAACCATCTCTGACATATGGGAAAAGGGTAGAACAGCTGGTCATTAAGGTTTTCTCAAGACTATTTAGCAACACACTTGAATGTAATTAAAGTGAGACACTAAATATGGCACTTGTGGTACAATGTATTTTTAATTTCTATGGCATGTGGTAAAAGTAAATAGATGGAAACATTCAAGTTTCTCCACTCGGCATCCAACTCGTCAAAGATGCAATGTGTTTGGCTGACTGTGAGCAGGGACCTGGAGTAAGTCACAGGCATTTGTTTATGGTGTTTAAGAAACTGAATTGTGGTGATGCTCAGGGGAAATGTCCAATTGGAACTCCAACCAGGATGAAATGAATGCATTCATTTGTTCAGCTGCACATACACGTATGAAATCATGAACAGATGACTAATAAAGCGTCTCCTGTCTTGGAGTTGCTCCCAGCTTCCTGACCCCGTAAACAGTGTGATAGCTCATTAAAGGATGGGACGGGCGGGCCAAGAAAGAGTGCCTGGTCCACGCCGGAGGGCTCCCTTGAACAGGAAGTGATGAGAATCAGGAGTAAGCGGTTTGGTGTGAGGGCAGAGAAATAGTCCAAGCAGAGGGACCAGCATAAGCAAGGGCTCACAGATGGAGAATGTTATAATAGGAATATAACCTTAATGTCTGTTCAGCATTCACAATGTTCTGGCACTGGGGTAAAATGGTATATATTCTGTCACTGAACCCTCACAGTCACCCTCTGTGGTAAGTACTTTATTATGTGGCAAGTACTATTATCAGTATTTTAAAGTTATGGAAATTAACATGTTAGTCTGCAACATGGCAAGTGAACCAGGATTCAAACATGTTTGAGTCTCAGGTTGATATACTTTCTCTATATTGTGTTCCGTGTGTGTGAGAGTGTGTGTAACGTGTATTTGGTTTTCAAAGAAGGCCCATAGTCCCTCTAAACCTCTGATTAAAAGAATGAAAAGAAAAGCTACAGACCAAGAGAAAATATTTATAAATCATGTATCTGACATGGAATTGCTCTTTTTCAAAATGTGTATTTTATGGGACTAGAGAGATGGTTCAGTAGTTAGGAGTACAGATGCTCTTGCAGAGAAGCCAATTTTGGTTCCCAGCACTCACGTTGGGTAGCTCACAACTGCCTGTAACTCCCCTCCAGTGGACCTAACACCTTCTTCTGGCCTCTACGGATGATTATACTCACGTGCACATACACCACACACACACACACACACACACACACATTTAAAGAACATAAAAATAAATCTTTAAAAGGATCTATCCATGAAGAACTCTTAAAACTCAACTGTGAAAAAAACAATCAAGTAAATGAGAAAAAATTGGATATTCCATCAAGAAATGTGTGCAAGAATAAACAAATGAGGAACTTTCCCAATACCAGCCATTGAGCTGCAGAGTCCATCACAGTGAAATACCTCCCCAGGTGGAACGGCTAACAACACCAAGCACTGACAAGGATGTGGAGCAACTGGAACACGCTCACCTCACCATGTGACACAGCAAGTCCACTTTTGGGTATTTACCCCAGAGAAGTGAAAACTCAGGCCACATGAAGACATCGGTGTGAATGTTTACATCATCATTCCTCATAACCTTCAAAACCTGGGGATAACGTTCTCCGAGTACATTGACAAGTTGTCTCATATCCATGGCGTGTGAGCCTTGGAAGGGGATGAACTAGGGTACAGAAGCATAGAAGAGCCTCAAAGGCCTCACACTGAGTGAAATAAGCTGCTCTCAAGAGGCTTCACACTGCATAACATTCTAAAAATGGAAACCCCATGGGGGCAATTGCCATAGGTTAGGGACGGGGTGAGGGTGGTTTGACTCTAAAACGACGACATAAGGGAATATTTTTGGTGTGAGATAATTATTTTGTGCCCTCACTATAGTGGTAGCTACATTAATAAAATTATTGTTAAAACTCCAAACTCACAGAACCACTCTCGCTGTCCCCTCTCCCCCTCCTTCCTACCCTTCCCTCCTCCTCCTCTTCCCCATCCTGCTTTTCAGTGTTATAGATTGGTTAAACCTAAGGCCTTGTATAGTCTAAGTAAGTGTTCTGCCCATGAGCTATAGCTCCATCCTTCAACTACTTGCATTTAAAGATCTATTTTACTACATATAAACTTTCAAAATTAAAAATAAAAGTAATGCCAAGAGGTAGGTATTTTAGTTTGGGTTCTCAAACAATCAAATCCTGAAATAGATAATCAGGTGAATGAAAGCTTATTTTCCCAAAGTCAAGCAGGAATCCCAAGTGCAGAAATGTGGAAAGTGAAGAAAAGAAAGAGAAACGAACAAACCAGGCTTGACGGGGGTTTCTGCCGTGGACCGCATCAGGTCAAGTGCACGAGAATCCCCTGAGGCACCCCCTGGCCTGCATCTCTCACCTGCAGGAGGGGAAATGTCCAGCACTCCTTTCCTCTGTTTGGTGGAGGGCTGAGAGCACACTCTTCACGTGAAGTTTTGCAAGTTCCTTTGAACTCCCTCAAGGAAAAAAGCAGAGAGAGCCAGATTCTTGAGATGGAAGGTGTCAACTGTCTAATGCAGCTGCTCGTGATTCAGGTGAGCTGAGGTAGGTGGGAAGACGTTCAGCAGCATCTGCCAAGGAGAGTTTAGGAATGGATGTCCTACACATAGGACAAGGGAAGAAGTATATGCAATGTTACGAACCCCAGCCATTAAGAAAAATACCTAAAACATGCCAAATATTGCTCCAAACTTGCCTGACCTCGTATATCACCATGCAATTCTTACAACATTGGTTTGACATAAACATTAATATCCCCATTTTATGAATAAGGAAACTGAGGTTCAAGTGATTGAAGAGCTTTCCCAGCTACACACTCTGCAGACATACATGCAAAGCTAGGGGGTTGTAAGACCAAATCTGTCCCATGTGGAAGCCTATGGCTTTCCTACCATGCTGGGTTAGTGTCTTGTTGGATCCCTGTAGCATTATGCTACAAACAGAAGACAGTGCTTCTGAGGAAACACGCATAGCCTGGGGCTGGGAGGTGGGGATCAGGAATTAGGATTAAAAGCAAAATCTAAGTGGCTCTGGGGCTGGATCTACCTGTGGGAACACTTGGGCTTCTTCTGGCTCTCTGAGTATTTTGTTAGTCTTTGGAATGCCTAGGAGTGTCAAGAAAAGAAATTTACAGAGAGAAAAGAAATCCAAAGCAATCTATTTTACTCCTTACACAAATGTTTAGAAAACATCAAAATTTTGGCAACTAAGAAATCAAAAACTGTCTGTGGAGAAGGATGATTTTGGTGTTGCTGTCTTCTCATTAGAATAAGAAACCAAGTTGTTGCTCAGGTTGGAACCACTAATCCACCACGTCAACCCAGGCAATTAGACCTATTTATTCCGGTCACTGCTGCTTACTGGGTAGTTCTTCATGCCTGAAGATGGCCTTGCTGACACAAAGATATGAACTTGAAGTTGTTTCCTTCAGCAGGAAGACCAGGATTGGAGAGAGAACCATTCACAGTCCCTCAGCCTCCCTGTCATCCAAGCAGCTAGACAGACTTACAGGATATAGACTTTTGGCCCAAGAACAGACAAGCGTTAACTGACCTACGTGGGCATTGAACCCCTGACCTCATTAGCATTGTTTTCCCACCACCTCGGCTGACAGACAGCCCAATTATGAACACTGAATCAAAGAGGGAAGTCACCTCTTCACCTGGAGCCAAGAAAAGCCCAGACTGCTGGTTTTTCAAGAGCCTGCCACCGCAGCCAGATAGAGCATCAACATTTGCAAGCATTTTCCAAGACATTTCCCTTCCTCAAGTGGCTCAGTTTAACAAAAGTCACAGTCAGTGTGATCTCCAGTCTCGAAGGTGATGAGGATTTGGGAGTGCGGTCCAGGATGGGTACGTGGGAGTGTTCCCCCTTCCCATGACACTCTGGCCAGGGCCACATCAAGTCTTTTGCAGCTTTTGCATTCTTCGAATGCTCTGGAAATCCAGTTCATGCCACCATTGTTAAGCCTTGAGGCACTGTCTAGGAGCAGAATATTTTTTTTGAAGCATCTACTGAGGGAATCCAGAGCCGAGACACTTCCACACCGAGTTTTACAATGGAAATGAATTGCCATTCTATGCAAGTGCAGCAGTCCTTCAAAATGGTCCTTAAACTTCAAACGCGGCTTCCATGTTCTGAGAGGTAGCCGTTTATTTGTGTTTATGCCTCACTGTATATACATCTTAGTTTCAGTTGCTATAATACCTGGCAAAGTCAACCTAAGAGAGAAAGAACTTACTCTGGCTCACAGTTCAAAAGTCCAGTCCATCACCCATAGGGCAGTCAGCAAAGCTTAGAGTAGCTGATAACATCACATTCACAATCAAGAAGCGGAAAACAGTGACGGCCACTGCTCAGCTCCCTGACTTCATTTACGTCATACTAGGATCCCCGGGCAAGGGAATGGTACCACCTACAGTGGGCAGGTCTTCCCACCCGATTGAACATAATTAAGATAAGCTCCGATAGGCCTGCCCAGGGGTCCATTTCCCAAGCGATTCCAGATTCTATTACATTGACATTTAACACTAGCAATCACAATATATGTATGTAATTGCTTAGGATTTATTTAAATGTGTGGAATTAAGATTTTTCTTTTTTCTAATATTTTATTTATTATTTTTATGTGTATGAGTGTATTGCCCGCATGTAGGTAAGTGGACCCATGTCGTGCAATGCCCACGGAGGACAGAAGAGACCATCAGAGTCCCTGGAACTGGAGTTACAGACAGTTGTTAGCTGCCATGTGGGTGCTGGGATTCGAACCTGTGTCTTCTGCAAGAACAACCAGTGTTCTTAACGGATGAGCCATCTCTCCAGCCCCAGAATTAAGATTTTTCTAGACTTGAGTTATTTCATTAAGATCTTGAAGTGTAGTAATAGGAGCCACTTAAGGCATGATGCTAATAAAACTAAAGATAATGGTTTAGTCCCTGGACCAGTTGTAGGGCTTTTCTTTAGCCACAGGCTACATCCCTAGCTGAAGCTAATCAGCTAATGGTTTGCATAAGGATGACAAGAAGAGAGAGCTTGGACAGTTCACTGAAGGGACAGACAACCTCCCTCAGGGAAATAAAATGGTCAACTCTGATGGCAATGGTTAAGTTTTACATTATTCTCATACGCTAAAGGCAACGTCCATTAGTGAAAGGACAAAAAGCTACACTCCATGAGGCTAGGCTTGACTCGTCTACAGCAAATCCCAGCTCCAGGCTGCAAACTGGCAGTGTTTCAGAACTCAAGGCCCTCTGTGGAGTGTTTGTCCAGCCCTTGTCTTGGACTCGCTTTCCCTCTCCTCTTCTCAGCACAAGGCAGTATGAAACTTCCCCTGACCTCTCCCACCAGATCGAATGAAATCGGAACAGAGAACTCCAAAACATTTCATTGTTAATAGTCAGTGATAACAAACTCACGGGCAAACATGGGCCTCCTGTTGAAGTCAATACCAGGAGTCATCCTGGGTCCTGGGTGGGGTCTATATGGAGGGAAGAGGCCACATTCCCCACATCACCACCTACAGATGTTGGAGGAATGAGGAATCGACTTTTGTTATTGTAAGTCATTAGGGCATTGGAGTTGTTCCTGTCTAGTCTATCCTGGCTGCCTCAGCAGAGAAGGTATTTAAACAGCTCAGCTGTTCAGAGGAGGTGCCTGAGTCCTGAACCGACATACTCACACTGGGACACTTTATAAGACAGTCGCCTACTTTGCAGTTTTTCCTTCCTTCACAGATCTGTTTGCCTGTGGTCAACCAAGGTCTGAAAATGTTACATAGAAAATTCCAGAAGTAAATGATTCGTAAGTTTTAAATTGGATGTTATTCTGAAGAGTATGATCAAATGTCTTTGCTACCTGGCTCATTCCCACCTGGGAAGTGAATCTTCCCTTTGTGCATGGTGTCTGTGCTGTGTAGGCCACCTTCTCAGTCATCTGACAGCCATGTCAGTGGTCAGAGCAGGAGTCACAGTATCACAGAGTAACTGCTCATACCACCTTTGTTTTACTTGATAATGGCCCTAGTATGTAACTGTAGGAATGCTGGCAATTTGGATATGCCGAAGAGAAGCCATAAAGTATTTTCTTTAGGTAAAAAGGTAGAAGTGCTTGACAGTAAAATCTTAAACTGAGATGGCTGAAATCTGTAACAAGAATCTTCTGTGAAGTTTTAAGGAAAATAAAATTCATGCTTATCTTGCTATTACACTCCTAACAGCAAAAGTTAGACATTGTGTGCCATAGGGAATTAGTTACAACAGATAAAACACCCAATTTGTGTACACATGTGTAAGAAAAAATCATTCTGCATATAGGGTTTGGTACAGTCTGTATTTTCAGGCACCCACTGGGCTGTCGGAACGGCTTCCCTATAAACAAAGCAAGCACCCTACATACCTGGGTCCATGCCATCAGTCCCTTTAAGGACTTGACAGTTATTGTCACTGAGGTTTCAGGATCTGCTGCCTGCCACCTGCACTTGCACAGCATGCCCCCAACCCCTGCTTGGCTTGAATTTAGACCCCATCCATGCCCCTCCCAGTGTGCCTCTCCCACTCCGTGCCCCTCCCGTGTGCCTCTCCTCCTCCTCACCATCACTGCCTTCATGGGGCTCAGCCCGAGGCTTCCCCACACCTTGCTGGTCTTTTGCCCACTTCAGCTCTTGGTTGTCAAGCTGACCACGCACCCCATGTCAATGACACTTGCTCTTCTCGTGTCCCATAGAATTACGTCGTATGTGAGATAGCAGAGCATACTGAAGATGTCTAGAATGAATCCCACTCCTACAGTAGATCTGGGAGGGACCAGATTCTGCCACAATCCTGAAAGAACTAATCCTATAAGTGGAGCAGGGATTGGGCAGAAATTAGCCAAAGGGCTGGTGATGGGACTTAATAGGGAAGCTGGAGAGATGGCTTAGTCAGTAAAGAGCTTTCCTCATAAGCATGAGGACCTGAGTTAAGATCACCAGAATCCACATAAAAAGCTGGTGTGGTGGTACACACTTGTAATCCCAGCAGTAGTGAGAGATGGAGACAGGCAGATTCCTGGAGCTGGCTGGCCATCTAGACAAACTTACTTAGTGAAGTTTCAGGCTGTGGTGGTTTGAATGGGAATCCCCCCATAGACACTAAGAATTTGGTCATTATGTCCCCAGCTGGTGGCGCTTTTTGGGAGGCTTTAGGAGGCGTGGTCTTGCTGGAGGAAGCACGTCACTGGAGGCAGGCTTTGAGAGTTCTTTAGCCTTGCCAGATTTCCAGCCGCTCTCTGCGCCTGCTTGAAGATGTGATCACTTGGCTTTCTGCTCCGGCCACCTCTGCCGCCATGTCTTGCCATTATGGACTCTAATCCCTCTGAACAATAAGCTCAAATAAACTCTTTTCTTCTGTAAGTTGCCTTGGCCAAAGTCTTACCACAGCAACAGAAAAGTGATGCAAGGCCAGTAAGGGACCTTGTCTCAAACAAGGGTCGAAGGCATCTGAGGAACGACACCATATGTTGTCCTGACCTTCACACTCATACACATATATTACATATGTGCACACATGTACCCCATGACACATGAACACAGACATTTATATACACATAAAGACTTCATAGGGCATAAAAAAGGAATCTTTACTAACAAATCCAATTGTAGTCTATAGTGGAAGAGCCAGTGGGTCAATCAGCATGAAGAAAATCTACAAGCTAAGGCTAACCCTCAAGAAGATGGCTGTCCAAGTCCTGGTTCCACTTGTGAGACACAGAATAAGGCAGGACCCAGTTCTCACATCCAGAGCAAACATGGAGTGTCTCAGAACTGAGGCCAAGGTCAATGGCCCTTGGCCTGGGGGACCCAAGCCACAAAGGACTGTGCTGTAGCTCTCTAGATTATTCATGCTAAGCCCAAGGTTTGTCCTGGGGTTTGCTTGGAGAGGGATGTGCTAAGGACAGTGGCTAAGGGCCCATGGCATGATGTCAAGAGGCTGAGAACCAAGATGGATGGACCAGCCTTCATAATGAAGTGCACACAGGCTGCATCAGACCACTGAGCAAAGAGAGGAGTGACATTTGCCAGAGTGAAACACTTTGAGGTGACAGTTGATAATTCAGGGCCTTGCACAAATATTGACATGGTTCTCCATACATAGATGATTTCTAGATCGGGTAGATAGAGTGCTGAGTGTGTTATAGCATATCCTTAGCTCCTTGGATACCGTGGAGCAGTGCTGATACCGCAGATTATTCTGGCCAAAGGAATATCTCTCTAATAGCTCCGTCAGCCAATGCCCAGTGAGAGCTAGCCAACAAGAATCTTCCTTAAGGAGCCCTGATTTTTAGTGCAGAAAGTTAATATAAGCACTGTCAAAACCTTATCAAGCAATAGGTACTTTTATAGCTGTTTGCATCAATGTGTGTCCAGGTACCATAGGACTGTAGAGAAGGGATGGAGGAATATCAGGAAAAAGCCTTAAAGCCACCGCAAAAAAGGGTTATGCTATGTAGGACTCAGAGGTAGGATAGAAATTGGATAGAGCTGCAGATAGGTATATATGACAAGAAAAATAGCTTGAGCAAGATCTCAGAATAGTGTGCTAGACAAGATGGCCCCAGCCAAGGGTGGGGGGGTAGTAAAAGTAAGGGCAGATGAGCCGTCACACCTTAGCAGAAGTGAAGTAGCCTAAACTTGAATTATAGTTACAAGCAATGTGCAGGGGTGCCACATGGTATCAAAGAGAGTGGCTGTAAATGGAGACCTGCATCAAAGCCTGGATGCCTGTGACAAGGTTAACCCACTGCTCCAAGGGCTCACCATGGAGAGCTCTGGCCTTTGAGATCAAACCTCTGAAACTGCTCTAATATGGATCTGTGGTGGCTCCCATATCTTAAAGTTTCGGTTCCCAGATTAGCACTATTGGGAGGTGGTAGAAACTTTGGAGGAGGGGCCTGGGGGGGATGTTTCCAGTCATGGGGCAGGTACGGTCAGCCCAAAGGACACAGTAGTGCTCTGTTAAAGAAGAGGGTAGAACTTGGTCTGCAGGGCTGGGGTGCACTTCCCTCTCCCCGTGTCCTTCATGACTGAGGATGCAGCCCCCTGCTGCCAGGAGTGCAGATCACTGGTGGTGCCCTCTCCCTAGGCACAGCTTATACCCAATGCCAGGTTGAAGGGAAGGTGTGATACCTCTCACCTGGTCCCAACGTGGAGTAACTATGACGCTCCATTCCACTTGCAGAGCATCTCATGACATCACCCGAGACCTCGGCTATGGCTGCATCTTAGCTAACCACTGCTCTGCGTCCACCTTCACCCCTCCTAGGGGCTGCCTCTGAAAGTGCTTTTCTGAGCAGCTGCCTGTCTACATCTCCATCTCAGGAAGCATTTTCCTGGGCACATGACTCTAGAGAATTCATATCAGGAACAGTCTAAGGAAGAAGACCCTAATGGAGACTTGGAAGCTGGGTCATCTGCAGGGCAACGGGCAACCAATGACCCAATAAGGTGAAAGAAGTGGTGTTCTGATAAAACCTTTCCAGGTCAAGTGGAAAGTGCCCAAGTGGTCCACCTGTTAGCACGTTCGCTGGTGGTACACCGGAGGCAGAATGTCTCAGGTGTTTGAGAGCCCCAGGAAAGCAAAAATAACAAGGATGAAGCTGGATAGATAGCGGCTGGTTAATGCTGCTTCTGTCCTAAAAAAGACGCTGAGAAGCCGTGGACGGCTCGTCACCAGTTTCAGGTGGAAAGCCCAACGACCTGCCTGGAAGAGTTAAAGGAAGTTTCACGTCTTGCATACAAAGAGCAGAATGAATCTGAGCTCCGGACCCTGGGGTTAACTATAAGGGCCGAGGAGTTTCAGAGATTTTTCAATCCTAGCAAGTCTCCTATAAGTCTCTGAGCTCTGATTTAGAAGGACTGAGCTACTGAGACTTGCCATGGACACAACTGTGTCAATGAGCTAAAAACTTGGAGTGCCTAAGTGATTCACCCTGCACTGCTAGAAGTTAGTGCACTAGATTTTCATGATGACGGCACAGGACCTCCTGCCTTGGAGGACATGGAATTTGCCCGATTCTCCATCTGGCAAGAGGGCCAGTAGATATGATCAGGTTCCAGTGTAACCCAGCTGTATCTGCTAAGGCAGGAACAGGACTGCATAGCCTGAAGGAGTCACCCCTAGCCAGGAGGAGCCAAGGGACTTTGAATAGAATGAATCCCTAGGAGAGCTGCAATATGATGAGCATAAAGGACACCTCATCCCATACTGCCCAGTGATGGAGAATCTGCTTTTCTAACAAGAAACAGGAGACAGAGCGAACCCCTCGCTGGGAGGTTCCTGAAGCCTTGCAGAGGACCCACAGTAAGTGACGTGAAAAGTGCCAGACAGCCGTGGCACTGACAGGCAATGGGATGGGATTAAGCATGTCTGAGCTGAGGGCAGTGCTAGATGTGGTGGGTCTGGGGATACACCTACTGAGCTCACTGCACAATGTGGACCATTCCCACAGACCCCTGGCACTCTGCCCACTGACTATCCTGGGCCAACTGTTCTCTTTGGAAATTGTCCTTGGCTGAATGGAACTGCCTTTCCTATGACCACTGTCCCTTCCCAGGGGGGAGTCCAACGGTGACTCCATGAGGTGAGAACACAGCCCATTCAGTCCAACTGAGGTTTACCTAGGAGGGCTGGCCCAGCGTCAGCATTCCATGGAGGAGACTTTCAAGACCTGTGGCAAAGTTACATCAGAGCCTTTATCACATTTCACCAGGATGGTTCTAATCAACTGCTGATGTGCTGAACTGCACCTTATTAAAAGAAAAAAAAAGTTTCATTCTGTTGCTGTGACAAATACCGGGACCAAAAACGACAGAAGGAGGAAGGGGTTTATTTCAGGTTACAGGTTCAGGACCCAGAAGTGAAATCGACAGACAGAGGAACATGGCTTTCCCGCTTGCTCACAGACCCATGCTTAGCTTGCTTTTTTTATACAGTCCAGGACCATTTGCCCAGGGAATAGTGTCACCCACAGTATGCTGGGCCCTCCCACATCAATTAACAAGACAGTCCCCCACAGACATTCCCACGGGCCAGTCTGATCTGGAAAATCTCTCAGCTGAGACTTCCTTCTCAGGTGACTCTAGGCTGTGTTCAGTTGACAGGTAAAGCTAAGTAGGACAGAGGGGACAATGCATTTATCAGGATGGTAAGGAATGTGTTGGTAAGAGGGCTAAGGCATCTTTCAGAAACTCAGAAGTAGTAGGTCTCTGTTGATCAGAGCTGATGATGTGAGTTACTGTCAGAGTGCCGGGCTCCCTGACACAATGGGGACAGCAGGGTGGCTGTGTGACAGAGCTTAGTTGTGCCTGGTATGTTAGTGTCAGATGCAAGGTGAGTGCAGCCAGAGTGAGGGCCTGAGGGTCAGCAAGGCAGGAAGGGCTGGGCCGTGGAGGGGGCTTCCAGAACCCGGGGCTCCTCCCAGATCCCGGGGCTCCCCTGCAGCCTAGGCCCAAACCGTGGCAGGCAAGGACACTGCTTTCTTTGCTCACCAATAAATAATGAAAGCTGGGTGATCAAAACATGGAGGGCACTTGATCCCATAAAGGCCATGGGGGCTGGGGAGGTGGCTCAGTGGGTAAAGTGCTTGCTGTACAAGTGTGAGGACCTGAGTTCAGATCTCCAGAGCTCGTGTTTTAAACAGCTGGACACTGGAGAGATGTCTCGGTAGTTAATAGTACTTCCTGCTCTTGTGGAGGACCTGAGTTCAGTTCCCAGCACCCAGGTCAGGTGTTTCACAAATGCCTGTAATTCCAGGAGATATGATACCCTCTTCTGGTCTCTGCTGGTACTTGCATTTGTGTACACACACACACACACACACACACACACATAAAAATAAAATAAATCTTAGAAAATTAAAGCTGGATGTGGCAGTGTGTATGTGTAACCCCATTGCTGGGGAGGCAGAGGCAGGCAGCCCCCATGGAGTTTACTGGCCAGCCAGTCTAACCAACCAGTGGGCATCAGGTTTAGTGAGAGACCAAAATATAAGTTGGAAACTGATAGAGCAAGACATCGAATCTCAACCTCTGACCTCCTCGTGGCTAAGCAGAGAGAGACACACACACATACGCACACACATGTATGCACATGTATACGCACACATGTATACACACATATACGCATGTGTATACACACACAGCTGAAGGTCTTTGTGACTTCTGAATCTAAGCAATTATGTGGAGGAGAGGGCAGGTACCATGAGGAAACACCTGCCAAACCACTAAAAGGACTAACGTATGCACATGTATACACACACATGTATACACATATACGCATGTGTATACACACACAGCTGAAGTTCTTTGTGACTTCTGAATCTAAGCAATTATGTGGAAGAGAGGGCAGGTACCATGAGGAAACACCTGCCAAACCACTAAAAGGACTAATTAATCCCTCAAGACTGTGCATTCCTCCGGTCTTTTCCTAAATATGCCTGTGCTCATGATGGAGGTATTCACACACCAGGGAAAAGAGCTTACCAGATACTGGAGAATTGTCATACACAAAGTCTGAGGTCATATCATCCTGGACCCTGTCAGAGTAGAGTACACAGGGGCTGTGACAGAAACCTAGCCCAGGTCTGGCTAACAGAGGACTCACTGGTCTGCTCTGTAATCCACATCCTTGGCTGCTAATCATATAAGTGGAGTGGGCATACTTCCTAAGTGGAAGGTATTTAAATCTTGGGGACTTTGAAAGTATCTCAAGCTTTCAGCCCCTAGAACAGGCTTTTAGTCACTTTTACACAGGATTAGTAATGTAGGGTCACTTTCCTTTGTTCGAACAGGCTCACCTATGTGGAGAAGACCACAGCATCCACACAGGTGTTTCCCAACACACGTGAGTGTCATGGAGCTTGGGATAAGGAGTCTCCAGTGGAAGTCAGTCTCCCCCAAATCTCCTCAGAAGTATCCCTAAGCAAGTGAGGTCTGATGCTGCTTCCCTCATGAAAAGTTTGGTAAGCAACTGAGTGGAAAAATGAAGGTTATAGGGAATCAGGTGAGTCCTATAAAGATCTTATTTGTGGGGCTGGAGAGAGAGCTCCGTGGTTTGGTTTCCATCACCCACATCGGGCAGATCACAATCACCAACTACTCCAGCACCAGAGGATCTGATGCCCACTCCTGGCCTTTGCAGGGACTGTGTACACACATACCCCCACACAGACACACACACGTATGCAAAATGAAAAACTAAAATAAAACCTTGAAGAGATCTGGTTTTGATGTCTACTCGCTAATGTCTGCCTTCTAGGGGCCCTATTAGAAGGGTCAAATCGTGAATGCTCTAGATTTCTGTATCCTTTTCCTCAAATAATTTTCCATAGAGTTTTCTTGTTTCTCTATTCTATGGCCTCAAGGGTCAATTAAACTGGTCACGAAATCTTACAGAGAAAACCTTCCCTGAAGGAGGGTTGCCAGGATGAACATTTACCCTTGAACAGGAAGTGCTGAGTGGATTCAGAACTGGCATTCTAAATCAGGCAGGCATTCTCCCTTCCTGGGGTGAAGGCTGTTTACATATTGCCCAAGAAGTAAGAAAACATCTACTTGTCCTTGAAGGCGTTGCAAGCGTACCTTGTGTCTTCACAAGCAACCTTCTCTCCAGCGCCCTCAAAGGCATCCCATATTTTCACCTCAGAAAGAAATAACAGCTGTCTCCTCTTTCATCACCACGGGGCAGAATTAGCCAGTGCTGCCCTGTCCAGGTAGAGATTCAAGAAGATGTGGGAGAGAGCCACTGTCTGCAGCAGGAAGCCACACCTCCTGGGTCTCCTGTGAACTCAGACGCTCCGTTATCAGGACAAGTAGCTTGACTGGACTCTCAGTGATTCAGCTTAAAAATGTAGAACTTCTGGTGGTTTAGGGTGAATATTGGGACACAGCAAGAGAAAGATAATCCAGTGTTTTAGTTTCACTACCTGTTGCGGTGATAAAATACCCAGACCAAAGTAACTGAAGGGGCCCGAGGATTTATTTGGTTCACAGTTGTAGGTTACAGTCATGACGGGGGAATCGGTGCAGAAACTTGAAGCTGCCAGTTATATTACATCCCAGTCAAGCACAGAGCGCGGTGAATGGATGCGTGTTTGCTAGTGCCCAGCCTGTTCTCTCTGCTTTTAAACAATCCAGGATGCCCCTGCCTAGGGAATGGTGCCACCTACAGTGTGTAGTCTTCACAGTAATCAAGATAATCCCCCAAAGACATGCCCACAGGCCAACCTAATCTACACAGTCCCTCCCTGAGACTCCCAGCCCAGGCAATGCTGGATTGTGCCAAGTCGATCATTAAAACTACCTGTCACACCCTGAAATCTCCAAGGGCAGCCATGGTGACTGACTGACTCACACCAAACAACCCCAGATGGCTTCTGGTAGGAAGTCTCTGGATTCTTTTGAGTAGGAAGCCAACTCAAGTTCCAGAGCACAAGCACCCTGGTTCTTGCAGCCCTGGGTTCAGAGCAGCGCATGTTTCTACTTCAATGGCTGTGCCCACAGAGTGGCTTCCCACAGCCAGGCGGGAAGCTGAGCACCAGGCAGGATGCTCAAGGGCCCTTCTTGTTGATTGCCTGGTCTTACTTGTGGCAACAGTGCACAGTCTCTCCCAGACGCTGAACTCATGCAGGGCCAGGTCTCTCTGCCTCCTGTCTTTTCCTGCTCTGGTGCAGCAAACAGATTCTCCCAAGACTGGGAACATTTGTTTTCTCAGCCCACTAACTCCAACTACAGTACATTTCCTCCTCACTATTTAGCCCATAATTAATCCAGTCTACTAACTCCCACAGAGGTTGGGGAGAACTGTGGCTGCCGTCACCGATTTGGGATCCTTTGTTGTCACTAATAAGCACAGGTCATGGGCAGAGGATCAGCTCCTCAAATTCCAGGCACATCGAGTTTACTTTCCAGGAAGGGAAAAGACGGCCACAGGCAAGGATCTGGCCATGAAGATCAGAAGTTTCATTTAAGTCCATGGCGATTGCAGCTTCCATTTGTTCGCCTGTCCTAGCCTGGTTCATAGCAAGCTAATCTGGCTAAGTGATGCAAAGGAATCAAAAACAGTGAAGAAATGGGACTCTAATTGGGCACAAACCCACCCATTTCCAGAGCTCCAGGTCACTGCATCTCAGAGTATCCGATGTTCACATATATTGGGAATTATAGGGAATCCACATAAAAGGCAGATTCTGGAAACAGGCCATTTCCAAACACTTCCCTTTACTTTCACATACCAGATCACTCTCTCATGAAATAGCTATTGAATATCAACAGCTGGTGTTGGCATGTGGTGGAGGTTAGAATATGTCCTCAGTGTTACCTGGAAATGCAGTGGTTTGTATAGCACATTGACTGACAGGTCCAGCTAAATGTGTCTGATTGTGCCCGTGCTCTGAAGCTTCTGGGCTGTAGAGCCCTCATCAAGCACCAGGATCAAGACACAAAATTGCACCAAAGCCCTGGTCACTCAGAGACCAAGAACAAATGCTGTGTGATCCACAGACCTTCTAAAATATCTGCCCTGCAGAAAACTGCACTTCTCCTTGGCATCCTAAGGGGCCCTGTGCATAGGAACTTGAGGTGTGGGTATTTGAACTCTGGCATGGTGCCCCTCTGAGGACCGCACTGTGATTAGCTTCGAGTTGGCAATCCACATTAGGGGAAGGCAGCCTGCAGTGCCCCTGCCAGGCTCCAAGGAAGTCATTTACATGTGCCCTTTAGAAATGCCCCTCTCTTACCAGTCCTTGGGGATGTCACAGATGGCAAACAGGGAAGGACCCTGAACCCCAACATCTGGTCAAATCATTCTGTGGAAACAAGGAGAGTCAAATCTCATATGATTAAGTTATATACTTACTGGGGATCCTCTGTCCGCTTTGCTTTAAGAAAAAGTATCTTAAAGTTTCAGATCTGGAAAATATCCAATATCCAAGAATAGCTATCTCAGGGTCACATGCGCACTAACACATCTTCATAGTTGAAGCTTCTCAGAAAGAGACTTCAGGAGAAGATGAAAGGAGATTGAACAGGGAGGAAAGGAAGCGGGTGTGTCACCAAGTTAAGTCACCAAGTCACTGTTTTATTTCCCATCTCATATCCTTCAAGTCTTTTTTTTTTTAATGTATTGGGTCTATTGATAAGAACTGGTTGAAAAATAAAAAGGCTCCCGTAGGAGCCTTACATAAATGGCAATGCTAATAGAGGCTGAGGGACAGAGCCGCCTTGGAAATGCACAGCTTGCCGCTCCACATATAGTATCTTGAAAAATCTTTACTGCCTTCAAAGATACAGCCCTTGGCACTCAGCACCATGCCTCCAAGTTTAGAATGTGGACCTCCATATTTATGCTCCCCAGATGGTGGGATTTATAAACGCACCATGGGGTGCTATCGAAATTAATAATTTAATTCATTTCAGTGATCACACCATGATTGCTAGTCATTATGGAAGTAGCAGTCAGCACAGCCTCTCAGTACTGGGATGCAGCTGAAGGGTAATATTAGTGGGAGTGATTCCTCTGTCATCTGATTTCAAATGCTGTGGATCCCTTCTGTATGGGGAATCGCCAGAAGTTTCTGGAGCAGAAACTAAGGCAGCACCCGCATTAGTCAGACGAAGGTGGCTTCGATGTATGTGATTTCAAAAGTCTGAAATTTGTTCTCTGAGGAACACCAGAGTGATATGTGGTGGTTTGTCTCAGAGAAGAAAAAGATAAGGAGACCCAATCCCCGCCTCCAAATGTGTACATCTTTCACTGTGTCTCTGAAGACTCTGCATCCAAGTAATGGAGAATTAACTGCGCTGTTATTTTATATTCCCATTTGTCTGCTTATCAAGGGAATATCCTGGTAGTTGGATTAAATGCCTTTTAAGTCCCTTCCAGAGATTCTCAGAGATTCTGGGATTCTACGGTTCGGGGGTTGGTGGGGGGAGGGGGTAGAGACTTTTTTTCCCCAGGGAAGTGCCTGCTTCTCTCAGCCTAATGATCTGGAAGCCTAAAATGTACAAGGAATATGGCTGGGCACACACACGAAGTATGGCCAATGCAAAGGCACCCAGAGAAGTCTCGCCCCAGGTGACTGTAAGCGCCTTAGATTGATTTATTTAGTGCCATTTTTCTCTTGGAAGCCTGGACCTTTTTCCATATTTCCCTCAGAGCCCTCAAACTTTCCGTTGATCACAGAAGGCAGGCAGGCAGGCAGGCCTGGTTGGCAGACTCCGTGCAACAGCTGAAGAAACTAATAGCTGTAGACAGGAGGCATCTAAAAGAGGTGGAAGACTTCTGCTCAGATCCTGGCCTTTGCACCCTCTTGAGAGTCCCCATAGGTTGCCCCACTTCTGTCCAACCCCCAAGTCTTCATGGGCAAGTAAGGAATTGAACAAAGGTTTACCACGATATTTGGGATACTGTTTGTGTTCCCCTAGATTTTGCCTGTTGAAGTCACCTCGTGATGAAAGACAGAGGGGAAGGCATGAGGCTAAGTGATCACATGCCAGAACAGAAGTCAAAGAGTCTGGGTGGGGGCCAGCCTCTCGCTCCATAGCAATGTTCTGCAGAGAGAGCCACCCCAGGTCCTATGAGAAACACCAAAATTTCTTCTGAAGGCAATACCCCAAGAGCCCTAAGAACCAACCCTCTACATCCCACTTCTTAAATGCTCCACCATCTCCCACATTGCCAACAACCTCCAGAATGCCACAACCAAGTGTCCTGGGGTGACGGTCATGGTCCAGTGCTGTGGGAATAGGGTACCACTGTGGAACAAAGGAGCAGGGCTACCCTGAGGTTGAGTTGGGTGGTTCTGCTTGCCTGGAGGGAAGAGTCTCCAACTAAAGGCTACTCTTCAACTCCAAGATCTGAAAAGATTTGCCTTGCTGGACTGTAGACTTGGAACTCACCACCTCTTTTTTCTTTTGAATTTCTTTTACAATGGCAATGTCCGCCCCATCCATGCTCCACTATTATATTTTTGGAAGCATATGACTCCGCTATTTCACAGGTGTATAACTGGATAGGAATTTCACCTTGGGATAAAGGTGTACGTTGACTCTCATCCATCTCTGATTTAGATGTTGTTTAGCTGAAAGTCTGGGCTTAGAATCAATGCTGGAATGCGTTAAGACTTTTGGTGATGTTAGAATGGGAAGAATGCATTTTGAATGTGAGAAAGACCTTCACTGGTTAGGGACAGAGGGTACATGTTACAGCCTGAGTATTTAACCCTCTTTTCCTATATGGAAACCTAACCACCAGTGCTGCAGTTGAGAGATGAGGTTTGGGAAGAATCTGAGTTCCTTTCCCTGTGACTGTCAAGAAACACTCTGGCAAAAGCAACTTAGTGGAGATAGTTCAGCTCACAACTCAAGGTGCAGTCCATCATAGTGGGGAAGTCAGGGCATCAGAAGCTTAAAGCAGTTGATCACATAGCCAACAGCCAGAAGACCATGCTGACCATGGAGGAGCACTGCTTACTGGCTTGCTCCTCTGGCCTGTGCTCAGCCCACTTTCTTATACAGTCTGGGACCCTCTGTCCACGGATGGCACTGCCCACAGAGGGCTGGGCCCTCCCACATCACTCAGTAATCAAGGAAATGCTTCACTGATGTGTCCACAGGTCGGTCTAATAGAGGAAATTGCCCAGTGGAGGCTCCCTCTTTCCAGGTGTGTCAAGTGAACAACAGAAGCCAGCCATGATGGTGGGACCACATGAAGAAAGCTCGATAGTTTTTTATTCTACTTTGATTTCAAAGAAAGCTTTTAAAGGGCTATGAGTTTAGAGAATTGGCAACACAAATACACCTTGTGTTTTAGAGACTCAGGGCAAGCTGGGGAAGAGAGCGTCTCACCATTGTTCTAAGTGATGGGAAAAGTCTCCTGTGCCATACCTAGGGCTCCCCCTTCAGATCTCCCAGGGGTGTGTCCCTCCCTGTTCTCTAGTTAGCTAGTACTTGTTCAGTGGCGCCTCTTAGACTCTGCAGTCCTTCACACTGAGACAATGAGCAGGGCTCACCCCAGGTACCCAAAGGGGATGCTCAGTAAGTACAACCAAATCTCATCTGATCTAGAACAGATGGAATTTTTTCATCAAAAGAGGTGATACTCTGGAAGGCTGAGACAGGAAGATCAAAAGTTCTAGGACATCCTAGGCCACATAGTCAAATTCTGTCTAGGGGGAAAAAAAAAAAGAGGGAACTGGAGAGATGGCTCAGTGGTTGAGAGCACTGGCTGCTCTTGGAGCAGGACCTGGAGAGGACCCAGGTTGGGTTCCCAGCACCCACACAGCAGCTAATAACCATCCATAACTCTAGTTCCAGGGAATCTGACCCCCTTGTCTGACCTCTGTGGGCACTTTGTGACACAGGTGCACTTACATACACACAGGCAGCACACTCATACACATTATTAAAACATTTATTTATTTAAAGAAGAAAAAACAGACCTAGAGACGTAACTTAGTTGATAAAGTGTCTGCTATGTAAGCACAAGGCCCTGAGTTTGGATCCTTGGATCATGTTTTAAAAAAAGAATGTTGGGTATGGTGGCTCCTGTCTTTAATCCCAGCTCTCGGGAGGCACAGGCAGGCAGATCTCTGAGACTGAGGCCAAAGTGGTCTATATAGTGAGTTCCAGGTGGGCTGGGGCATGGGAAACCCTGTCTAAAAAGGTAAGAAAAAGGGGGACGAGGGAGGGAGGGAAGCAAGCTGTGTGTGACAACATGCAGGTGTAATCCCAGTGCAGGGGAGACAGCGGGACCCCAGGGGCTTGGCTGACCAGCTCGTCCAGGGGAATCGGTAAGCTCCAGGTTCAGTGAGAGACCCTGCCTTAAAAAATAAGGTAGAGAGTAATAAGATACCTACATTGGCCCCTGGCCTCCATATACCAGCAAATTCACACAGCAGGCATGAACATTTATGCACCATACACACGCACACATGACGAGATATGTGTCCCAAGGGCAAGAGGGGGTCTTTGAACCATTCCCTGTTCTCTTCCCCATTGCTCACGTCAGTCACCATTAAGGACACGTCTCCCATCAGTGCTTCCCCCGTGACCATGCCTTCAAGTGGCCCCCACGGCATGCAGAAGGGACAGCCTTGGACTGGAAGTCATGGGAGTCAGCATGGATTCACACTTTCTAGACAGATTGTATGTATGAAATCTGAAGTTGCCCTAGATGTCAGATCCCTCCTTAAGGAGGCCTCAGTGAAAGGAGATCTGATTTCATGGTAAAAGAAACATGTTTAAACACCAGATCTAACTGTTATAAAGTATGTGACCCTAGGCAATTTACTCTCCTGTCCTTAATTTTTCAATGCTACCATGAGGATGATGCGTCCTACGTGTGCAGAATGCCTGGCACAAAGTAGGCAGTCAAATGCGTGTCTTGTTTTTCTTTCTTGGAGAATGAAGCTTTATTATATATCTCCTTATAAAGACATTTAAGGATCCAAGGAGATTATAGTTCACTGGTCAATGGCTCAGTGGTTAAAGCGCTTGAGCATGAGAACCCAAGTTCAGATTCTCAGATGTTGAGTGTGAATGACTGTGGTGGCCCCCCGTAATTCTAGTCTGGAGACAGGGGATCACTAGAGCCAGCTGGCCAGCAAGACTAGCCATATTGGTGATCTCTGGGCTCGATTGAGAGACCCTGCTTTAATGAAAGGTAGAAGAGTGATGGATGATGACTCCCAACACCCACCTCAGGGCATGCACACAAACCCACACACACTTGAACCCACATGCATGCGCAACATAAATGTACACACCTGCACCCCCACACATGCCAAAACATGCATATATACACACATAAAAACACACAAATGTGAAAATGGGGGGGTTTAATCTCTGAAAACTACAAAATACTATAGATTTGTAAATTCATGGGAAAGATGGGGGAGGAGAGCTTCCCATGTGATGGGAGATGACAGAATGGTCTGATGTATAACTAAACCCTGGTTCAATAGCAACGTTGAATTCGAACCCAGAGAAAATGAGAAAAGATTGGTCCTGTTCCCATCACAGTCTATCTCTAGTGACAGAGGCTCCCTGGAGACTCGAACATGGACACTGCCGAGTGCAGTAGGCAGAGGACAACATCCTGCAAAGCTTTCCTTCCCAGCTGGGCTTTGTGGGCCACTGTTCCACAGTGTTTATAGGACTCTGGAGACAAATGTGTTTACGAAAATCTCTGCTCCTTTCTCAGTCACTGGGCACAGTCACAGAGAAAAGGTCCTCAGAATTCATCCAGACTTCAGAGTGTTTGTATAACCCAGAATCTCTAAACCTAATTAGATTGTAAGACTCTTCCCCTTTTCTAAACCTATGACATCACAATTAATAACTAGAACAATGCTTTCCAGCAACACAACTCCGGGAAAAGATGTATCTCCTCACCCCTGACCTGCTGTTGTGTACAGGGACCACAGTTGATCTGCAGCAGAGCAAGGTAGGAGGCGATGGTGTTAAGGCCTTTTCTAGATCATCCTGCTGATGCCTCAAGCCGAGGAACCAGGATGCTATCCTGAGAGGTGGAGAGTATTTGTGTCCTTCCAGTATAAGGACTATGCGCCCCCCTTGTATCCCTGGAGAGAGTCTGGCCAAGAGAGGCTTATACCACCCCATGCAGGGCTGGAGCATATTCCATCCAGGGTTCTGACATCAGGTTCAACCAGAGTGATGAGCAGTGAGGAGGCAAGAAAACAGAGGCATTGCCTTTGTTCCAGAACAGCACAGCGAGTGCCCTCGAAACCAACCCACGCTGCTTGCCCCTTCCTTTCTCTTCCTGCTAGACCATCTCAGATCAAAACAGTTGGTAAGCTTGCCAGAGAGGGGGAGGGGGGGAGGGAGAA
>NW_008360311.1:6023343-6062014 GCF_000622305.1 Nannospalax galili
AGAGAGAGAGTTGGCATCTGTAAGGTGCTTAGAGTTTTCAAAATTCACTCTGAGCATGACTCTGGCTTAAAGAGCTGTAAAAATCACATGGGCTGACAGGGCACGGACCTCACATGTTCCTTTCCAGCCTCCTGCACACGCACACATGCGCACACACACATGCTTATTCTTCTATTTATTTCCCTCCACGATTCATATTCATTGGCATCATCCTTTCCTCCCAGTGATGATCTACCCCATTGTCTGCTTGCTACACCATTCAATTCAAGACAATTGCGTCTTATCCACTGTGTGCCAGGCACTGAGCTTAGAGTCATCTGTTCGCAGAGTCATCTTGGATTCTGCCCTCTTGTGCACAGCATCTAACTGATCACAAAGCCCTTCTCCACTTTACCTCTGAAATATCACCTAAATATTACCCCATCTCTGCCCTACCTGCTATTCTTGCTGCTTTCCACCCAGAGAACTACAGCAGCCTTATGTCTGCCAGCCACTGATCCAGATCCAAACCAGGTCAGACACAGGTTTGATCATGAACCAGTAATGCAAAAACCTTCGGTCAGTCAATCAGCTGCAGGTCAGAGCCTCAACATTAGACATCAGCAGGAAGGGCCCCATGTGGTCTAGCCCCTAACTGCCTTTCCGATTCTGGGTTTCCAGGACTCTTGCCTTCTCTCTTCCCAGCAATAATGCTGGCTCCAACCTACTATGGTAGTGTTTGGACATAACTAGGTCAGACATAGCAAGATTTTTACCATCAACATCAGATACATGGATGGACAGATGGAAGAATTAGGTTCATTAGTATAGTCCCCCTGATCAGTATTTTGCCTTATGTGGTGCCAGTCACTGTGATCAATCACAGCCTCAGAATAATAAATGAGAAAATTACTCAGATAAATCATTCGTAAGTTTTAAACTGTGCCCTGTTCCCAGTGGCATGATGGAATCATGGGCCATCAGTCATCTTTTTGTTCACTGTATCCACTCCGTGTACATCACCCACCCATTAGTCACTTAGTGGTCAGCTCAGTCATCCACTTGCAATACTAGCAGTACAGTAGTTCTTA
Organism: Nannospalax galili; assembly: GCF_000622305.1. Classification (NCBI taxonomy): domain Eukaryota; kingdom Metazoa; phylum Chordata; class Mammalia; order Rodentia; family Spalacidae; genus Nannospalax; species Nannospalax galili. The sequence continues at coordinate 6,024,414 of NW_008360311.1, forward strand.
TTTTCCTTAATTGTGGCCCCAAAGTATAAGAGCAAAGATGCCAAAGGGAAGCCACCACATGCTTTATTTAAGGAAAAGGGTGAACACTCTTGACTTGAAATGAAAAAAACACATATATTTATATATATGCTTGGGTTAGTAAGATATATAGTAAGTTATCACTTAATCTTTTACTATGCCTAATTTATAAGTTAAATTTTTTATGCTTATGTCTACCTGAGGGGAAAAGGACATATAAAGGATATATAGGGTTTAGAACTCCACATGATTCCAAGCATCCACAGAGGGTCTTAGACACGTCCAAGGTAAGTGAAGGGGGGAGGTACTGAAGCATTCTATAATTGCAGTTGTAGTGAATCACCACAAACTACACAGAGAAGTGTTTGTGCTCTAATTCTGTAAGTCTGAACGCCCTCTGTAGGACTGGATTGCTTCTGGAGACTCTAGGGAGGAATCTGCTTTCCTGTCCCTCTGGCATCCCAGGGCTGCCTACATTTCTGGTCCTTTTCCTTCATCTCCAAGTGTACCACTCCAAGCTTGGCCTCCAGCACCATATAACCTCGTTTTCCATCTCTGACCCTGACCGTCTTGAATTTCTCTCCTAAGGATGCTTATGATGACTTCTTTGGGCTTTTCTAGATAATCCAAGCTAGTCTTCCCACACCAAGATCATTGGTCACATCTGCAAAGTCCCCTTGCCAAGGAAGCTGATTTTCCAGAGGAAATCATAAACTATCTAGAAAAGCAAGAAGAAGCTTCAAAGGCAGAGTGGTGGGGGGACAGAGACCAGAGAACGTGCAGTTCTAATGGAACAAAGGAGATAGTGCCTTGCTAAGCAGAAGGCAGAGCATGTGAGTTCAGAGGTATGGGGATGGCTCGGGAATGGGCATGACTGAGGCTTGAGGTTGTTCGCTGTGGTGAGGCAGGACGTGGCATGCCAAGATGACGAGTCTGGAGTTTCATCTGATTTCTGTGTGGAAATCACTGGACCAAGGATTTAATATGGTTGCCTTCTCGGCTGCAGTGTCCAGTAAACTTCCTGTGAGGATGGAAGTGTTTTCTCTCTGCTTGTTCGGCAGGAAACCATGGGCCACATGGCCTCCTAGACAGTTAAAATGTGGACAGAGTGAGTAAGGAACTGAATTGTGCGGCAGGGGAGGGGGGTGGATGATGTGTGTACATATGTGTATACGCTTCTTCATGTGTGTGTGCGTGTTTGTGTGTGAAAGTGTGGGCATGCATCTCCCACAGCACATGTGGGAGGCCAGAGGACACCTCAGATGTCAGTCCCTCACTTTGCTTGTGACCCGGTACTTTTCTTCTTCACCCCTTCATACACCAATCTGGCTGGTCCTTAAGTGTCTGGGGACTCTCCTGCCTCCACCTCCTCTCTGCCTGAAGGACTGCTGAGATTACAGACACACACTACCAAGCCTGGCTTCTGTGTGGGTTCTGGGGATTTAAACATAGGTCCTCACGCTTGCAAGGCATGCATTTTACCCACTGAGCCATCACCATAGCCCCTGAGAAACTCATTCATTTTTACTTTTATGTGTATGAGAGTATTGCCTGTATATATGTAAGTGCACTCATATTGTGCAGTGGTCACAGAGGTCAGAAGAGGGCATTGGATCCCCTGGAACTGGAGTCACAGACGGTTGTTAGCTGCCATGCGGGTGCTGGGATTCAAACCCAGGCCTTCTGCAGAAGCAGCCAGGGCTCTTAACCATGGAGCCATTCTTTAGCCCCGAGAACCTGATTTTCAATGAATGTCCATGTTTAAATTGTACTATATATCTTGAGTAATGGAAGGCTCAAAAAAATTGTGAGATTGGGCTGAATCATTCATTCCAGTAAGATTGTCTAGAGCGTAGACTGAGTCAGACACAGATGCCTCTACCACCTGACTTTCCAGTGCTAGCTCAGAGAGGTTTCCGCATCACTGGGGACCAAGATGCTGGGTATTATTGCACTTTCAGAAGCTGTGGGTCTCTATTCCTTTCCCTACCTCTGTATATTGGTTACCATGGTGGGGAAGTTGGAAGGCCAAAGAAAGAAGTCTTTTTACTATCTAGGTCACGTAGAGGTTCCACATCACCCAGAGTCCTGGATGTTCACCTGGAGGTGATGATTTGATGGGACCTTTTGTTTCCCCTCGGGGTCAGATGCACACTCTGTGAGAAGAAGAGATATGTGGATATTTGGGATCCAGAGGGCACAGGTTGGGAAAAGACCTTAAGCAATAGCGTTTTCAATCTCTGTGGGCTGCACAGTCTCTCCGAAAGCAGGCCATGCATTCCAAGCTCTGGCCAGTGGGGTGTGTTTGAAGTTTCATCTGACCTCTGTGGGGAAATCATTGTGGAAATAGCCAGAGATTTCACAGAACATAGGCGGGTTGTAATGGCTGATGGAGAACAGCACGAAAAGTCAAAGGGTGACCGGCTTGACAAACTTGATCTTAGAGACCAGGACACGTCTCAAGTTTCTGACTCAGATGACAATGACAATGTCCACCAAACCCAGAACTCAGAATTTAACTGAACAGATCTTATTTGGAGGTACCTAGTGGTTAGACCCATTGGAAAGTGTGTGGAACCCAGGGAAGGGCTGGGGATGTAGGTTTGCAAACTCCCACCACCCAGGTGACACTTGGGTCCAGGGCTGGAGTGATTTTGCCCAAGACTTTCTGTGCAGATAGCACAGAAGGCACCATCAGAGGCTGGGAAGGATGGGTCATTAAGCTCTGAGGGAAAGGAAAGGCCAAGGTCGCATGCTCCCAGGAGAGAACACCCTCAAGAGGACATGTCACATTCTCTTAGGGAAGTAAAATGTGGCGCGGATGGAGGACTTGAGTGGTAGGTCATAAGTCGGAGATGGCATGCCAGCAGGACGGGTTTTTAGGCAGCGAGGTGGCTGGGCATAGAGGCCAGAGGGTTCTTGGGTCAACGTGAGGAAGAACAGGAGCATGATGTCGGACTCTAAGTGTTAATTCTTGTTTCAATGGATCTGCTCTTTGATTGCCAAAAAGAGGTCTAGCAGGGAGCGCAACTAGAAGACAGGTGAGACTTATACCCACTTAATGTTCAACAAAAGGAGCCGAGATCACTGGGAAGGGACACAGAGAAGGTGGCCAGCTGCCCAAACCAAGCAGCCATGAACTTTAGTTCTGCATAAGATGAAAGCAAAGAAAAACAGAGATACAGATCATATCTTAAAATTGCATTTTAAAAATAATTACATGTGCACAATCAGTGTAGTTTAATGTAAAATACAAACTATAGCAAAGATTTTTATCAGTCTGTTCTCCAATCCAGCCCATTTGGGGTACGCAAATTTAATTAAAGTATGTCTGGGATTTCTGTCAAAGCCCCTGATGTACCAGGGACGGACTGATAGAACCGTTCCTGAATTTCTGAGAATCAATTTGTTGAATGCAGGTTAGAATCAATTCCAGTCCACACAGCTTTGTAAGGGTCACAATTCAGAGGGAACTTACCAGAAAATGAAACCAAGTCCACTTTGCCACAGCAGGCCTCCGATCACTCCAAATCCTGCTCCCCAGACATAAACATATGTGCCGTCACAAGGCCCCACCGGCACACATGTGTGCACACACATGTGAAGATACTTGTGCACTCTCACACACAGCATCGCCACTGTTACATAAGGACAGGAGAGCACAGATCTCTCGCCCTCCTTTCCCACCTGAACTCAATGCTACCGCCCTGGCAGCCAGCTCAGAGTGGTCCCTAGGAAGAGGGCTCAGGCAGGGATGGGGAAGTTAAATTGGAGACAAGGTAGCCGGAAGGATGTGGAGGAAAGAAAAGATGGGCTTTTGTGGGAATGCCTGTGGGAGGGAGTAAAAAGGTTGCTTGTGATGCGCGAGACACCTGTGTACGTTACGCAGCTTCCCACGGGAGCTTTGGGTATGGGATGTAGGAAAGACACAGGGTTAGATGATGCTCTGTGGGAAGGACTACTTGAGGCCAGTCTTGTCAGGCCTTTGGGTGAAGGGGAGAGAGAGTAAAGGGCAGGGGAGGAGTGGGGAAAACTGTTCTCCCCAGCTCTTCACATGCCCCCACAGTACAGCCCGTGTTCCCAGTCAAAGCTGGGGTTGACAAGCTGTCAGATGAGATGTGACTCTCCTGGAAGCTTTCCTCTTCTTGATTGGCAGTCTGGAATGGTGTCAGCACCAAAGGGGAAGACAGAGGACCAGCAAGTGGCAAGGGCAACATTTAGTTCTGTGTTTCCACAGTAGGGAGCACTTTCGAGACAGTGCTCATTTATTTCTATTGGGAGCCAAACATATATAAAAAGAACAATATTAACTTCTACCCGGAAGAGAAAGTTTACAGACTGCATTTTCAGTAAGGAAAATACAGCCCAGAGATACATAATGGACTCTTCCAAGAAGGGGGCTGGAGCCTGGACCCTGACTCTAGGTCCCCTCCCACTGCCTCAGAGGTCCCCAAACTCTCTGGGCGTGTTCTGGGGAAAGGGGCTGGGTGGGAGGAAGCCCCATGGAGTAGAGGCACCACAGAGTGGATTCTATCTTCCCCATCCTTTCTACACACACACACACAGCTTCTGCCTAATATTTCATTTGAAGAAAGTTTCTAATATAGAAACTAAGTTTTGTTTCCAGAAACACTCTTGACTTCTGCTATACTTAAGTTTTGTGCACAGTAGACCCTGTTCTGCAACTGACTGTCAAGTATAGAAGGTTTGTTTTCAGTATGAAAATTATTTGGAATTGATAAGAGGCCTGAATGAGTAACAAGCAGGCGGAAGGGGGATTATGGCCAGGATTCCACAGCAGATGGATCTGTACTGCAATGTGCATGGCGGTGCTCTTAGCCTCGGGGAGCTGGTGCAGTGAGAGATGGCTAGACCCTGTTCTGGTCTCTGTCAGTCATTCAGAAGGTGCAGGGAGAGCTTGGGAATTCGTTTCTTTCTCTTTAAATTTCTTGCATTTATATATATATGAGAGAGAGAGAGCAAGAGCACACGTGCTCCTGTATAGAGGTCAGGGGACAACTTTTAGGAGCTGGTTCTCTCCTTCCATCATGTGAATCCTGGGGATGGAACTCGGGTCATAAACCTTTGCTTGATGTGAGGTGCTTTACCTGCTGAGCCCAGGGATACTGGGGGCGAGGGACCACACTTTGAGAACTGTAGTCTAGACTGCTGAATAGAGTCAAGTTCTGTGATGAGGCCCTCCAGATCCTTTGCACTGGACACCTGATGACCACCAGGAAGCAATATTATTCCAACAGAGAACACAACATCTACGTCTTAGGATATGAAAAAGCAGCTATGATACTGAGCAAGAAGTCTGGTGTCTACGAAGGGAAACAGGGCAAGAAGGGCAATGTACTAACGTCTTCCTTCACTCTATGAAACATTTGTTGCCTGATGTCTTGACTTTCTATAGACACCGTGGTTGGTGACAGGGTTGGAGCTAAGTGACTGTATTTACAGAGGTACCATAGCCACTGGAACATTTAAAAGTCATTTATAAACACGGGTTGGGGGGAGAGGGTAGAACAAATCCCATGCTCTTGTTTCTTTTACAAATATTTATAAATGCCTACCATATGCCAGGCAGTAGGCCAGGCACTGGGGGAAAGACACGTGTTCCTTGCCTTAGCCAGGGGAGGAAACAGGAAGTGAGATAAGAGATAATGGAAGTAGATGGAAAATTCTATGGAGGAAGAATCGTTTGGATGGATGACTATGGAGCTCTGTTTTGGACAATATGACTTGAGTTGTCCCTGGGCTATCCAGGGAGAGGAGTCAAGAATTCAGAGCCGTGAGGGAACCCCGGCTGCGTGCTGTTGTAGACAGGACCTCTCTGGCTACTTGTAGCTATGAAGAATTTGTCCATAAAAACAGATGAAGTGTGAGAAAAGGAACATGGATGTTTATGGGTCAGATAAAGAATAACGAAGACTGAGGCCAACTGTGAACTAATAGAGATGTAGATGAGATACTACATAACATCAGAGGCATTTGAGTATTTCTGTCCTAAACAATAATGATTTATTTACTTGAAATAAGATCTCTTCAGTAATTTAGTCAATATGCCCCATGGGAAAGAGATAATATGTCAAATTACTCATGGCCTATCTGAAACTTCCTGTGTAGAATCAGCCTCCCTCGGTATTTTCACATATTATGGCCTGTTAAAGTAAACAAAGATTATCCTTCACCAACAGCTCTGAAACCTAATTTATAATTTTCTTAATAGTTTTCTCCTGAGACCATTAGTTTTCAGTCATTTAGTCTCTATTGTATGGTGGAGGACCTGCGAAATAACAAGGCGATTTCCATCATTTATCTAGTGGCCAGTGGACTCACCCATACTCGCATGTATGTACACACACATGCATATACCATATACTCTCACACACATCTATGTGCATACATAAATTCCTAAGTATGTATACATGCATGTGCCATATGCATGCTATATTCATGCCCACACACAGGTACACTGGCACTTCCATGCATACACACGTTCATGTGAAGCTCACTCATAGAAACTGATCACACTCACACAGACGCACGCTCGTGTGCATGAGCATGGACACACTCCCACTTGATTGCGTTCCTCCTTCCCCTCTCTACCTTTAGGGAACACTGGCAACACTGATGGTGTCACGGTTCAGGACAGTTGTCGCAAGCTTTTACAGTCTTAAATAAGAGCCACTGCTGTCCTTTCAGCTGATACTCAGGCCAGTGTGTATTTTAGTAAACACTTTATCACGATGCTGCAGCAGCGCTTAGGGGACAGTCTCTGCACTCAAGAAACTTTTTGAGCAATAAAGATTAGAGAAAGGTTTTTTTTTTTTCTAGTTAGTCTGTTATCCTGTCTTTCAACGTGTGTATGGAAAGCCTCATTTAAAGTGGGCATGGTCAAGGCATCCCTTTTTGATTTAATGCATGTTCCAAACGGTTTTAAGATCTACCTATAAGGCTAATATGTAAAAAGCTTGATTTCTGATCATTATTCTAATCACCAATCATGTATACACACTCTTAGGATGCCACTAATGCCCCTTGATTTGGAAAGACCTCATACCATATATCAAGTACATGGTTATAACTGGTTATAAGAATATGAACCTCGCCAACCCTCTCTGTCAATGTCTCCAATGAGTACTATAGAGAGAGCTTGTTCATCAAGCACCAAGTAGTGCTCCCAAATAGTGAAAAATAATTATCTACTGATGTACACTCAACAAAGATAAACCTTTAAATTGTACTGAGTGAGTTGAGGGTGTAACTTAATGGGAAAGTACCTGCCTAGCATGTACAAGGCCCTGTGTTTGGTCCCCGGTACCATAATATGAAAACAGAAACAAAAACAAACATGGTTTTTGCCACATGGCTCACATCTATGATCACAGCACTTTGGAGGCTGAGGCAGTAAGACTGTCAGTTTGAGATCAGCCTGGGATACATAGGAAAACGTTGTCTATAAAGACCAAAAGCAAAACAAAACAGCATTTTAAAATAGTTAAGAAGAAGCTAGTCACAAGGCAAGTATGCTCTGTATAAATCCATTTCGATGACCCTCCAGGACAGACAAATCTAATACATTGACAGAGCATGTCAGTGGATTGGGTTTGTGGATAAGAAGCACAAAGAAATTTTGGCCACGAAGGAAATGTTCCGCATTTGTGACAAGTCTCACGTGGGAATAGGCCATGGTCAAAACTCATGATCCTCATGTGGGTATAGACTATTGCCAAGCTTATCAATGATCCTCATGTATAAATTTAAAACTACACAAAAAGTTAAATGTTGATCTCTACCAGTTACAACTTTGAAGGATACTGTTGGAAAAAGAATACAACTTGTTACTTTGTGGCTAAACAGCCCCCCCAGGGCACGTGTGCATACACACACACACACACACACACACACACACACACTTTTTATACTAACTTCCATGCTGTTATTTATTTGCTTGTAATCTTGGGGGGGGTTGTAATTTTTTTGAATTTTTATGTATTTCATACAGAACATCTTAATCATCTTTATACCCCCTTCCCCACTGGCCCCTCCCAGTGGAACTCATGCATTGTTATTTATGTTAAGGCCTATCAAGTCAAGATAGTGTGCCCAGACGTCCTTCAGTGCAAGTTCATCCACTGAGGTCTAGTCAGTCTATCTAGAGTCCCTCCTTTAAGAAGATCAGCTCTTCCTCACCCAGCAGTAATCAGCTGCCACTAGTTCTTCGACTAAGAGTGGGGCCTGCTGCCATTTCCCTGGTTCTGTGCTGGGTTTTGTCGCCTTGTAACCTTACTCCAGGGGAGTTTGGTTGACTTTCTGAAGACACAATAGAGGGTGGCTGTTGCCGCTCTTTCCTGAGGTGCCTCAGTTTTCTCCGTGCTTGTTGAGAGAAGCCCCCAGAGGCAGATGCATTACAGCATTTTCAGAACCACATTCACACCCTAGCTGCAGAGTGAAAAGAGATAGGCCAAGCTCCACTCTGTGAAACAATTTAATGGCTAAATGTGTTACTTAGGAACTAAATCTAGGCAGGTACTTGGACAGACACATACAAATAGTGGCAAATGCTTCCCAGAGTGCATGGGTCTTTAGACATCTGCTCAAGTCTCCCATTCCTGCTCTGTGCACACACTCAACTTCGAGTACACATCCCTTGGTCCTCTGTTACCTCACAGCCATTGCTCCTGGGTGACGAACATTCGTATGCATCGAACAGCGTGCTGATGCATCTTTTCTTGCCGTTGCATGTAACGTGTTTTCTAATTCCATTGCTCTATTCAGCATTTGACCCCAACGATGGGGGATTATGGTATTAACTCTCTACCGAGCACACATTCTTTGCAGACTCTCACTAAATACTGTAAAGCCTGCTGCCGCGAGGAACAAAAGTGAAAGCATGCCGTCTGGTCTTCGGCTGAGCACACAGAGGGTCATGATCCAATTGGAAGGGAAGCAGAATTTTTAAAAAGAAAGAGGTTTGACCAAATTTTAATCCATGTCATTTTAATTTCTCTTACCCTGTGGATTTGGCTGACTTTATTTACACTGTCAGCTTGAGCCTGGGGATTGGAAATCAGGCTTTTATGGAGATTATTAAAAGTACATACAGTACACTAAAGGTTGGGCTAACTGATGTGTGCTGCTAAAAATATGAATGTGAATTGCTCTGGTATTAGATGCCACTGGCAAACATCTCATCCTCCTTAGAAGGTTATTCTCGGGAGCTGGGCCGGCTGCAGCAGTACCAAGTGGCCGGCTGTCAGGGTATTTCTAATAGGTTGCAAATGACCAGGGACAGGCGAATTAGCATTACTCATAAAAAGCTACCTTCTTACCTACCATTAATTCCAATGCAGTTATACCCAACCCTTCTCCTAAAGAGATGGGTCTGCAAAAGAGGGGAAGGGGGGAGGGAGAGCAAAGGTTTCTAGTATTTACTGATGGTGGGATGGGCTGTAGTGCCAACCAAACCTCGAGTCCGCATTTCATCCTAAGCTTCTCAGACGCACTACCAGGAGCACTCATTTGGATAATGTCATGTAGGTCCAACTTGCAAAGAAAAAGCTCTCCACCTCAGACATAGCCTTAAAGGGCCCAGGGTGTAACAGTGAAGTGGTTTGCCACATCTCAGAATACCAGAGTCACACAGGCTCTGATGACGCAGGTCCAGGAACTCAAAGACTTGGAAATCTTATTTTATGATGTAGCTGACGATGAGGGACTTGTAACCTTACAAGCTTACATCTGTGACCTCCAAATAGGCTTAACAGGCTAGGGCTGCAGCTGGGTGGTTGGGCATTTTCTTGGCATGGATGAAGTCCTGGCTATAATCCCTAACCCTGAAAAACATATGATTAAAAGTATGTAAAAACTACCTAGGCTTCATGAGACTTTAGAGAGGTACATGAATCGTAGTTCTACCAAGGATAGCAAACAATCAAGTATTTGGGGGACTTTGAACTAAGGGGGCAAAGGCTTCCTCATGTCTGTTTCACAGCAACCTTAGGGGATACTGGTAGGTAGGGAGACTGCTACAGAGAGGTTTGGAAATGAATCCCACATTTGTAAATGAGAAGATGGGCAGACAGCAGGGAATCGGCTAACCAAGGGTTCATTTCACTTGGCTTTCTAGGTCTGAAGGCCTGGCCTTAGCATACGGCCTGAGTGCCGGGATCCAGCCTCCGCCTGGTGCTAAAACATGGAAGCAACGTAAGTGTCCTTCAACGGATGAGCGGGTGAGGAAAATGTGGTACATTTACACAATGATTTCCACTCAGCGGTAAAGAATGATGAAATTTGCAGGTAAATGGATGGAACTAGAAACTGTTATACTAAGTGAAGTAACACAGACTCAGAAAAACAAAAGACGTATGTTCTCCCTCAATCGTGGATCCTAGCACCAAATCCTTATAAGTGAGTGCGTATCCTGATGTAACTGCAGGGACCAGGGAGGTAAAGAAGGGACCGTGCAGGAGACAGGTGTTACTAAGTGAGAAATATGTAAAAAGGGGGTAGTTAGAGGGGAGGGGGAAGGAGGGCTGTACAAGGGCCTATCGGAGTAAAGGGAACGTAGGGGCTCAAGAGAGTTGGGACCATAGCAGACAAATTATCAAGGGAGAAATGGGGACGGAGGATAAGACAGGGAGAGAAAGAGAGAGAAATAGTGCCTAGGTAGTATTAAAAAAAACCAGAGCAAACCTACTGACAAATTACATACCATATTCCTACATGAGTCCGTGTGTACAGCTGAAGACCACATAACAAGAAACAGTTCCAGACAGGAGAAACCTTCCTTTGAGTTGTTGGCTAGGATAGTTCAAGAGACTCCCAAAATTACACAGGCTACTGCCACAGTCCTTGATTATCTCCCAGAACTTGAAGGTAAGACCCTCTTGCTGAAGACAGGACACACTTTGGACACAGGATTTGGAGTAATGGAGCTGGAACTGGCCTGGAAGCCGCCTCCCCTGAAGGCCAGCTCTCATAGTTTTGGAGAGCACCATGCAAGCTGCTGAGGGAGAACATCAATCAATGTTCCAACCCCAGCTTCAAGGCCTAATCACCACATCAATGACCAGCACAGCAAACGACGTTGGTGCAATAGCGGCACTTTTATCTTGGGGGTAAGTAACAGCTACCTAATTGGACTTAAGCCCACTCAGTGGGAGAAAACTGATGTGTGACACTGTAAACATAATCAAATACACATGGCTGGAGAGGTTATAGCTCCAGGCTGTCACCTCTCTAGACAAATGCAATTCCTTACTATGTGCAAAGTACAGATCCCTAAATTTATAGACAAGTATCCCAATCACCACCTATCGAAGAAGCTTCTTTTTCAAGAGACAGCTAATTACAGAGTTCCACAACTCATCACACACAGACTTGGGAAGCTCATAGACGATCTCTAAGTGGCACATCTAGGATGCACCCTCTACACCTAAGGCTCACAGAACATGGAACCACACAGACTTAAGCAGACAAAATCCCAGCATAGAATTGCGGAAATGAACAGCAGGACCCAATGGTAGTCAACAAATTGTTGGTGGCTGATTACTGCTGGGTGAGGAAGAGCTGATCTTCTTAAAGGAAGGGACTCTAGATAGGCTGAGTAGATCCAGCAGATGAACTCCAGTGGGGTGGGGGCATAAAGATGATTTTATGTATGAAATACACAAAAATTAAAAAAATTTTTAAAAATAGAATGTTCAGGTTGGCAACTGAGGGACGGAGCATGGTGGTGGGTGCACCTTTGATGCTTTCACTGTGTGAACTTCAGATCTAATGACTTATTTTCCATGACAGCCTTCCCCATTCACCCTCAAAACCAGCCACTGTCTAAGGAAGATATTCAACATCCTCTTCAGCTCTGATCCTGACTCCTCTCTGGGCACACTTCCCCAAGGCACCCTGGCCAAACACCCCACCTGCCCAACCTGCTTCCTGGGCATCTGTATGTCATCATGTCCTCCCCTCAGAGGCTGTACCAATCCAAGTACATTTGTGTGAGGACATGGCCCACTGTTACCAGAAGAGAAATGCATCCTTCCAGGTGGTGACATGCCCACTGTTATGACCCTAGGCCACACCACCCCATGAGCTATGTGTCATGCTGTACCAGCTTTCATGTGTTTCTTACTGAATTTGCTCAACAATTCCATGAATAAGATAAAATAAAGGTTTTTTTTCTATTACAACAGACCTAATGAAATATAGACAAGTTAAGTGGCCCAGTTCATATGGTAAAATGGTAAATGGTAAAATTTAACCTACCTGGCCAGTGTGCCATCCATAGCTTGTGATCTCCTGGACTAGCTGCCTTTGAAGACAGCTACTGTCAAATCCACATGACAATTCTATATGGAAACCAACAATTTTTATTAGGTTTTTGTGCATTTCATAGAATAATTCTTAATATTTAGACCCTCTCCCCCAACCACACCCCCAAGCCACCCACCAGATTTCATGTATTCTGTCACATATGCTAATTCCTATCCAGTCAAGCATTTGTCCCCAGATTTTGGTGCAAGTTTAGCCACTGGAGTCCTGTCAGCCTTTCTAGAGATATTAAAGAACATCTAGTCTTCCTCACCCAGCAGTTACCAGTTGCCAGTAGTTCCTGGGTTGGGACCTGCTGCCTGTTTCCCTCATTCTGTGCTGGATTTTTGTCTGACTGAGCTGCCATCTGTCTCATGCATGCTGTCAGCAGTGCTACAAGTTCGTGTGAACAAGTGTCCAGTGGCCTGTTTCCTTATGTCAGTGCACCAACCCTGGCTCTCGTATCATCCCACCCCCCTTCCACAATGGTCCCTGAGCTGTGGGTGGAACAGTAACACACCCCTCAGCTCTCACCAGCAAAGCTTCCCTGTACAACATGGTGGCATGCACATGGAAGGCCACAGCTGGCCAAGTTTAAGAGACTGCATAGTGCAAGCCCTTAGATAGGAAATCAATAATTTTGACAAGTGGAGAAAGTTACTGGTGAGCTCAATACATACATTTCCATCTCTAACTATTACAATAAATATCTTCTTCATCTGCATTCCTGTGTTCTGTCCCCAATCTCGTCTACCTAGAAAATTCTTCCTCATGGAAAAGCTGTTTGTATGTTAGTTCCTCAGTTGAACCTTATCTCTCACTGCCCCTCCCTACTTCCAAAGAGCGGATTGTACCCTGTGCTCACAGTGTCACGCTTAGCATATGTTTCCCTATTTCATAATTTGTATGTGTGTATGTATGTATTTCTCACCCTGGATTATAGACAAGGCCAAAACAAGCATCATTTCTATTTTGTGCCCCAGTGCTTGCCATGGTAGCCAACACATCAATACCTAAAGAACGCACTTTGGGGACCAATTGTGATGTATAGGACAGTGATGCTGGTAAGTAGGATTTCACTTCTTTTTTTTTCTTTCTTTTTTTATTTTTGTTTGGACACGATCTCCATAGCCCCAGGCCACCTGGAACTCTATGTAGACCAGGATAGCCTCCATCTCACAGAGATCCACCTGCCTCTGCTTCCCAAGTGCTGGGATTAAAAGTGTGGCCACCAAACCCAGCGTTGATTTCACTTCTTTTAAGAGACCTACTTCCTCAGCTTTCAAAACTAGACTTAATTCAGAATAATATATTAGCTTAGGTCATCAGCGCAGTGCGTTATAAAATACGGCTTCCAAATATAAGTGTTACAACCTCATCCAGGGATATTACTTACTCATGAACATGTGATCTGGGTTAGGCTGGGTGCTCTCCTTTAAGTGACAGCTCTGGAGCATAGACTCTTTCAGTCCTGTGGCTCTTCCATATTCAGGTGTCCCCTGCCTTCAACAATGCAGACAGGGAGACTGTGGAGAGGACACACCATATTTAAATACTCTTGGCCTGGAAGTGGAGACAGCCATCATCCCTGCTCATGGTACTGGCCAGAGACTTTGGGATGCATGGCTGGCCTGCGGAGAGACTGGGAGACACACCGGTTCTGCATGGCCCACAGAGATTAAAATGTTACTGCTTAAGGGCTGTTCCCATACTGTTCCCTCTAGATCCCAAACGTCCATGTAACCTTTCCTTTCACAGAGCATGCACATCCTACCCCAAGGGGGATAGCAAAAGGTCAGCGTCCATGCTGCCCTAGATGCTAACTGTTTTCATCATCATCCTTGAATGTACTCAACAAGCATACACCTAATTATTGATGGAATGCTGCAACAGGCATATCATTGTTCTAGGTGGTGTGGAAGACAAAGAAATTTAAAATATAGAGCCCCTACCCTCAGTCTAAGTGTAAGGTCAACATGAGGAGACTAGCTTTGGGACTGGCGCTCAGAGAGAACAGCCATGCCGGGATTGACAAGAAGGACCCAAGAAGGCTGCATGAGGGAAGGGATTTCATGAATGTTGGGGATTCCAGGTTGCAGAATGTCAGAGAACAGAGCTATCTCTGCATCTGGCTTAGTAGAGGTAGGTAGCAAACCCTGGGGAGGCTAGCCAGATGGACCATTAAGATAAAGGAACTTTACTCAATTTCATGAACTAAGATGGGCATTCGTCCAGACCCTGAGGAATTGCTGCACTTTCAGATAAACATACGGAACTGTTGTAACTATGTTTTACAAGTTTGATGCATGGCACTTGGCTTTTTCTGGTGCAGTGTTGCCATCTATTTTGCTCCTGTTTTCCTTTTCTATTCCTGCACACTTGACGTGACAAGACAGACAAGGCAAAGCACCCGCAACAGAGGCTTGACACCCAGTTTGTTAAATGAGCTCAATAAAGTTCCGAGCAAAGCTGCTTGGCAGAGCTCCAGCTTCTTGTCTTCTGTAAATCTAAGTGGGTAGAAGGCTGCGTCCTAAAGAGAGACCCCAAAGGACTGCTGAGAAGCTCGCAGTAAGTTTATAAATCCATAGGAAAGACATGAGATGCTGATGATAAAATTAGATGACCAGGAAAGTCACACCTTCAGAAGTTTCGATGTGGACATTATTTTTCTAGGTGTAGCACAAACTTCTACCATCCTCAAACTCCACTTAAGTAGTTGGGTGACAGCAGGTTAGCACAATCTCCAAACCCTACCTAACAGACATGGAGGAGAGAGGAGAGAGGGGGGGGGAGAGAGAGAGAGAGAGAATGTCTGCTATTGTGGTGTACGCCTCCTCTTTAACTCATAACTCCTCATGGATTTAATTCGCGGAATCAGTATTTCTCAGTCTATAGGTGGCAGGTAAATCCCAGGTAGAAAAGGAATCATTCTTTAATGCTCATCATTCAATTAAGTCTTTCTTTTTTTTTGGTACTGAATCAAATGGTATTCTTGAAAGCTAAGTTTTGGAGGAAAGGAGGCCTTTCAGTTTTAAAAGCCCTCCTTACATAAGCAAGCAGCACTTAGGATGATAATGCTGTGTTTTTGAGGTTTAGAGGATTTAGACATTCTAAGAGGCATCTTTCCTTTGCTGGGGAGGAGTGCAGATTTGCTGTGGAGTGGAAAGGAAGACAACATGGAACAGGAAGGACAGAGATGAGTCCACGGTCCCTTTCTTCCCGCGCTGTGATTTCCCCAAAGCAGCAGGCTTGATGTTTGCTCCCCTGTGGATGAAGTAGGAGACTCTCAGTGCCCTTCTCTGGAAGCCCGTGTTTATACTGACACTCAGCAATGTGGTGCCTTTATAGGCAGATTCTTGAAGCAGAGGTCATAGCTTAGGTGGCTGTGGGGTTCCTGGCTTCCTAAGCCTATGTTTGATCCACATGAAATCCCGAAGGTCCAGGACAGCAGGGTATGGAGGAGAGACCATGGGGCTGGCATTGGAAGATGATGGCTACAGAATACACAGCTTCCACCAGAGGCAAATGGCCAGGACCATGGGCAGGGTTAAGCACACATCCCCCAAAACAATATGAAGGAACCACTGTCTGTGATCATCAGAGCAGAGAAAGAAGGCTTGTTCTTTAGCAAAGGCCAGAAAGGAATCAGAGGTAACAAGAAAACCCAAGGTTCCCTGTGTATGCCATGAGGGTACACAGTCCACCTAGCTGACAGGTGGGGAACATCCACCTGGCAAAGGCTGTTACCAACAAGAAGAGGAGCTGGCTTCAGGCATTATGTGTGAGTGAGTTCTAGCTGATCCTTTCTATCATCTGTTAGAGGGATATGGGTCAGAGCAAGGGGAGAAGCAACATCAAACCAAGACGATGAGCTGTAATCCCAGCATACAAGAGGATGAATGCTGAGAGTTCCAAGCCAGCCTGGGTTACAGTGTGAAACCGTCTCAGATAGGTAATAGGTAATAGACAGATGAGAGGTGGATAGGTATATAGATGATAGACATATAGGTAGATGATATATAGGTAGATGGATAACATTTTCTATACTTCTTACTCAGCTAAATATAACACATGTAATTTTTAGCTCAAGAAGGTATTAGTAATTCAAAGTCACTGGTCAAGTATTCAGAGGCCCTGCCCTTGATTAAAAGTATAAAAGTTATGCTGGATGGAAATGCATCTAATGTCATGTAAACTATACAGCTTTATCTTTTCCTCTATTATAAATTATGAGACAATATTTGTTTTTATATCATAGATCCAATTAAGGGAAAACAATGAAGCCACTTACGACTCTGAGAAATAGCTCCTTACCAGCAGCAGAGGAAATATAGAAAGTATGAAGTGATACACCTAGCTTTCCATACCAGGTTACAAATTCCCCCAAACAGCAGATGAGTTGGGTATTATTTCCATTTTACAGATGAAGCCCTAGTAAATTGTCAAGGTCAGCTCATCCAGAGGCACAACACAGTTGCCTGCCCTTAGTCAGACCCTCTTTGCTTCTCTACCTCTGCGCCAGCATGTCCCGCAGAGTTCTCTGTAATGGCGACAGACTCTGGACACATAGGGTGGACACCAGCTGTGCCCTTTTCAGAAGCACGGGGGTTTCCTTTGCCCTCAGTGAGCGACTGCCTACGCAGACCATCTCCCCTCCAAGACACTTGTCCCTTCCATCTGAGTCCCCATTCCCAATGCTACACACTCCTGCCGACACATCTGTTCGATGAAGGGTGGCCCAAGGCACTTCTCTGACTTCGGCTCCCCAGTTCTTCATTGGAAGCACTCTTGTCTGGACAAATCAGGATCTAGAAGCCTGTTAGCTGAGCTGCTTGTCCTGGCAGAAGTAGCTCCAGGCACCACTGTGTTCTATTAGCTACTGAAAGAGTCATAAGAATCATGCACCAGCCAGAAGGTAGGATGCGATGACCACGTGAGATATGACAGCCAGCACGAGCATCCTGGGAAAGGGGCACATCCTGGAAAGAAATTTTTTTCTTGTATATTATTTTTTTTATGTCAGGGGCCAGAGATAGGTAGATCCTGAGGCCTCATTGGCCAGGCAGCCCAGCCAAAGAGACGAGGTCTGGTTCAGTGAGAGGCCCTGTGGCCTCCACTTGTATACTCATGGGTGTGTCCATCTGCACACTCACATGTGTGCACCACACACCCAAGGTAGAAGTGGCTTTGTGCTCTGTTGCATGCTTAACAGCATTGCAAGACTACATCAAAATAGCCAGAAGAGATAATTTCAACATGCTAGTATGTTAAATATAAATAGCCTGATCTGATTATTACAAAATGAATCCCTACATCAAAATACCACACTGTAACCCTATAAATACCCACAGTTATTATGCGTCCATTAAAAACAAAATTGCTTTCTGACACTGGGGCATCACATCCCCTGGAGTATACAGCATGTGGTCAGACAGTTATGATGGTTTTCTAGAGTTGCAGGAAAGACTAAAAGTGGCCCATTTTTTTAAGACATAAGGAAAAATAGGCATTGGGCCAGTGGAAACCAAGAAGCCAGCCAGAACCAAATAGAAGCCTCTCTGCTTTTCCTTACCAGCTCTGTTCAACAGGGAGGGGCAACCCCACTAGCATTTTGTCAGCTGGAGTCTTTTGTAAACAAGTACTTCCAAATTCTCAGGCCAGTGAAAACAGACTCACAAAGATGGGGCAAGGACAGCACCCTGAAATGGCCTTTTGAATCATCATTACCCATTAAGTAGCATCTGCCTTTCTTCTCACTATTGAGTAATGACACTTGGTTGACAAAAACTAGTACTTCATCTTTAGAATGTTCGGAATATCTACTTAACCAGCCTGCTTGTCCCGGGTGTGGGCTCAGCCATGGAATAAGCTAAGCATTGACCAGCTACAATCATGTGCATCTGTGTACTTTAAAATCAGGAGTGGGCTCAGCCAGTACCATGTTAGCAGTGGGATCTGCAACCTTCAAATTCGCTGTGCTTTATATTTTTCTCATTTGTACATGCGGATAATACCATCTACCAAGTCTGGCTGCTAAGCTTAAATGAGACACATGACCAGCCCATGTCTGCACCCAGGAGGGGTTCCACAAGTGCAGCTGGGATTAGGATGGTGATGATGGTCACTGTAGTATGGTCTTCCTGTCTCCCCTTGCCACCTTCTGGCCTTCCTTATATCCATCAACCAGAAGGCGTTTCCAGTTTCTTCTACCAAGCCCCCTTTTCCTCATTCGAAAACAGAAGGGGTTGTTGAGGAATACCTGAGCTCTGTGGGGTAGTTTCCCCTCTGTAGAGACACCGCCCTCTGCCCTGGCCTCAGTTCTTTCCCCTGGTTTCCTTTCTCTGGGCCAGACCTGGATAAACTTGTGATTTCCTTCCTTCTGGCTCTCTAGAGAGCTGAGTGCGATACACTTGAAAGCCTGAAATCTTGTCATTTCCACCTTGAACTTGTGGCTGACCTCGCCAGACAGCCGGGGAAATGAATTAGTGTCCATAAGCAGAGGCAGAATGTGAGCGGTGACCCGGCTCTCCTGAGCAACCGCGCAAACTGTCAAACAGTACTTAAAGTTCCCTTTCCCCAACCCCTTTAATTATGCTGAAAACTATGTCATATTGTTTTTGAAAAAGTTAATGAAATAGTAGGTAAAGGTGAACCAAGGATCAAAAGTTACTTGGATCCCTCTGCGAGCTTTTGATAAGGCTCCTCATAAAAGGCTATTAAGGAAAATAGATGACCAGAGGGCTCTGGGCAGAAGACTTTTTTGGTGTATTAAAAACTGTTTATGCTGTTTTAGAAGGAAGAATCACTGGTGCTGGCCCCTCTTGGAGCAGAGAGAGGTTAATCACAAGCTGTCTACACTGTTAGTATTTGGGCTTGAGATACTTGAACGATTTATAAAGAAAAAGCAAGGCTGGTCAGAAACACAAAATCATTTTCATAGTTCAAACTGTCCAGGGTGCCTCAAGGATGGTTGGGACCCCTCAGGAGGGAACACATCGCCTAGAGGGAGGGGCATGGGAAGGAGGCCCTGAGAACCTGAGTCAGGTGGATTGTTCTAGCCATGGCCCCAGGGCAGGAGGCCTGAGGCCACACGTACAGTTGTTCCCAGCCTCCTCCCAGATGGCGGCTTGAAGGCCATGAAAAATCAGAAATGAGTGGCATGGGGGAAGCATCCTAGCAATATGAAGACACATTCCCCAACTGGAAAACAATCCTTTTCATAAAGAACAGCCAAAGAACCGTGGGGACTCAGTAAACATGCGTTCTGGTTAATCTGTGTGTTTGACCTCACAGCAGAAAGTAAACAAGATACTGAACTGGTTGCCGCTGACTACCCACTTGCTGTAGAGTGATGTGAACAGCCTCGGCTTACAAAGGAAAACAGAGACTTTCTATCAAGGAACCTGCCTGGGAGGAAGCTCAGTTAGGAAAGTGCTTGCCTCTAAGCTTGAGGACCTGAATATAATCCTCGGATCTCACATAGGAAAGTCAGGTGTGATGGCACACACTTGTAATCCCAAGCACTGAAGTGGGGATGGGTCTAAATGACCAGGACTCAGTGACCAACCAGCATAGTTTATTGATGAGTCCCAGACCAACGAGGAACTGTCTCAATAAACAAGGTAAAGGGAGCCTGAGGAAGGACAGCTGAGGTTGCCTTCTGCGTCCACACACAAGTGCATCTTCACACACATGCACACAGAGAACTTATGGTCTAGCCATGTGCTTATTCCCAGAGTTACCTTCACACCCCCCTTCTCTCTGCACTGTAAAATGAGACACAAGGAGTTGTATAAAGCCTTTGATGCTGATGAGGCGAATCCCAGGTCCCCTCCCAGTCAGGCCCTCATTAATCTTCCTGGCACTTCTCAGCCCCATTTGCAGTTCTTTAAGATCAAAATGTCCTAGACACAAAAGTGGCACTGCACCCAGCAACCCAGTTCCCACTTTGATTTTGGCCTAGTCAGGTGCTAAGGTACTTTGTTCACACACAGGCCACTACTCGTCCCATAGGAAAGAGTTACTCTGAAGGACAGAGTGTGAGATGCTACGTTAGACACAGAAGCATAAGGGTCTCAAAGGACATTGTTACAGACTGAGAGAAGACCATCTGCTCACTTTATAAGACTGCAAAGGAAGTTCCTCAGAGAAGCATCCTGTTCAACACACAAAAAGGTACTAGAACAAGTGAATGTTTATAAGGGGGGAGGAGGGAGAGCAAGAACAAAGGAAGGAGAGGAAATAGAGGGGGGGAAGAAACGGCAGAACGGCTGAGGTTGTGGGTCAGGGTAGAATGTAGGTCAGCTTACATTGTTCATCCCCAAGAAGAAGAGAGAGAAAGCAAGCAGGAGAGGGGAAGGGAGGGAGGAGGGAGGGGGAGAGAGGGAGGGGGAGGGGGAGGGGGGAGAAAAAAACACACTCCATTTTTATTTCTTCAGGGGGAGGGGGGAGGGGAAAAAAGGAGGAAGGAAGGAAGGGAAGAAGGGAGGAAGGAAAGAAGGGAGGATAGAAGGGAGGAGAAGGAGGAGGAGGGACAGAGGGAAAGAGGACCTCGATATATAGTATAGACAGAAATTATTTCAAAATGGGTCATAGTTTTGGGGCTGGAGAGATGACTCAGTGGTTAAGAGCACTCACTGCTCTTGCAGGGGACCTAGGTTCAGATCCCAGCACCCACATGGCAGCTAATAACCATGTGTAACTCTAGTTCCAGGGGCTCTATCACGTCCTTCTGACCTCCACAGGCATTTCTCGACATGGGTGCACTTACATACATGCAGGCAATAAACTCATATGCAGAAAATGAAAATATTTTAAAAACAAAATGGGTTATAGACCTAAATATAAGTAGAAAAATTTTAATTATGAATTCTCTAGAAGAAAATGTAACAGAAAAGCTTTTCAACATTGATTTGGGCAAAAGATTTGTGCATGCAGTTCCCACGGACATGCAGACAGGGAGGCACATGAGGATACCTCAAGCTCTAGAGGCCGCTACACACATTCCTTTTTGGGTGACTAAAATATTCTTGAAAATTTAGCCACCAGAGGCAGGCAGAACAATGGAATGCTCAAATTCCCAGTCAGAATGCAACACCATGCATTTTGGTGGTTTCTGGTAATGTTAGGAACCCTTTAACCTAGGACTCTGCAATCCCACACCTACATATTTACTACTTAAAGAAAAACTTATACCTACATAAAATCCCACAAATGATCATCATCACTTCATTATGGTATTTCCTAAGTAAAAGGAACTGGATCCCCTTCAGCAAGAGAGTGGATAAACAGTGGACCATCACTCAGCAATGAAAACGAACAAACTGACCATGTACAACAGCTACGTTGGATCTAATGCACTCCACTGAGTAAAAGAAACCAGATCTGAAAAGCTATGTGATGTGTGACTCCTTTCTAGAGAACATTCTGGAAAAGAATTCTAGAAGACAGATCAATAGTTGTCAGACATTGGGAGAAAAAAAGGAGTCATGTACAAGAACCTAGGGAACTGGCTGGAGCAGGAGGTGGGGTTCTATATCCTGACTGACAGCTCATTGTAAATACTTCATTTGTAGAAACCCTCATATCAAACATCCAAAGACTGAATTTTAATGTTTTTTTAATAAGCCAAAGGAAACCAAACACAGCAAAACAGAAACAAAGGGCTATAGAAGCTACAAGAAGTAACTGTATTTTTTCTCGAGCCCGTTCTCACCTCCATAGACCCACCAATACATTGCACTTGTATTTCCAACGAACGAGCTCCTTTGCAAGAAAGCCAGCTGTGCTCAGGCTACAGTCTGTAGTCATGCTCTGCTGTGTCACTAAGTATCTTAAGTGACACTGGACCCCTGACCTTCTCATTAGCTCAAACACACAGAATGGTTAGGCTGTCCTTTCTAAGCCACCTAGGCCACTGCTGGGCTCCAGCTGTGAGGAGGATAATCTGATGTTCTTAAAGATCGCCCTTCACCTTGAACTACTCATGCTAATCACGTTCCCATGGCTGATGCTAATGACCAAGATGTGTCTGCAGCCTGCAGCCCTTCCTAAAGTTCCAGGATGAGACACCTGTGCTTCAAGACGCAAGATACCGCAGGGAGATGAACGCTGAGGCAGTGGGAACCCCTGGGGCTCAGCAGCGTGGGAGATGCTGCATCTGGCCTCACAGTGTGGGAGACTCTGCATCTGGCCCCACAGCTGCTTTTGGCTTCAAAGAGAACTTTTCAAATCACACCCAAAACTGCTGGGGACAATTACGTGGCGAAGTATTTTTTTTCTTTGTATTAGTTCACCAACTGGAAGAGGGGAAGAGACATGGAGAGAATATTTCAGAAGAAACATGCCAGAAGGGAAACAGCATGTCACACTAAAAGCCTAACTGCTCCCTTGAACAAAAGAACCCCATCAGGTGACACAGAAGTTGGTGCCACCTGACATGGTCCCAAGGACCATGTGGCATTACGGGGAGGTGCTGGAGCCTTGTGGAAGGAAGTTAGGCCATTGGGATGTGTCCTTGGAGGGGATAGTGGAACCCAGCCTTCCTTTTCCTCTCTCTGCCTCCTACTGCCATGAGGTAAGTATTTAGTCCCACTACAGTCACCCCAACCAGCATGCCCTGCCCCACTACAGGCCCAAAGGCAATGAGGCCAACTGACTGTGGACTGAAATCCCTGAAACCAAAGCAAACCTTTTCTCCCTGTAAGTAAATTACCTCATGTATTTTGTCACAGTGATGGGGAGCTGACTAATATGCAAAGGCTTTTGATCCCGCCCCTCTTTCTTGCAAATATTTGCTGTAAGATCTGAGTCTAATACCACCCAAAACTCAGAGCATATGAACAAAGCCACTCCTCAGGTGACTTTCCCCCAGTATGGGTCAGGTAGAATGGGTGGTTCTTTCCTCTGCTTTACTAGTGAGGGGTGTGTGTGTGTGTGTGTGTGTGTGTGTGTGTGTGTGTGTGTGCACTGCCATCAGCTATGTCAGGCTCATCCCAGTACATGACCCTGGCTGGGCTGTGAGCTCAGGACCCAGAGAATGTGCAGTTGGTAGGTAGGTGAGGAAGAGAGAGGAGGAAGGAGGGAGGGAAACAGAAAATATATCATGAGAGGAGGGAAAGGAAAGGAAGCAAAGCGGGGGGGGCAGAGAGAGGAGAGGGAAGAGGAGAGGTAGAGAGGGGAAGGAGAGACGACAGGAAGAAGGGAAAGACGGACACGGTAGGAGGAAGAAGGCGGGAAGGGAGGGGAAAGAGGAGGCATGGATGGAGAGAAGGAAGAGAAGGGAATGAAAATGGAGGGAGGAGGGAGGAGGGAGGCCTAGAGAGCATGGGAGAGAAGGAAATAGGCACGGAAGGTGGAGATGATGTGGCCACTGACAGGCAGAGAGGAACTGGGGTGGGAGGAGGTTGGCCACAGGCCTGGCCACCTGGGGGTTGTCCCCCAAACTGCCCATGGTTCCAAAGCCAGGCTGCTCTCTCGAATCGCCATCACCCTTTCTCTCTTGTCCTCCAGCCGCATCCACATCAGACGCCGCTGTGCCAAGCCAGCAGCTGAGGCAAGAAGAGGAAGGCCGGAGCTGCTGGCCGGGGTCCAGGATGGCTCCCCCTGCTCTTTGCCAGGGTGCCAGAGCCAGAGCAGCCGGGTCAGGGGGGCAGGGAGCGGCTGGCAGGGCTGGCCTCACACATTCTCTCTCTCTCCAATGGCCAGGCCTGCTTTGCTGGGGCCGGGAGGGGCCGGGCAGCCAGCAGCAGAGAGTGAGAACTTCCCCCTTGCCAGGGCCAGCTGCTGGCTGCCATCTGGGCAGGGGCAGTGCCAGTTTCCCAAATCTGCCTTCCCTTTGGGGAACAGGGGAACTCTGCACCGGGAAGATAGCTTCCTCTCCATCCCGAGGCTCTCAGTTAAAAACCCAGCAAAATCAGCCTTTCAAAGAGGACGGGCTGAGAAATGCCACAGGCTGGGCTCTTTCCAGAGGGATTTACTTCTGGGCCTTTCCGTGCAAGCAAAATCTTGACTCTCGTCCTGTACCCTTTGGTTCTTTCGTTCTACTGATAACCTGTTATTTCACACATGTACGAATGAAACCCTGGTCCCTCGTGTGCCCGCCCTATGCATCATCTGCGGATGGGAATGTCCACCTTAAACCAGAAATTCCCTGACAGCAACTTGCTCTTTGCAATTTGCTGTCCACCATGAATAGCCTGGGACCTCACTAAGACCGTGGCTCTCCCTCACTCTTCTGATGCTCAGTCAGTGAACATGGTCTACGTTGTGTGTGTGTACATGATCGTGTGTGTGCACGTGTGTGTGAGTGCATGTGTAGGCCAGGTATTTCCTCAGCCATTTTCCACCTTACGTTTTAAATTTGTTTTTATTTTATGTGTATGAGTGTACTGCCCACATGTATGTAAGTGCACCCATGTTGTGCAATGCCCTCAGAGGTCAGAAGAGAGTGTCAGATCCCCTAGGACTGGAGTTAGAACCACTGTTAGCCACCATGTGGGTGCTGGGAATCGAACCACTGAGCCAACTCTCCAGCCCTTCCACCTTAATTTATATATAATATATATATATATATATATTGTCTTTTTGAAGCAGGGTCTCCCTATAGCCCCAGCTGTCCTGGAACTCACTATGTAGACCAGGCTGGCCTTGAACTCACAGAGATCCGCCTGCCTCTGCCTACCAAGTGCTGGGACTATAGGCATGTGCCACCACGCCCGGCTCCACCTTAATTTTTAAGACAGGGTTTCTCACTGAACCTGATGCTTGCTGATTGGCTAGACTGGCTGTCCAGCAAGCCCCAGGAAACTCCTGCCACCATCTCCCCAGTGCTGTGATTAGGCACATGTTGCTGCACCCAGATTTTAAGTGGGTGCTTGGGATCTAAACTCTGGTCTTCATGCTTGTGTGGCAAGCACTTTGCCTTTTGAGACAAGTTCCCAGCATCTCACTAAGAATGAGTAAAGGGTTTGGGCCAATTAAGAACTGGAGAGCTGGCTCTGTCCTCAGAATTCAGCCTACAGATTGAGCAGAACCCTGTCCCTGGAGGCCTTGTGGATGCTGGGAGCCGGTACCTCTGCTGCCCACATCTGCCATGTTTGCCCTGCAGTGAGTGGGTCTGAGACCACGTGCTCTCTGCTCTGCTCCCACTATGGTCCCAGGAGGCAGTGCCAAGAACTGACTCCTGACAACAGGGAATTAAGGAGACCCTGGACCAAACCAAACCTTAACTTTATCCAGGACAAGTGATATGCTACACAAGCCACCATGGGTCCTGGCCAGTGTGAGCTGACACAGCCTTGGAAAGACCTGTGGTCCCCTAGGTCCATACTAAGGCCCTGGATTTGAGTTTCTGTTTTCCCTTACCTCCAGGTCCTTCCTTCCTCTCTCAGTAAGTTTCTTCTGAATCCTTTGCAGAGCCAACCCAACATCTCCCAATTACAAAGGTTCCATAAAAACCTCTTGAGTGGGTGTGTCAGGGTAGGGAAAGCCGGTGCTTAGTGCTTCATGAGGACCCCAACATCACGGAGATCCCCTGGGCCTCCAGCTTGTTGTAACCCATTCCTGGACCACCCCCATCCCTCTTCCTTATCACTGCTTCCCATACTGAATCAAGCCCACACGTGCTGGGTACTCACAGGAGAGTTGAAGAGAGAGGCGGGCAGCCAGGCAGGGCCTTAGGGAGGAGATATACTCTCTGAACAGGGGGTTTGTTGTTTCAAGCTCTGGACCTTTAATGGTTAACCTGCTTTTGGACAAGCAAGTCCTAAGAAACTTTGGTTCGTATGGTCCAAGCTCAGAGGGACAACAACCTTGCGGTTTAAGCAGGATTCCTGGGTTCTTTTATGATGACCACTATGTGAATGACCTCATTAGATCCTCCTAGTTTGGGCTAAACTAGGCAGGGAAAGCACCCTCGGCTCTAGGTTTATAGCCCAGCTGTGTGGTAGGTATCTTACCAGGCTGGCCCAGTATGTGGCAGAGAGAGACAAAAAACTGGATGTCCTGACTCCTCGGGGCTGTGTTCATACACAAAACACCTGCCTGGTAACAGGAACTCAGCAGAGAAAGGAATTTACCTTGATGGTTACATCATTGATACATAGAACATCTACTGGTGAGAACACAGGCTTCCATCCCTGGCCCAATTGTATCGTCTTTTCAAGTTAAAAGTCTCCCCAGTTCTCTAGAGTCTCATCCACACAAATCACCTACTGTCATTCACACCAGGTTCCTTTAAGGGCAAAGCCAGGCAGCACAGGATTCTTATCATAGGATCCAGCCTGCCTGCAGTAGGTGTTCAGCATGAGATGGTCAAGTTTATTTCTAAAATCATAACTTTTGCCCTTCAGACCACAAGGGCCTCTTGGGGCTGTGGATGACTGGGCGTTCTGCCACTGGGAGCTCCTCCTCTGCATTCGAGGCCACCTGCAAGAGGCAGGAGGAGGCCGTCAGTGACGCACTGGCTTTCTTCAGCCTCACCACTATTGTGCCTTCTCCAGGGATGTTTGGTTCCTGAGCAAACTCTTCTGCACGTCTTCCAACATGCATTCATTTCATTCCCATAACCACCCTGCAAGGTGAGAAGCCATTTTTCCCCACTTTACAAACAGGACAGCCTAGGCATGTTAATGTCTAGGACATGGCAGAACCAGGGTTCAAGACAGGCAGTGGGCACCAGAGCCTGGCATTCCCCTGCTACATCGGGTTGTCCCTCAGAGTCACAATGCACTGTAAAGAGCTTTGCAGGCATGCAAGAGAGGGAGCTCTCTGGGGCTCTGAACCTCCCTCATCCCTGTAACACTGCCTGGGTAATCCCGGGACTCCGCCCAGCCATTCCCTGAGCCTTGCGGTGGGATAAGCTACAGCTGTCATTGCTGGTTAACTTTTCTAAAAGTCCTCAGCCACGACTTCATCATCCAAATTCATGTCCTCCATACCCAAGGCACAGCTCCCTGAAGCCTGGGCTGAGGTGTAACTGCAGACCTATCTCCCACCCCTGGGGGACTTACAGGAAAGGTGGGATTGTTTCAGGTGACTTACAGAAATGCCAAAGGTCAGGTAAGGATTCTGATAGCGTCACAGATGATCATGGAGATGGAGGCACGATTCCTGCTGCAAAGGCAAACCCCGAGGGGCCACAGAGGGGTCCCAACAAGGGCAGACAGAGCAAAAGCAGATCTGCTCAGAAAGTCCAAAGTTCATGCCCAAGGACTCCACCGCCTATCACAGAGACACTTACACATCCTTGTCTATTGATGCTCTATTCACAAGAGCCAGGAAATGGAGCCAGCCGAGATGCCCATCAACAAAAGAATGGATATTGGAAAAGGTCATATGTACACAGTGGAATTGTTCTCAGCTGGTGAGGAAAATGGATGGAACTGGAAAGTATAATATCGAGGTGCTCCAGTGTCAGAAAGACAAATACGACATGTACTCTCATAGTCAGAGAGTAACTGTCAGTGAATGTGAGTGGGAATAGACCACGGAACTAGGTAGGTGATCTCCAGAGGGGAGCAAGAGGTGTTGTCAAGCAGGGAAGGGGTAAAAGGAAACACAGGCCTGAGAGTGAAAATGAGGCTCCTGGGGTTGGATGAACACGTGGAAGGGAGGAGGCATGGGGAGGAACAGGGCGGGGTGGGGGGAGACACTACCAATACAAATTTTGTTTAATGAAACCTATTTCTTTACAAGCTAATAAAGACAAAGGTAAAAAAGAAGAAGAAAGAAGGCTCAAAGTTCTGAACCTGGGGAAGCTCCTCCTTTAAAGGGGGGAAGTTTCAGGGTAAATAAAAGTCAAGGTACAAGCAGCCCCCAGAGGTGATGTGGTAGAATGAACCCTATCGAAAATGGGCACTGGAGAGATGCTCAGTGGTTAAGATCATGTGCTGCTCGTCCACAGGATTCAAGTGTAATTCCCAGCACCCACATCGGGCCGATCACAACTGCCTGTGACTCCAGTTCCTAGGGGATCTGGCGCCCCTGGCCTCCATGGGCATCGCCGCACACACACACACGCACAGACACAATCTTAAAAAATAATAAAAATGAAAACAAATTTTAAAAGAAGGGCTGCTTTTCTTGTTGCTGTGACAAACATCTGGGGTGAAGCAACTTCAGGGAGCAGAGGGTTATTTGGGCTCAGGGTGCAGAGGAGTGACCGCAGAGGGAGCTGGTCCAGTTCACCTCTGTGCAGATCAAAGAGAAGGGGAAACACCAGTACTCAGCTCACCTCTTCTTCCTTCTGACTCAGTCCAAGACCCCAAACCGTGGGCTGCTGGTACCCACAATCAGGGTGCCCTTTCCAGTTCATCCTCTCTGGAAAGTCCTCACAGACAAACACTCAAGGCCTTTCTTAGTCCCGTCAAGCTGATGATGGAAATTAGCCTGCACAGGCGGGGATGCTACAGCCCCCTTGACATGCTGAGGGGAAGTTGGGGTGTCCAGGTATGATGTAACCAAGGACCCATCAGCAACCTAACATTTTCTTGCACTCAATATCTTCTTAGAAACCTCTGTGCCACCAGAGTGAAGTGGGAAAAAGCAAGTGAGTATGCACACAATGAAGGCCACAAGAAGAAATGCGAGCATTTATGAATACCGTATTTCTGAGTGCCACATTTATGAGTACGAAGGAGAAGAAATAAGGAAGGACGGAAGCCCGGGAGCAGCTGTTGATCTCCTTGAGACTGTCTAGATGTGGTCACTCCATGGATCTAGAAGTTCCATTGCTACCTGATCTCCAGACCAGCTCCTAGAGACTCACCTTGCCCACACGAGTAGGCCTTGACCCAGACTTGTGACTATCGTTCTCAGTGGCAGTGATTACACAATTAGTCATCTGTGCTGCTGTTACAGCAAAGGAATTTCAAACAGGAAAACTCAAAGCACAAGGCCTTGCCTTTGACTAGTTCTGGGTGCTTCTCTCCACTCTAATCACCATAGCCCCAGAGAATTGTCACCACGGGCATTGAACTACTCTAGGTGGCAGGAAATGGAAGACCGGGGAATGTACTTGCCACATCCCCTGGGTCTTCAACTACACCCCGAAGGCAGACCTGGCTTCTCAGGCCAGGGAAGACATCCAAGGATGGCACAGGTCTACAGAACCAGATCTGACCAGTCAAGACATCTGAAGATAATGCACATCCAAATTTGCCATTTCATATAAACCACTGGAACCCCAGATAATCCCAAATTGGAACTTTTCTAGGACAGACCACTACCAGTCATTCTGGGTACAAACCTTTCCACTCACAAGCACACAAGCTTCCTCCCCAATCCAGGCCCTATGCATAACAGGCTCATGTGAGGATTCCCGCCCCCCCCCACACCTCCACCAGAGGACTGCACTGTTGATTTTTCAAATAATAAAACAACCTATGAGTTTTATCTCTTTATCTCCTCAGTCCAGAGATGGGGAAAAGGACACAATCTGTCCTCCCAGTGGGACATCCAGCTGATTAGATGTCATGAAACAGAGTCGTCCTTTAGTTGAGAATGGCTGGAATACCTCCGACCCATGGTTACTGGAAAGAAGAAAAAAAAAAAACCTAACTACAGATAAACTCCCTAGGGTTTCAGATCCGTTTCGCAATAAGCTGTGTTGTGAAGGAAACCTGGCCCCAAAAGATAGTTTGAATGCAAAATAAAGATAGTTCACAGGCTTTGAAGCAAGTGCTGGGCTCCTGGGGAAGCACCAGGACCATATTTTTGGAGGATCATTATATTTCCTGCTTCAGACACCATTTGGGTCTCACCGTTCTTTTATACAACACCTATTTTTAGTCATTACAGGCGCCATGTCCTGCCAGGCAGGGGCCCCAGGAGGGGTGAGGGCTGGCTGCCTGGAGAGGTAGAAAGCCGGGCGGGCTGGACACAAGCAGGCTCAGGAAGTGGAAGTAAGGCTAACTCTGGGGAAGTTTAGGGAACAAACCTGTTCAGAGTGAGGATCTAAGATCTAGGAGGCCAGGACATTGTCAGGAAGGGACTAGAGCAGACACAGCCCCAAGGGACAGAGACTCTAGGAGCTCTTCCATCCAACCTGCCCTACAGGACTGGGTAGGGGCTTCAGTGTGAGTAGAGGGTTCCAGGATGGGCCTGATCAAGGCAAAGGCAGAGATAGAGATGATGGAGCTGGGGGTGGATGTCAAGAGAGAGATAGACATGATAGAAACAGAGCTAGAGTTAGACCTAGAAATGATAGGGCAAGAGATTAGATGGGAATGGAGAAGAGAAAGGGGATGGAGATGGAGGAGGAAGAGCTGGGGATGGGGAAGGGGAAGAGGATGGGGAAGAGAAGGAGGAGAAAGGGACAGGGATGGAAAGGGAGATAGAGATGGAGACAGGGAAGGAGATGGAGAAGGAGAGGGGATGGAGGAGGAGGAGGAGGAGCTGGAGATGGGGAAGGGGATGGGGATGGGGATGGGGATGAGGGGGGAGGAAAAGGAGCTGGTACTGGACTGAGGACTAGAGCTAGAGGAGGATAGAGAGAGGGGGAGAGGGAGGTAGGGAAGGAGGGAGGAAGGGAGAGAGAGAGAGAGAGAGAGAGAGAGAGAGAGAGAAGAGAATGGCCAGAGGCCCATGGCCAAACAGAAACTCAGAGGTAGGAAGGTGAAATCTTGGTCTTTCTTCATTACTGTTGTATCCTATCACACTCCTCCTCCATGCCCCCATAAAATCATTCATTCTCTATCAGTCACTAGCACCTTGTAGGCTATGTCTGTTTTGAGGGGATATGATAAGAGTTCAAATTCCAGCTTTAAGAAAGACATAGGCAGAGGAAAAGTGTTAGAGCTATATTGAGGATACATTTTTAGCAACACATTAGCAAGCTTAGAAACTCACATGCTAAGGAGATTCGGAGTTAAGGAAGCAATCTTGGGGGATGGGTGGATAGCCAGGGAAATCGTAATTAAAAACAAAAAACATGTTCTGAAACAGGTTCTACGTAGTCCAGGCTAACCTCGAACTCATCAGCTTTCTGCTTTAGTCTCAAGTGCAGGGATGACAATTGTATGTTGCCATGCCTGGCTTAAGAACAAAATTTGAACTGTTTCTCAGGAGGTAGATTGGGGATACTAAAAGACAGTAGTATTTCACCATTTCGCAGAGACCAAGAAAATGTACATAGTTTTCTGAGCTATAGTTCAGACACGATCCTGTGCAGACATACGTGAACACAGCCACACTGGTACCTCCCATGGAGGAAAACATAGATGCAAAGCGCTCATCCAGGCGCCATGCAGCATGCTTCAGTCAGTGAGAAAGTGGCCGCCCCTGTCACCAAGAGGTTGTATAGACCTGTTCGTTAGAATGAAAACCACGTCACTGCCGAAATGCAGAAAAGTCAAATTTATAACACGTCAGACATTCTCAGCGGAAAATGCAAATATGTAGCAGAGAAGGGCTGGGAACGCGTTGCTTGAAACCTCACAAAATTCAACATAGCCCAGGTTTTCACAGAGAAACACCCAAGAGAGTCTTTACGAAGTCAGAACAGAAAGTCAGCCTAGAATAAGAAATACGAATAACCAATGAAGCACATGGATTAAAATTTCAGCCAGGCATGGTGGCTCACACCTGTATGCTCTGCCCCGTGTCCTTCAGCCCAAAGCCATCTCGGGCACCTCCTTGGGGATGCTGCTCGCTGCACAGGCATGTGGTGGTCCAGAGTGGAAGGTCTCTGGCAGAGCTACCACTATGTGAGAACGGTCATTTGGTGCTGTTGATGACAGCTCCCTCTTCAGCTCCCAGTGCCGGGCTGGGCCGTCACAGGCACCAGGAACACAACCTTGAACGAGACAGTCCCCTGCCCTCATGAAACTCCAGACTATTGGGGAAACAAACTGAAAACAGTTAAAGAGGGCAGATCCCATAGAAGGGCATTGGGGAAGTAGCAGGAGGGGCCTCTAGTGTCTGGGATCTGCCTCACCTTTACGCTAAGTTCATTCTCTACTGAAATGGGGTGCTTTCTTGGGTCTTTGGCTGGCCACCTGTCCACCCCAGGAAGACTGAACCTGCATCTTGCTCCTATGCTCAGCCAAGCCCCCGGCACACAGTGGGCTGCTTAATCACCACCATTGCACAAATGCTTGCCAAGGGGGCTCTGAAAGTGGCTTCTACCATTGGGCCCATCAAGGATCAGGCTGAGGTAGAAGACAGCAGCCTAGAAAGAATGATCCAGAAGCAGAAATGGAGGAAGAAATGAGCTTGTGGCTGAATAAACACAATGGAAGGTTGAATACAAGAAAGATCTGGCAGACCTGGCAAGGTGGCTCAGTGGGCAAAGTCCTTGCTATACAAACATGAAGGACTGAGTCTGGATCCCCAGTACCTGCATATATATCATGTGAGTATGGTGACCCTCCTGTAACCTCAGGGCTCAGGAGGTGTGAGAGAGGGCTCCATGAAGCAAGCTGGAGAGCTCTGGCTTCGAGTGAGGGACCCTGCCTTAAAACACAAAGTGCAGGGTGATAGAGAAAGATGCCTGATGTCAACCTCTGGCCTTCACATGAGTGCACACAGGTGCACCCATACACATGTGCGTACACATACACACACCACATCCATGTACACATGCAAAAGACCAAAAAAGGACCTCAAACAGCTGGATGTGTGCTGCTCACCATGGGAGAGGCTGAAGCAGAGGTGGGAATAAGTACAGCCCAGTCACCAGGGCTTTCCCTTTGCACGAAGACTTGCACCTTTGATCTTGCAAGCTTAAAGAAGTTCCAGAAAAGAAGGGACACGATCAGATTCTGTCATAAGAAATTCATTAGGATAGGACCATGGGAAGCAGGAAGGCAAGGTGGGAGCAAAGAGGCCAGTTAAATTAGGAAACGGCTGCAGGGAAAAACCAGGACATGATGGGGGAGGGAAGGTCCCGCAGTACCAGCAGGCCCGGCAGGAGTGGGAAAAACTGAGGCACTCCAGTGTCCTCTTCCTCCCGACCATCGGGCCAAGAACTCATGTCTTCCTCCTGTGTCTCCTCCTGGTTCACTCCAGCCACCCCGAAAGATTCCTGGGTGTTCAAAACAGTTGAAAACTGACACTGAATGAAAAAAAGGCAGGGGGGAGGGGGGCAAAACGGTCTTAAGTACGCAGCCATTCTGCCTGCTCAGCAGTACCGGTCCCCAGAGTCTTAGCACCACACTCACACCTCGGAGCACACTGCTCTCCTTCGCTGTGATGAAGACTTCCAGGCAGCAAGAGAAACACTACGAAGGGTGGGGAGCGCGCATTGCAGCCCAGCATCTGTGGCACTCAGCTGCCAGGCAGCCTCCATGTGTTCCTGCAGCTGTCGACCCGAGCATGATGGAAGATGGAAGGAAGGATAAAAAGAACGTTTCGCAGCAGGCTCTGAGTGCCAGGCAGGTAGGTGGGCTCTGCACCAATCGAGGCTGACCCACTGGGAGCTCCAGGGAGCTGCAGCTTTCCTTAGAGAAGAACTGTCATACAGAGCCCTTAGTTAGGCAGGCCATTCCTAGTGCTGTGAGCAGACCACAGTAGCCCTCCCTTCCCCTGAGTCAGGGACCCAGGAAAGCTGAGTGCCTGCTTCACCAGCACCCCTTTAGCTTGACGACAAGGCCCCAGGTCTATCTCCCTTAAGACACACTATGAAATACCACTTTTTTATATGCAAAAGATGGGATGGAACCTTAAACAAAGTATACAAGGTGATGCACACCTGTAATCCCATCGTTCGGGAGGCTGAAGCAGGAGGATCAGTTATTCCAGGCCAGCCTGACTCAAAACAAAACATAATAAAGTAAAACAACAGAGTGAAGTAGGAGAAATATTTGAGATTTTACTGCCAGATAAATAGAGATATGACTCAGGGTAGGATCATTCAACCAAAATATGGAATTACTGGTTCTGAAGTTCACTTGTTGCAAGCTGTGTGGTACTTGTCCACTCGCTCCCCGGGGGCTTCTAAAGATCTCCAAAATATACAGGAATAAGATAGGTTTCTAAAACAGCTCAAAGAAACAAAGTAGAACACTGATGATCCCTGGACTGTGTGCCTGCGATACAGCCTAGGACGGATTTTCACACCCTGTGTGCTCACTATTGCTGTGATAAAACATCATGAACAAAACCAACTTTGGGAGTGGTTTTATTTCCATTTGCAGATTAGAGTCCACCGTCAAGGGAAGCCAGGGTAGGAATTCAAGGCAGGAACTGAAGTAAGACCTTGAAGGAACACTGCTTACTGGCTTGCTCCCAGGCTCAAGTTCAGATACCTTTCTTACACAGCCCAGGCCCTCCTGCCTAGGGATAGTACCGCCCACAGTGGATTGGGCCCTCCTACATCAATTAGTAATCAAGAAAATGCCACACTGACATGCCCACAGGCCAGTCTGATGGAGAAAGTTCCTCAACTGAGGTTTCCTCTTTCCAGGTGACTAAGTTTGTGTCAAGTTGACAGCTGAAGTTAACTGTGACACATTCTTATTGATGTAAAACAGAGCTAATATTCAGCATTTGCATGGGACAGGCATTTCAGAGATGCAGAGTTCTTTGACCCTTCTGAGTCCTCTTGGGTAAGCATAACATTTTGAAGACCATGTCTGCCCATGCCAAGCCTTCAAAGTCAAGTATCTGGCCCTTGGTTGCATTGTCCTCCTGAGCAGCTGACAGGGTTAGAACTCGCAAGGGGCCTGCCACTTTAGTTAGAGGAAGCTATTAGGAATATTTGAAATAGTGCAAGGGTCACATGAAAACAAGTGCCTGAGCATGGGGCCATAGAAAATATACAATCTGTAGGTAAAATAAATAAAGACAAAGGTCTGGGAGGTGGCTAAGCAGGGAAGATATTTTCCAAGAAAGTGTGAAGACCAGAGTTCAAATTCCCAGAACCAACAAAAATTTGAGCATAGTAGCTCATGTTTATAATCCCAGAGCCCCTCAGTGACATGAGAGGCAGAGACAGGACAATCCAGGGAAGCTTGTGGGCCAGCACACAGGATGAACCACAAAAGGGGTCCCTGTCTCAAACAAGGCAGAAGGCAAAGACTGACACCCAAGGTTGCCATCTGACATCGACACATGAGCACTGTAGCATGCATGTGCCCACACTCACACACATAAACACATAAATCATACACACAGATCTAAAAAGGTATCTCCATACCAGAGCAAGCAAGGTAGAGGATGGGTTGTTAGGGTCGGGAACTTGACATCTGATGCAAGCCTTGAAGGAAGTTTGGATTTTGACTAGGTTTCGGGCATGGCTGTGATAGGTACAGACTCTGGAGACAGGACTGACGGATT
This sequence comes from Nannospalax galili, assembly GCF_000622305.1. Classification (NCBI taxonomy): domain Eukaryota; kingdom Metazoa; phylum Chordata; class Mammalia; order Rodentia; family Spalacidae; genus Nannospalax; species Nannospalax galili. Next base: position 6,060,030 of record NW_008360311.1, read on the forward strand.
CAAAGCTCAGCTTTCTATGTATTACACAAGCACAATCCTAGCCTCACCTCTGACTGTTCTGAGGAATCAGAGCCAATCTAGGGAGAGCACCTGACATAATGTGCTGGAAAGATGCTTGGTGCACAGGCAGCAGCAGATACCGTCTGTGAAGCCTCCTATTCCCCATGTAGAGCATCCAGTTAAGCAACATAACGTGCCCTGGATGGATGTGATCCAGGGAAAGCTGGACAGCCAGGTAAGAAAAAATCAGGAACCCAGGTGTATTGGTTATCTTTTCTATTGCTGTGAAAAAGAAACCATGACCAAGGCAATGATAGATGAGTTTAGTTAAGCTTATGATTCCAGGGATAAGGGTCCATAATGGTGGGGAGGCTGTGGCAGAGGGAGGTGGCTGGAGGAGAAGCTAAGCTCTCACATCTTGATGCAGGCACAGGAAGCAGAGAGCAACTGGAGATCTGGCAAGGCTTAAGACCTCTCTAAGCCCGACCCCGGTGACATGCTTCCTCCAGCAAGACCACACCTACTAAAGGCTCCCTAAACAGCGCTACCAACTGGGGACAAAATGTCCAAATACTTGGAGCCTATGGGGGACATTCTCATTCAAACCACCACACTGGGGATCCTGCTAGGAAGGAACTCACAAGAGGCAATCAGCAATGTTTACAACATGAGGCTGCTGCCCTTTACATGGCTGTTAATTCTCTAGGTTGTTTGTTGGTGGTGGTGTTTCAGGTAAGGCTCTCCAGGGAAAAGCTCAAGGAACCAGCCAAAATTGGTCAGTCCTCTAAGTGGCCTACATGTGGCTCATAGATGCATTATGAAGCTAAATTCTCCACGCAGGAAGTATTCTTGTCTGCCATATTCGAACATGTGACATAGGAGGAAACTTTCTCTCAAACTGAGCATGCTCAGTAATGTGTCTGCCTGTACACATGACAGAGGAACCTTCTAAATGAATAGGCATGAGCTTCCATGATCGAAGCCTGTTGCTTTTGTTGCTTCGACAGTCAGTGCTTTGGGAGTCGTCACCAAGGGGCAAAACCATTGTGCCCAGGTGCAGGTTCACACTGAGGAGGCAGCCAGGCTGAAGGGATAACCCAGTTGCTGTCTATGTTACTTTGAGTTTCTCTTTCATGCAATAAAACGCATCCTGAGACCACTAGTCTATCTTAAAACCTATCCTCTGTTCCCATTACCAGCGTACATTCCTTCCCCACCCCATCCTGAGGACCTGGGAAATTAGCACTATGTGGTGGGACTTCAGCAAGTTCTAAGAGTACACGCCTCTCCTTATTCAAAACTCCCTCTTTACTCATTGCCCTAAGATTCCAGAAAATGTAGTCCCTGTTGAAATATAACTTGTACTACTTTTTTGACTTTAGTATCGCCAGCCATTACTACAGTACCCTAGAGAATGACTTAAAAGAGGAAAGGTTTATGTCAGCTTACAGCTTCTGAGATTTCAGTCTATAGACTCAGCTCCTTGGTCCTCATCCCATGTTGAGGTGGGACATCAATGCAGCAGGAGCATGTGGAGGAGGAGACTGTTCACCTCATGGCAGTGGAGAGTAAGGCAGGAAGTGACCTGGGACAAGACAACCACAAGAACTCACTCCCAATGACCTCCTTTCTCTGGCTTCATTCTACTGCCTGAAGTTTCTAGAATCTCCCTGTTGTGTGACTTCACCTAGGGAAATGCAAACAAATATCTATTCTCCCTAGACACGGAAACAACAGGCCAAAGAAATAATTCCATCCAAGTCTAGTTTAGTGAAACTGAGTTTCTTACAGTCACTTACAGGAGTGTGGGTGAAGGTCGCTTACAAGAACGTGGATGACTCAAAGGTAGCTCTTCACCAAAAAGCTCACCCCAGCATGGGCTGCATCCCCAGAGGCCCTTACACAATTTACAGAGGCTCAGTTGATAGGAGAGTCTCCTGTCCCCACAGTTGTCAGTGCGCCCATAGCCTGGGGGGGGGGGGGGG
>NW_008360311.1:6062091-6092064 GCF_000622305.1 Nannospalax galili
CCCACAGTTGTAAGGCCGCCCATAGCCTGGGGGGGGGGGGTGCATTGTGAATCTTGTAAGTTTTAGGACTGAGACTTGTGAGGTTTGTTTATTTTCTGATCCTTAACAAGTCTTCCTCCTAGAGACAAGCTTCAGTATGGAGACAGCTACACAGCACTCTCAAAATAGCCCAGACTAGGGACCAAGCAGTGAACATACAAGCATTTTTCAGAGGCTACTTCTTGCCTAAAATGTAAGTATTCTAAGAAAGGGAAACATGTTATGTTTTTTGAACCTGTGATAGAGTTGCTAATGTTCTGTTCCAAAGGTGGAACAAGATTTAGAATGAAGCCTGGCACCTTCAGAGATGCATATACCTCACCATTTGCTTAAAATCGGCCTAAATGAGGAAAGACCTAGAATACTTATAGTCAATGCCCTCCCTCGGTGAGCGGCGGAATCCTAAAGTCCTAGTTGTATTCAGGGCTGCCTCCACCACTCTTGACCTCAGGCAGATCCCTGCTCTCTAAGGGAAGAGTCATCTGTGTCATCAGGTGGGCACCACCATCTGCTGGAAGGGAGCAGGACAGGGCAAGTATCTACACATGAGGTAAACTAGCCTCTTCTTTGGCAACCCACACCTCTGCCATGGATGGACACTGCAGAGTCTTCTCTGTTCCCACCTGCAGACACTCTAACTTGTCTTACAATCTCTTCTCTTTTTACTTTAAGACCCAGATGGTTTTATGGTTGGCAGTTGGCTTAGTGTCCTCTAAAATGAAGGAATGTCAACCTCCATGGCCCTGGGGGAGGGTTTTGAGTGACACTGGGTGACAGAAGGCAAGGTATCAGCACTTATGACAAGGAAGCTGGTGATGAGGCCTCCTCATTTTTGACGTTACTACCGAGTCACACACTTGCACTCTACTTTTTAATTCATGCAAATGAGTTGCAAATCAAATAAAAGCAAGTTGTCCATCAAGGGGTTGGTTTAAACACCAGATTTCTACATTTTTATTCATATTAAAGATGACAGAAAAACACAAGGTATGTTTGTTGGTTGTATGAGTGCTTCTGTTCGGGCTGTGTTTCTCTCTTCCCACGGCAGAGAGCTGGAGGATCACAGGGTTTCTCCCAGGTGTACTCAGGATCTGTAGGTGTGTGTTGATTTCCAAACATACTTTCTGGTTCTCTGTTTTCCTTTGGATTCCTGCTGTCAAAGTACCACAAATGATGGCTCTAAAGGGGCAGAGAAGGTACAAGGGGCATGCTGGGATACGACAGCTCCAAGCATGGGCTTGTTTCAGTTCATTCTGCAGCAAGAGCCACTCAGGATCCTAGCACACCCTCCTCTGTACCCCACGCATGTGTCCACTGAACATTTGTCTGTTTGTTAACTTGGTACAAACTCTTCTCAACATAAGCTAAGAGTGCGTGGAAGCTTAGTGGCACCTTAGCAACAAGACTATGGGGAAGCATTTTCCACACTGGCCTGATGGTGGTACAGAAAAGACCCCCAAGATCATTGATGTGGACAGGAGTGGTGACATCTGTAGCCAGGATGAAAGGGGTCTCCCCAAAGGAGAGAGAGATGTCACAGACAGCCCAGGAGGATTGACCAGGAAGAGCCCTCTGAAAGGATATTCTCTGTTTAAGGTAAGTTTAGTAAACATAAATTTTGTTCTAAATCATGGCAATAAATTGTGTTTCTCTTTTGGATGTGATCATTAAGAAACACCCCCAGCTACATTTAACCTCTTTTATATCCTGTGGCCTCTTGTGCTTGGAAGGGGTTGGGAGGGTTTCTTCTTTGGTTAGTTTTCCCCAGAAATACCAACTGTTGCTGTCATTCTTGGCCAGGGAAGCTATCTCATGGCTGCGTCCCATAAGCCGTGTGTGTTTCTTACAAAACAGTTTAATAATCTAAAGCCTAACCACAGGACCAGCTGTCTTCAGCTCAGTCCTTCCTATCAGAAGAAAAGAGTCAGAAAACGAAGTCATTCATTCGATTTTCTGTATTGTCTTCGCTTACTCTTCGTTCTGGTTTACGAAGTGCAGAGACACTGGTGAAGGGTTTCTTTTCTTTCATTTCTGTGTGTGTTCATGTGTGAGCGCCCACTGCAAGGCACTGCGGTGGTCAGAGGACAACCTCCCATGTCAGAACTCACCTTCCACCTTGAGACAGGGCCTCTTCTTGTTTGCTGCTGGATATCTCTGGCTAGCTGGCCCTGGAGCTTCTCCACCTCCATCTCTCTGCAGGAGTGTTGGAATTATAGACAAGCTCTATTGCATCTGGCCTTTTACATGGGTTCCAGGGATCCAAACTCAGGTTTTCCCACAAGTGTGGGAAGTGCTTCCACCCACTGGACTTTCTCCCAGCCTCATTAACTCATTTCTTCATTCATTCATCAAATATTCACTCATGCAAGACATCAGTCACCCTCTGAGAACCAGGAAGGAGCAGAGCCATGCCATGGGTGGAGCTACAAATGCGGGAATGAAAGGCTCCTCTAGGAACCAGCAGGAAACTCTGCACATCCAGGACAACGGCTTTAGGGTTCTAATCCAACAGTGTACCAACATGTCCACATGAGCACAGCTCAACCTGAGAGATTCATGCCTTGCTCAGGGAGCCTACAGACTCTCAAATGCAAGCTATAACGTAAGGGCATCTCCACCGTGTGCTCACTTCCTCTCTTTCTCTCTTACAACTAGAAAGAACTTTAAGAATGAAAGCTCTGGAGCTGGACTATTCTGGACTATTCATAAACTGACATACAAATGTAAAACAATAAAGTTCAGAGACTGTAGGAGGAAGTGCGGCCTGAACAACCAGCGCATGTGTGCTGCAAACGTGCCAGAAACATCTGCCTGAGGTAAACCTGTGTTCTGCCAAAAGTCATAGAGATGGGTGATGCAAAGATGGCCTGATACAGAGAGCCAATGAGGAACAGACACGACCTATCAATGGACCAATGGGACACCAGGAGTGGGGATATAAGGGAGCCCCATATCCGCAATAAACGAGTCTGCAGCTCCTCGCACTGCCTGCTTCTCATCTGACTCCCGGTGTCTGTGTCATGACTCCGCACCAACTCTCCCCGACCCAAGGGGTGCTCAAGGGTCCCCACAACAAGAGACTAAGATCTTGAACATTTGAGTCAATGGGTCTTAGCAGTTATAAACAGCTGTGAAATACCCATTTAAACAAGGTGGAGATCATTTCCATCGCCCTGGAGAGTTTCCTCTTCCCTCTTTCTAGACTGATTTTTAGTACTATAAAATTTCCCTAAATATTTACATAAAAGCAATCACATGACACATAATCTCTGGCTTCTTTCATTCAGATCATGTCTTGGAGGTGTTCTTGTATTTATTAAGGGTTAATTCCTTTGCCTTGCTGAATAGTACTCCCTGGCACAGGCAGATGATCTTCTACTCAGTCACCCTCTTCTTGGTTAGAATTTGGGCTGTCCCCAGCTTTGGCTGGATGACTGGGACACCTATAATCATTTTCATATGAGCAATTTTGTAAACAAGCATTTTATTTTTCTTTGGTAATTATTCAGGATTTGGCATTGCTGAGTCACAGAGTATATGTAGGTTCAACCTATTTTAAAGATTCATTTAATTTAATTTTTAATCATGCGTATATGTTAGGGGTATGTACACATGAGTGCGGGTGCCTGTGGAGATCAGAAGAGGACTTCAGATTCCCTGGAACCGGAGTTGTAGGAGGTTGTGAGCCACCACATGAGTGCTGGGAACTGGACTCGGGTCCTCTGCAAGAGTAGCCAGTGCTCCTAATGGCTGGGCCATCTCTTCAGCCCCAAGTTCAACTTTTTAAGACTTTACCAAATAGTCTTCCAAAGGAGTTGTAGAACTTATCAGAGTCCTGGCTGCTCTACAAACTCGTGCTTGGTATTGATCTTTTAGTTTTAGTCATTTTCTTGCATGCGGACTGTAGCTCAGTGGGGTTTTGCTTTTCACTTTCTCGGTGACTAACGACCATTCTGCTCTTGTTCATCTGAACATTTCTCTTGTGATGTGTCTAAGACTTTTGTCCATTTTGTTGATTTGTGGGACTGTTTTAAATACTATGGGTGTGAATCATTTGCCACACATCACTATGTGCACTGCAGTTTTTTTAGTGTGGCTTCATTATTTATTTTCTTAATTATAAGGAAGCCTGCATTAGGTCTCTTCTCCCAGTGAACTTTCTCTGGGGAAGGATTTAGAAGTACAGCCCTTTTTACATTGTGACTCTCCCACCTCTTTTCACACACAGGAAGGCATTTCTCTAATTCTTGCTCTGCTCGATCTCTCTGTTCCTTTGTGTTTGGCCGTTGCTGAACTTGGTATGCTCCTAAAGTCATTGATATCTTCCTAATCTGAATTAATTGTTTTGTTCCCGAAATACACACAGCGCCTTATGTCATAGCACTGTTACTCTCATTACTTTTTAGTATGTTAGCAGTTTACATGTCTTCAGCCCAGACCTGCTCTGAAGTCCAAGGTCACTCCCATATCTAACCACAAGTACATAGCATGTCTAATTAGGCAATCCTTTTCAACCCTATAGCCTCCAACTGAAATTCTCTCTCTCTCTCTCTCTCTCTCTCTCTCTCTCTCATCTCTCCTTCCTTCCCTTCCTCCCTCTCTGCATGACTTTGTGTGTGATGTGTGTTCATGTAATGAGTATTGTGCATACTTTTATGTGTATGCATATAGGCATGTACGTGCATCAAGGCACATAGGTGGAGGTCAAATGAAAAGAACAGTCTCAGTTTTCAATCTTTGCCTTCCACATTGTTTAAGACAGAGTCTCCTTATTCACTGCTGATTTGGGGATTCCTGAACACTTTGGGGGTTCTTCTGGCTCTCCTCCCATCTCTCTGTAGGAGCACTGGGGTTACAGACATGTGCTACTCCAAGGTTTATATTCTGGGGAATCATGCCCACACTTGCATGATTTACCATTGAGCCATCTCCCCTGCCCTCCAGGGGGAATTCTTTCTTCCATCCCTTGAAGGCTATTTCTCCCTTGGGCTTCCCATCATGATTAGCAGCACCACCACTGACCAAATTCTGAACCAGAAGTCCAGGTGTTTGACTCTCACATGAAGTCCTCAGTCGAGGCCATTGGTCACGCACCCTCTTCCAAGGCTTAAACGCACCTGCCTGTCTCCACCCTCCCTGGTCCAGTCACTGTCCCTGTGCTCCAGAGTCCTGCTGTAGATTTGTCGTCTCCACTGTTCTCCCACTATGGAGTCCTTCTAGTGATCACTAGGATGTGAAGACTTCTCTTCACTATTCGGTTTGAAATTCCCTTTGCAGAATGCTTACATCTTCGTGCATTTGGCCTAAGACACCTCCAGAAAGAACGCCGCTTGAACCTGAAAGCATCCCACCCACCCTGACTTGTTCCCACAACACCTTCTTGAAGCCCTTCTCGGGATTTATTCAGAACTATGGTCACACCTCTTCTGGCTCTTTCCCAGTAGATGCAGTTCCATCAGGTTCCTCATGCCTTTCCAGTGCCTCTCCAGGGTCCAGCAGATTGCCCAGCACATCATGGACTCTTATAGAGAATTTGATGAAGGACAAGATAGTTGACTCATCAAAGTAGATCTAAGATCACACCTTTTTCATTTCGGCTTCATCCCAACAAATCACTTATATCATAAACAATGGATGTTTATAATATTCTTAGGTGAAAGAAGTCGCTTTCTGCCAATGCCCTTGTCAATGCCATGTTCTTTTCACAAGCTGCTTTGCTTATCTGATTTCATATGTTCTCCAAATTCTTCTTTCCATAGTCCACCCATACCCCAGGCCAACCCCCCAATGTTCCACTTACACATTTTTTATTTACCTATTCGTTTGTTTCTTGAGACTGAGACTTATGTCATTGGTCTTGAGCTGCCTGTGTAGCAGAGGATGACCCTGAACTTACGATCCTTCGGCTGCTACCTCTAGAGAGCTGAGATTTTAAGTGTGCACCACCACATCCAGGACTTCCAGCAGGCCAAGCAAGCACTCTACCAAAGGCACCACACGTCCAGCCCCTCACTTATTCATGTACTGCACTCAATAGAGATGCATCCACCAGATACCAAATAATAGGCAGTTATTTTCGCTATATGTAGCTCTTTTGATGAAACGGGAAAAAAGCCAACTGCTGACTAGAGCCAACTCAGCACCAGACAATAGGGTGGGCCCAGCACTGGACACAAACCCTCGAGGCTCCTGTGCCTGATTCTGCTGGTGTCACTCTCTCACGCACAAGGGTGTTTGAGTCAGATCCTCTCAGCCAAGTGGCAGATGGAGAAATTGTTTGCAATAGAGATGAGAATATTTTATCAGACTTCCTACAAACGGGGGCCACTGAATTTTCATCCACAAGCAAAGCACTGACCAAAAAGGGTGGGGGAGGTGAGGAAAAGTCTCAACAGGACATCCTGCAAGGTGTCCTCAGGAATCCTGTGTTTTCGGTCAACAGCCAGCGGGTAGATGATAAACCTCCAAGGGCAGCAGAGAGAACCCTGTAGCAGATGCTTGTTTAGTCCTTCCAGCCTCCCGGGGAAGGCCACATGGCAGAAGGGAACCTGGGTCAGGATCCAGGAAGTCTGTGTTCCAGGCCTGGTTCTGGCCCTGACTCCTTAGGTCACTGCCTGTTGGTGATGTCACTTCTGAGTCTCTCGGTCTCCCATCTGTACTATGGAAAGAGTGCAGCCTATCCCTACCAACCAGGCTGTGAGTGCACGTGGGGAATTTGTATGCCGGCAGAAGCGAGGACCAAAAGTTGTTTGTCAGATGGATTATCTTTTGTTCTCTTCTCTCTCACACAACTTCACAGTGGGTTTTACATAATAATTGCAACTGATGCTCACTAGACAATGATTTCGGACTGCAAATGGGCCATGTAGATGTAGGTGCATATGGTACACTTTATTACTGTACACCGCGTGAGTTATGTCCTTTAACACTAACCAAACCCTGGGCGGGAGAAGCTGAAAAGGTCACCAAAAATATATACACAAGAAGATCATAGGAAGAGACAGGCAAAATGTCTCCTATTTCTGTATTGCCTGGGGTCTGACCAGGAGATGCTTCTAGAAACCAGGGCTCCAGAAGCAGGATGTGTTCTTATAGGCAACTTGAAGCAGAGACCTCCCAGTAACTTGTCTCTTCTCTCCTTTACATCTGAATGTGATATATGTGCAAACACAATTAACAAGCCAGCTGCACTGCTGACTCTGTACCCGGGGGGCCGGTATCACCTCGTTTGCCAAATCACATCAATGCTTGGAGCAGGTACCATTTTTAGCTCCAAGATGGAGAAGCTGAGACTCAGAGAGTTACTTGCCCAAGAGGAAAAGGAAGAAACAGAGGCTGAAATCTAGAACCCCCTTTTCTGTGCCATCCTGTTCTTAAAGCATTTTCACTTCAAGGTGTCTCTCGGTCATTATAATTGGCATGCATGTTTAATGTGGTAGATTTTCTTTAATCCTCAAGTTAGCAAAACAATGTCCCGAAGTATAGAGGCACTAGTTCGGGGGCCATATGAGCGTCAGTATGGGCGGGAGACCTGCCTCCCATTTCCATTGTGCCACTTCCCACGATATGACCTGCACCAGCTGCTTGGCTTCTTCAGGCCTCCACCTCCTGACTTAGAAACATCCAGCTAAATACATCTCAGGAGCATCCCGGAGACTGACACAGTGAGTGTGTACAGAGCCACTGAATACTGTGTGTGTTAAGTCGCTCTGGATTCAGGTTTTGGCTGGCCTGGGATGCTGCAAGTGGCCCTGGGGGGTCTGTGTCCCCTCTATGCTGCATGCTCCCGAGTCTCAAGTCCTTTCTGAGACTCTCAGAAAACACAGGCTGGATCCAAGGTGCCTGTTCCAGCCTCGCTTCTGTTTACTGCACCATCAGGCGGGTGTCATTTAACCAGAGCCATCATTCACAGTCACACCAAATGGCCCATGGAAGAAAAGTTGGTTACGCTCAAAGAACAGATGACAAGTGACAGGCTCCGCTCCTGATTTTCCGCAACAACAGAAGACACAAGCAACTGCCGTGTGGTCCATCGCCCGAACGCACTTCTCCTTCCAAGTCCTCCCGATCTGCCGTATCTGCTCCTCCCTGGGAACAGAACAACCCCTCGTCCCTGGAGAAGCTGGGCATCCCCTCTCCTTGTGTATTTTCTAGAAAGCCACACATAGGCAGTCCCAAGAATCTGAGTCCTGATGCACAGTTATTTCTTCTTCTCTAAGTAAAAATAAGTTGCTTCAATTGTTAAGTTGGTGGATCACAAGTACACATAATTGTTGTATGTCAATTTGAAACAAAATTATAAAAAAATAAAATAAGTCACTTACCCTCTCTGCACCTGATGTTGGCAGAGCAGGGCAGCACTGACACAGGAAATAGAGTCAGGACCGAAAGATGGGAGAAGAAAAGACGGCGGGCATCCTCAACCCAAAGCAACAGTGGGTACATTGAGGTCACTTGCCCTTCGCCAAGCAGGTCCGCTCCTTCATCCCTTTGTTCTAAGGAAAGGCAGTCTGAACCTTCCCCAATTAAAAAAAAAAAGATCAGCTCAAGTTCCAGTCATAGAAACCAGGAATTGCGGGAATTTCCCCAGCCTCCTCTGGGTAATCATCCACTCCTAATTCTACTAAGAAGGCCAAGTCTAGTATGTACTCATTTAATCGCTTTTTAATTTAGCTTTTACAAAACTGAACCCTATCAAACAGCTGAAGGCTGCCCATATTCAATGTATGGAAGTGAAGACACGTGGTTCATCTTGCTACGCCATCCAAGTAACTGTCCACGGGTTAGACGGATAGAGCGCAGAACCCCCAAAGGTTACCAGGACAGTCCTACAAAGAACTAGTTGCAAATTGGCTGTGCTCGATGCTATGCCTGAGCTATGCAAAAGACAGAGAGGAGTAGGCAGGGGAGAAGTCAGAGCCCTCAGTGGGAGCTCCTCCTACTAGGAGTCCTGATCCAACCAGAAGCCCCCCTCCTGCCCCTCAGCCTTGGTGGAGCAGCAGGCAAATCCAGTCTCAAAGTGAGCGTTAGAGTGGGCGAGCACTGAACCCGCCAACCTTGACTGAGTCTCTTTAGCATTTGTTATTTTTATGGGTCCCTGAATGCTTCCCTTGAATATTAATTCTCTTCAATTCTTTAAGTATATATTAGTTATTACATATTTTTGATTAATATTTGATGGCCGCTTAGGCTGCCAAGAGCCCCCATAAATTTTCCCAGTGGAATCTGATGTTGGGTGAGTGCGGGAGACCCCTCGTGTGGAGCAAGGTCATCAATCATTTTAAGTCTCCGACTTCACACCTTAATGCCCAAAGATATATTACTAAGAAGCCCATAACACGTCATTAAAAATGAATGTCTTGTGGTGGTTTTCACGCCTGCAGAGTTCAGTAGGGGAGGTGGGGATCCTGAGGTACAGAACCCAGAGAGCTCACAAAGGCCTCTTTGCACACTTTTGAACAGATTCCCCGATCTTCTAAAACCATCTCCATGATTTTCAGGTCCCAGTACAAAGGGGAAACTCAGAGCCACCCACTTCTTCAAACATTAAGCATTTTGAGATAATAACAGCAGAGCTTTCATCTAAGCCTGGTCCCTTCCTAAGCACGGGGTCCTGTGTGCAAGCACAAAGGGGAATGGCGTCTCACCTGCTCGCTTTCCAGCTGGGACATCATTTTCTTGGCTCCAGACTAGAGATGAACAGCAGCTCTTTCTGGGTCTTTTTTGTTTTTAATTATGTGTGTGTGTATGTGTCTCATGTGTGAGTTTGTGCATGTGTGTGCAGGTGCCCAAGGAGGCCAGAGGCATCACCTCCAAAGGCTGGAGTTACAAATAGTTGTGAACTGCCTGATGTGGATGCTGGGAATGGAATACCAGTCCTCTGAAAGAGCAACATGCACTCTTAACCCCTGAACCATCTCTCCAGCCTCCTCTTCCTGGGTCTTGAACCTGTAGGAGTTTGGAGTTGACCTTACAACACTGGCTTTCCTCCACAATCATACACATCAATTCCTTATGCCAAATCTCGTTACGTATATGCAAGCATTTCCTCTGTGATAGATGCTAAAGAGATTAGACAGGTGTGTAAACAGAAAGCTTAGATAAATGATACATAGATAGAGTATAGGTAGATACCATGATTGAAAGATAATTGAGAGAGACAGATGATAGGTAGATAGAAAATAGACGGCGGTCAGACAGGTATATCTAGATACACACTGTTTCACTTTTGTGCAGAACAGTGACTAATTCAGAGCTCACACGGATTACAACAGATGTGTGCAGGAAACCACTGTGGTAGTCTTTAGACTGAAAGAAAGTGTAAACTATAAAGCCCAGCAGAAGCCCACAAGCAACCTTCTCCAGGGAGAAGAGTCTGCAGCGAAGTCCCTTCCCATCTACATATTGAGGCTTCCATGGTGCTCAATGAGAGCAGCTTCTGAGACAACACTGCCTAAGATTCTAGACCCAAATCTCCTCTCTTCTGGGTTTTTAGGATGGCTTGTTTCTGCCCACTGTGCAGTGCCTTACTGTGGGGGGGCAATGGTGGCAAAGAAGCCCAGGCAACAGGTGAAGAAAGACCGTTGACAGCACCCAGCAAGACCCAAGGACCTCCAACCTTGCCACAAGTTAATCCACATTGACCCCACCTGAGTATTTCACTAGCGGCGATCACTGAAAGTGGAGAGAAGATGGTCAAAGGCAGCTTCAGGCAAAGCTTAACACAAACCGGAAGTCTCAGGTGGGGAGATAGCTCGGGTGGTAAAGTATTTGCCTTTTAAGTATGAGGACCTGAGTTTGACCCCCAGAACCCATGTGTGATAGCACACACTTTTAACCCCAGGGCTGCGGAGATGGAGAAATGGGGATCCCTAGAGCTCACTCACCAACGAGCCTTGCCTACTTGGCAATTTCCAAGCCAGTGAAAGGGTCTGTCTCTAACAAAAGCAGAGAGCATCTGAAGAATGACACCTGAAATTGACCCCTGACCTCCTCATGTAAGTGCACACATATGCACAGGTGCATCCTCACACACGTGCACACACATAAAAAACTAACAATGGGCTGGAGAGATGGCTCAGCAGTAAAGAACACTGGCTGTTCTTGCAGAGGACCCAGTTTTGATTACTAGCACCCACATGGTGGCCAACAACCATCCATAACTCTAGTTCCAAGGAATCCAATGCCCTCTTCTGGCCTCCATGGGTTTGCACAACATGGGTGCACTTACATGTGTACAGACAATACACTCACACACATAAAATAAAAAGTTAATAAATAAAATGTTTTTAAAAATTAACAACAGCAAATGGAAGGTTCTTTCCATTCCCACTCCCTTAATCTATAGGGAGAGCTGATGACAGGACTCGGGACAAGGACAAGAGGCTGGGGGTGCTACTTTTGAAGCCGTGCCAGTCCCTGTAGGTGACATACAAGTTACATCATCCTTCCTGATCCTTGCCACAGTCTATGAGGCAGGGACCACTCCCTACCACTCCCCGTGTTTTGGAGATATCAGAGTGTGACCCAACATGTTCACTGTCTCTTAGCCTTTGAGCTAGAAGCAGAGCTCAAACTAAACCAGATGGTGTCACCCATCCCCGGAAGGACCTATACCACAAGGTCAGCACTGTCCATGGAACCAGGGCCTGGGATTGATTGGCACTGTTTGAACGTGTCCTGAAGGCACTGGTTTGTTTCATCAAATGGGTTAGTAGCTGTCCGCTGCTTACAGAACTCTGAGTTGAGAAATGTCAGTACATAAATCCCTTCCTTTCAGAGATTTGCAATGATACCATGTTATGTCCCCTCACTGCCCAGAGCCCCAGGATCTATAAATGGCCCAATACATAAAGCACTTTGCTGTGCAAGCATGAGGACCAGGGTTTAGATCCCAGGACCCACCTAAAACCAGGCAGGGTGGTAGCCACCTGTGACTCCAGCACTGACAAAGCAGAGACAGGATCGCTGAGTCTGGCTCGCTAGCCAGACTTGCTGGAATTGAAGAGTTCCACTTTCAGCGAGAGACTCTGCCCCAGTAAATAAAGTGAAAAGCAATCGAGGAGCTCCCAAAAACCAATTTTGGCTCTCACAGTTGCCTGCACACACATGCATGCACACCCTCACACATGTGCCCACATACATGCAAGTATGGATGTATATATGTATGCATGAACACGAGAGAGAGAGAGAGAGAGAGAGAGAGAGAGAGAGAGAGAGAGAGATTCCAAACCTCAAAGGGAACTTTCTTCCTAGCCTCGCACATCTGGGCCAGCCTCTAAGCTGGCCCTAAGCAGCCCCCTTGTCCATGTTTACTGAGGTATCCTGCACTAATGAGGTGGCCCAGAGCTCCATCAACCTCACAGTCAAAAATCTATAGTGTCACTTCAGTCTCCCTTGCTGTGATCTATGGCTCTGTTCCCCAGGGTCCTGGTCTCATCACAGATGTGAACATCCAGCAGGCCGCAGTAGTGACAGAGAAGTCCTTTTCCAACATATCAGACCCTTCGTCACATGCAGCCTGTCCCAAAGCTCCATGTCCTTCCTGCTCCTCTGTCAGACTCACTCACTGTCTCTATTTAGTTCTGTGGAAATTATTTAGAGCCACAGGTTTTAAAACAGAAACAGTGTCCCCCCTGGGGACAGTTGGCGATGTCAAGGGGCAGTTTGGGTTGACACCACTGCAGGGTGCTGCCGACGTGGCGTGTAGAGGTCAGGCAGGCAGTTGCATGTCCACTGTGCACAGCGCAGCCCCGCAGCAGGGTCAGCCTCAATGGCAGCCAAACCACAGTCAAGAAGCCCTGGTGTAGATTCAGGACAGGCAGATTTCTATCCCCAGCACTCCTCCCCGCCACACTCCCTGTGACCTCTGCTGTCACATCTATTTGATCAGGTCATTCATTCCCCAACAGCCCCATCCTGAACCCAGAGTCCTTTGCAAACAGGGCTCCCGGCAGCCTCTCATGAGTGGCGGGTGCCAAAATGCAAGATGAATGTGACTATGTGTCCTTACACTAGATGGCTTTGGGTGTTGGCAAACTTCAGAAGAGATCACATCTCTGTCAGCTGCGTGGTCTCCAGATACTCTGAGATGAAGAAAGGAAATGATTGAAGGAGAAAGAGAGATGGAGACGAGACAGGGAGAGAGGAAGCCAGTGAGCCAAGGAGGGAAGCAGAGGAAATTAAAGAAAAGAAGACCCGGTGGTGGGGGTGGGCGACATATTTAGAAGGAAAAGGGATTGGGACCTAGAAGAACCATAGTTCAACATAAGCTACCACTGGCAGGAGAGGTGGCTCAGTCAGTAAAGAACTTGCCAAGCAAGCATGAGGTCCTGAGTTTGATCCCACAACACATACGTGAAAAATAAAACCAGAAACAGCAGCACATGCCTGTAATCCCAGCTCTGAGGAGGCAGAGTCAGTCCCTGGGGCTCTCTACTCAACCAGTGTAGCCAAATCAATGAGATCCAAGTTCAGTGAGAGACCCTGTCTCAAAAATTAAGGTAGAGAAGGATTGAAGAAGACATCCAGTGCTGGCCTCTGGTCGCTTGTGTGCTCACATGTGCACACACGCGTACACACGCACACACACAAAAACGAGAATAATAAAGGACCACTAAGACTGATTTCTGTGTGGTAAGCAGAGTGACCCTCTTCTGAGATACTCATCTCCTGTGTTCTTAGGGAGAGTCTTCAAAGAGAAATGAGTCACTGTGAGTTTCCCTGGAGTCGGAGGTGAACAGTCTTGCCATGACATCTAGTCATTTTGTTCCTGCAGACACTGCAGTTGACCCGGTCTCACTGTAAGAATATCTCAGTTTTTCTCAGTCCCTCCCCAATCCAAATAGAGCTTTCCTGTCAAGTATGAGGACACACTCTCATTTGAGTGTCACCTTTCCCAAAGGCCACACAGCTCACTCCGAGGATGCTGGATTCAAGTCCTTCCCACATGTTTGCCAGCCTCATCTTGGTGGGGATCACAGACTCAGGCAAGAACATCCATCCTAGTTAACACTGCAACAAGTGGCCAACAGTGGTGGCATTTAGCAAAAACAAAATCCTGCACCATGCCTCTCATTGATAGAGTCTTGACAGATAAATTGAGTGCTTTTATAGCTTAGATCTTCAGAGGAGATTTTGGCAGGGCCCTAGTATTCCAAGGTCTGTGCCATTGAGACGACACGACCACATGTCTGTTTTGAATTTTTCCCTAAGAAATGTAAAAATGGAAGCAAAAGTTCTAGTGCATGGGAAAAACATGCCTCAGAAAACAGCAAGCCTTCCTATCGAGCAATCAAAGTGATCAATTTGTTGGAAAAAACCCTCTTTGAAGGCACGTATTGTTCTGGCACTGTGCATATTGGGAGGTTTTTTTTCACCGTACAGCACTGCCAACTACAAACCCAAGCACAGTCTGTCTCTCAGAGGCAGGCACGCGCCTCTACCAGCTGAACGCGCCCCGTCTAAGGTACAGAGTGTGTTTGCTCTGCACGCACCTTCCGGCGCCTGGCTCCCATGGCAGCCAGACTCGCAACCCCCTTCCACTGACATTTTTAATTTTTTTTCTTGAACGCATTCCTATTCTCAGAGTCCATCTGTCAAGTCTTTTTCATGGGTAGCAAATTTGAGACCCCATACCATGCAAATTTCCACAAAGGAGCCTTCTTTGTCCATTGCAAAATGCAACGGTGCCTACCTCCTCTATGCAAAGACCTGTTTGGATGCAGTCCCAGGCCCTGAGAGAGAAGATGGAAGAGGAGGAAGAGGCCACCATCCCACTCAGCTTCCTTCTTGGTTCCTGTGCTTACTCTACAGGACAGACTTGGAAGACCACTGAGCAACATCATGGGGGCATGTGTTGGACATTCAAACAGGTTGAACTGAAGCAAAGACTTCATGTGAATTCCTCAGCATTTTCTGAGAAACTTTCAGAAAACAAGTCCTAGGACCAGCACTGTCTTCACCCCTGGCCCAGAAAGCTCTACGTAGCATGTTTTCACCCCCTTTAATTTCAGGGCACCCAGGTCTGCTGAGACTGTAGAGGCTCTGGATGTGCTGTAACGACAAAGACTAGGCACTGTCCGCCACCTCTGCTTTCGCACAGAAGAGCCCGGGTCTTCATCCCGCCCCCCCCCGGCTCGACAGCTTGGGGCTTTGCTAATCTTGCTGAACGCTTCAGTTTTCAGACGGTATATCAACGAGGCATTTAAACAGAGCAGTTTATATACAAAAATTCTGTCTGCTTTGTAAAAGATTATCCTTTTATAAACACTCTGCAGAAAACATAAGAGCAAGTCAGGGGAGGCCCACAGAGCAGGAAAGATGTTAGCAGGGAGATTAATACTGAATGGGTTGAAATGAATGGCCCACACTAAAACAAGGTCCAGATCCTTTGGCTGTGGTCAAACATAAATAATGGGAAGGACACATCGTTTATTCAGGATAATGAGTTGATCCAAAGTGGAGACCTAGGACGAGAGATTAAAGATTAAAATCCATCTCCTGATGAACATCAGTAGCCAACCTTAACCTTTTCCTCCCAAAAGCACAGTTTTACTTGAACAGTTCTATGTGTCACGCTACAGTCCAGACCTTAAAAACAACAGAAAGCACCATTTGAATCACTCTCTTAACTGAGAGAAAATATGGTTTCCCCTTTAAGGGAGAAGGAGGAATTTTATTTCTAGGGTATAAGTCTTCAAATACTGAGGTTTAAAAAAAAAGGTTTTGCCCTCATTTTATGGCATTTGAGAAGAAGTGTTCTGTTGGCAGTTTTCTCCTAATTAAAACTCCGAAAGCAAACAAGAGTTACAAGTTTCAGGAAGTAAACAACTCATAAGCCTCAGGACTTTCCTGAAATTTATAAGATTTATAAGCACCCCCCGCCCCGTTTTGATAGACCAAGCCACCTGCAAGTTGGGCAGAGAGTGTGAGTCGTGACCATGCGGAGTGGGCTTTCACGGATGCAGCTGCCTTGAGTTAGCGATGCTTTTAGAAGTACCCCAATAAATTCAGCGGTTCCGTAATCTAGACTTGAGTGCCAGCACTTCTCTTTAATAATTTTTTTTGAGTTTTTGTGTATTTCATACAGAAAATCATGTTTACACCCCCTTCCCCTTTGGCACTGCCCATAGGCACCCCCCACTACAGTTCACGCCTCTGTCATTTGTGTTAAGGCCTATCATGTCAACTTAGTGTCCCCAGATGTCCCTCAGTGCAAGTTCATCCAGTGGGATCTAGTCAACCTGTCTAGGGTCCTTCCCTTTGGGAAGATCAGCTCATCCTCACCCAGCAGTAACTAGCTGCCAAGAATTCTTTGACTAAGATTGGGGCCTGCTCCTCAGTTCCACAGTTCTGTGCTAGGTTTTTGTCTGCTTGAGTTTGCACGGGTCTTTGCTTGGGTTTGCATGGGTCTCGTGCATGCTGACACCATTGCTGTAGGTTTGTATGAGAAGAGTCCCAGGAGCCTGTAGGACTATGTCCATGTGGTCATCACCTCCTCCCCTGGCTCTTACAGTCTTTTTTCCCCCTCTTCCTCAATAGTCCCTGAGCCCTGGGTGGGTAGATTTTTATATAGGAGTTCTGTCCAAGGACCCACAGTCTGCAGACTCTTACTCTGCATTTTGGCCCATTTATGACCTTTTTGTCTTCCTGGCCCTCTGTTGCATGAGGAAGCTTCACTGATGAGAACTGAAAGACGCCTCAGTGTTCTCTTCATCCCTTGTTCTGTGTTCCATGAGCCTTAGGTGTAGAGGCTGCGTCCTAGACGTTGAGTGGCATCACTTCTTTGGTCTGTTGTAAGTGTCCTATCTGGGGTGAGCAGACCTTTGTTCATGTCTCCTCAGGAAAAGTTACATAACATCTACCTCGGGGATTTTCCTTGCATCTCCTCCTTCATTCGCTGAAAAATAAAGTTTCTCAAAAAAAAAAAGCTAAGCTGGTATTTCCCAATATGGATTACCCAGAATCCCAGAGCTCTGGAGTGATGAAACAAGACAGGCTCTAGAAATCATCCAGTGTAAACTCATCCCATCAGTGAGGAAACTGAGGCCCACAACCAGGGTGTGTCCCAGTGCCCCACTGCTAATCAGAGCAGAGCCAAGAAGGGCCCAGGGGTGGCTTGTTGTAGCCCTGCCTCTTTCCATCACACACTCTGCCTCTTTAGCTATCGAGTTGGAAATAACGACCAAAGCAGCTCCCTGGAAGAGACAGCACCCATAAATTAAACTAAAAGCCAGGATTCGTGGAAAATCTTAGCGAACTAGAAGCTCTGAGAAAGGAGGTTTGGAAACAGTGAAGGGGAATCAGAAGAGCTGCACCAGCAGGAAAAACTGTAGGAAAGGATGTAAAAAGGGAGACAAGGCTTCCCAAAGGCCCCAGGACCAGACTCGGGCTCCACCATTTGAATATCATTGTGACCTGTCCCTTTGCTTTTAGTGGGTGGAAGAATTCAGGGGAAGTAGGAATTTTATGGTTATCCCATTTACTGGAAACAAGTAACTGGCCAGTGTTCATAAACCCAAACCAGGAAAGTGGTTCTGTGGCTGGTGGGTATCACAAGGGTCAGAGAACAAGATTTAAATGTGGCATTGAAAACATGCTGCACAACAAAAGCATAAAACCAAGCCACCAACCAGGCCTGAACAGGAGACCACCACAGGTTAATCCGATAGCCACTTACCTACAGAGAGCAAGGTCAGGATTTGGCTGGCATCCCGTGTGGTATCAGTGAGGTGGTTTCAGTCCACGCTCTGGGGAGCATTTGTCTCCTCGCCAAGCCAAAATTTATGCACCACTGGCGGGCAGCTCTCCCAGGCCAGGGATGAGAAACTAGGGAAGTCTATCCTTTTTTATTCTGTAAATATGTGTATGCCAAGGTTAGTCTTTGCTGCTTTTTGAAGGCAGGGAGGAATTTGTGATTGAGAGCAAGATGTTTCAGGCATCTTAGCCACATTGTGGTGGTAGAATGAGGAATTGTACCCCTCCATCCCGTGCAGTTGGGTGAGTAATCTGAAGTTTATCATTTTCTCAGAGGCTAGACAAGAAAGACATTGCTGGGACCACCTGCCTTCTTAGCAGGAAAAAATATGATTAGTGTAACTCATGAGTTTGTGCTCAAATGGAAGAATTAAGAGGAAAGCCAAGATAATCAAGACATGTGACTGCCATTTTGGAAAGGTATATGGTAGACAGAAAGCATGAAGAGAGAGGAAAGCCAGCACTCACTCAAAATTTTTTGAGCATTTGAGCACTAAGGACCCAAGAAAGAACATGACCACCCAGCTTCTTAATTAAAAGAATACACCCAAAGAGAGACCCACAGATATATTTCCATGGTTTAATCAGGAGCTATCAAATGGTCTGGCTAAGTACTTCTGAAAACAAAAATGGGTAGCTTTGGAGGTGGCGGAGAAGTGGTAGGATTCCCCCAAAGACTCACACCGTTCACACCGCTCCTGAGGTTCAGCCCAGCTGCTGTGATTGTCAGCCACAAAGAATGACATGCTTTGTGATAGATGATGTCACACAGAGTGAGGGGGATGCTCGGTGGAGACTTTGGGTCTGTCTACAAAGAACTTCCAGTTAAATACCCCACGTCGCATTTTCCAGGTGTTTCCCGTAGGCTTCTGTCACAAAAGCGAGATGACACAAATGCATGATCGGCCAAAGCAAAGATGCCCACCCTCCAGTGAACCCCCAAGGACTGGTAGAGAGTAGGAATTTCCTCAAGCTGGTTTTCAAAAGCATCAACTTACTACCAAGTAGCTACTGGGGCTTTTAAGGAATTCCCTAGTTAGGTTCTTTTCTTTAGATTATCATATTTTCAGCAAATTCCATGGCCACCCTAATAGCACACACCCATGTGACGGCCTTTGTTGTAAGATAAGTTTTGTCCTCCAGGACAAAGCTTCTCGTTACTACGGAAATCTTGAGTGACTAAATTCCTATTTTCCTTCAAGTACATTCACAGGACACACACACACACCACACACACACTTTCCATGGGCAAGTGGGAATGATAGGAAATACACTCTTTTGTGAATAGAACAAATAAAGAGACTCAAATCACCCAAGAAGGCATATGACTCCGGGCCTGCCTGTAAGGTTGGTTTCTAATTGGGATTAAAACTTTACAAGTGTACCTTGGTGTATGTTCTAGAGACTTCCATTTATAATGCCAGTGAGTCCCCTGTTGCTCATAGACAGATAAATGTGTTGTTTTGTGTGTTTGTGCTTTAGAAACGTACATTTATTTACTTATTTATGCATTTATTTATTTGTGTGTTGGCACACATGTGCCACAGCATGCATGTGGAGGTCAGAGGACAACTATTGGGTCTCTCCTTCTACCCTGTGGGTCCTGGTAATTAAAGCCAGATCATCAAGCTTGGTGGCAAGCACCTTTACCCACTAAGCCATCTCACTGGCCCTGTTTTGGGTTGTTTTTTGAGACAGAAGTTTCATTATGCAGCAATAGATGGTTTGGTCTTTGTTATTTAGAACATTAACTTCTAAGTTGCTGAAATCATCCTGCCTCAGACTCCTAGTGCTGAGATTACAGGTGTGGACTGCACGTCTGGACAGAAAACTGAATTTGATCTTCAATAACTTGTTAGCACCATCCAGTCTCCATACTTTGGATATACTCAGATGTCACATGTCCTGGGACCTCACACAAGACTGATGAGGAAGAAGGAACATGGACTGAGACAGAGACACAGAGAGCCAAGAACATCTAGGAAAGCAGATTACTGGCTAGTTCAAAGAGGCTCTATAGGCAAGAGTTTCATGCACACAGCATTGGTATCCAAGGGTTTTAGTAGGTCAGCAGTCCCCACTGATAATGCTCCACCTGAACCCACCCCACTCTGTTCTCATATCCAGCCCTCGACCCTGGATATGCATGAAAGTCACCTTTAAACAGATGGCTTTCCAAAAATACCCATGCTCTGGCCTCACCCAGAGGTTCCAACAGGTCTGGGGTGCAGCCTGGACACTGGATCTTTGAAAGTTGCTCTGGGGATTTTAATGCCAGCTGGAATGTTGGGCTGAGCAATAGCCCCCAAAGACTTGGGTCCTAGTAACAGGAACTTGCAAATACCATCCTACTTGGCTTCAAGAACATGTGGCCTTTATATGAGAAAAATTAACTTTGCAGATAGGATTAAGTCATAGATCTGAAAATGAAATTATCCTACCTTACAGTGGTGGGCTTAAAATGTAGGCCCCCGCCCACCGAGTCCTTATAAAAAAGAAGACTTGGCATCGGTGAGAAAGTTGGTATGAAGTGAATGTGTTGGGGTGTAAAGATCTGCCCCCTGCTTTTTCCCACCTGGAGACATCCCCACTGACTCCAAAAGACGTTCCCTGGTCCTGTAGCCCAACCCAAGTTAAACCCTCATTGGTATTTCTTCTCAGAACCCTTAGCCTGCCTTCCTTGCTGTCAGTGTGTGATTGCCTATGTGTTTGTCTGATTACTTAACACCTGCCCCCCACCAGAGCTTATGCTCTGGGGACAGGCTCACTGCCTTGTCTATCACTTCATTTTCAGCACCCATAGATGGTTCCAGCACAGATGCAGTAACAGTTACTGTCACAGTTAGTAAACCACTGAGAAAAACTCATGAAGAAAGACTGGCAAGATGGCTGAGCAAAGATACTTTGCCATCGGGTCTGACAAGTGGAGTTACGACCCCATGAGACACCTGGTAGAAGGAGAGAACCAACTCCTACAAGCTGGTTTGACTTCCTTTCACATCTACATGCATGCTATGGCATATGTGTGCACACATGCATGCATACACACACAAATAAAGAAATAAATGTAATTTTTAAATTTTTAAAGATTAAAAGGCTAATTAAGGGATGTCCTGAATGAATGAATGCATGAATGAATCTCACATAACAGCCTGCAATACTACTCGGAGTATATCTCCAGCAGAGGGAATGACTAGGATCAGCAAGAAAATCTAGACCCCAAATAAAAGTCTATATTTCTGATAATGTCTCCAGAGTCTGTGGGAGAATTAAACTGATGAAAGAGGAGGATGTATGAAAGGGTTTGTGGGTGCACATTTGACTTCAGAGTCAGTCAGCCAACCACAATTCCAGATTGCATTTGTTATAGATCATGGAAAACCTGATACAGTACCAGAGTTGGCTAGCATTCCCGGGAGCTAGACAGGGAAAAGAAAGTAGAACAGCCTTACAGTCTACAGTAGAGCACAGCACAGGTCCTGACAAGTATCTGAATGAGAAAAATATAGCTGTCCTCCCTTCTGCAAGCAGGAGAAGATAGCAGCTGAGAACCATCAACTTCCTTGTGTTTTAGCACGTTTATGCTTCCTGCTCATCTCGAAGTTGGGGACAGCCTCTTTTATAATATTCACGAATTCAAACCACATGGCTCAGTGGCTAAAGGTGCTTGCTGCTCTTGCAAAGGACCCAAGTTCAGTTCCCAGTACCCATATCAGGCAGCTCACAACGGTGTGTAACTACAGCTCCAGGAGATCCATTGCCCTCTTCTAGCCTCAGCAGGAACAGACACACACACACACACACACACACACACACACACACACACACACATCAATAAAAACAAACTATTTTTAAAAAGAATATCAAACACAGACCTTTGCTTATATCCTCTCTGGTCTACTTGCTTCTGCTAGGTCTTCTGTAGACCACAAAGGCAAAAGTGGTTTGTGTTAAATGCTGCTTTGTAGGGTCAGGAACCACGATAATTGTCTCCCCTGAGCCTCACTGTGTATGATCCCTTTGTGAAAAGCAACGGTCATGAAATGTAATTTTTCAAAGTACAAATTCCACAATTAGATATAACATTCAATTGATGAAACATCTGATGATAACATCAGATGAAAACAGAATCTTGCCCTTTAGCCAAAGAGCTGGACTGAATGGGATGGCAGAGGCTGGGTAAGGTAAGGATGGAGACCCACAAGGGCATCTCAGTTAGGTTCCTTGGGGACATGGAGCAAACTCCTGTGCTAGGAAAAAAATATTGCATAGGTCATGCCTTTTGACTGGGTTTGGGTGTACTCCTCCAAGTTGACTTTATATCTTTGGATGTAAATACTTCAATCAGTGACTTTTTAGTCTGAGACAATACTTCAGAGCAAAGGTTTGGCAGTATCACTGTGCTGAGTATGAGCAGTTTTCTCTGTATAATTTTACTGTGATTAATCCAAGTGGTTTTCTTTGTATTTATCTACCTTGGAGCTTGCTGGGCCTCTTGAATCTATAGATCAATGTCTTTCATCAGTTTTTATAAAGTATTTAATAATTCAAGTACTTCTTTTTATCACCTCTCCCCTATCCTCCTGAGCCTCTATCCACATGTCAGAATGATGTCCTGTGTGTTTTTCTTTGTTCAATTCTTTCAATTTACATTTTTTCTTATATATTTAATTTTTAATTTATTTTGATTTATATATGTGTGTGTGTATATGTATGCCTCATATGTGTGCAGGTGCCTGCAGAGGTCAGAAGAGGGTGCCATATTGCCTGAAACTGAAATCACAACTGGTTGTGAGCCATCCATTGTGGGTGCTGGGAACCAAACTTGGTTCCTCTGCAAGAGCACCAAGTGCCGTTAGCTGCTAAGTCATCTCTTCATCCCCCTTCTGAAGGTATTATTTATTTGTTTATTTATTTGTTCATGTGTGCGTGTGTGTGGTGCCATGGTATATATAGAGGTCAGAGAATAACCTCCTTCTATTATGTGGGACCTGGGGATTGAACTAGGTTGTTATTTGGGGCAGCAGGTGCCTTTACCCACTGACCCATCTCTCCAGTCCTAAATTTTCTATTTCTTCCTGTGATTTAGTCTGGCTATTTTCTTTGGACCAATCTTTAAGTATATTAATACTGTCTTCTGTTCTGTCCAGGCCCAGGTCATGGTATACCTACCCAATGACTTCCTGACATCAGCTACAAAATTCAAGACTGTATGGTATCTGATTGATTTTTCATATAGATTCAAATTCTCAATAGACCGCACCCATCTTTCCTTTTCTTTCGTACATCTTTTTCCTCCACTTTGTAACATGTTCGTTGTAGACTTTTGAGCATCTGATACCTATGCGTTTGCCTCCATTGCTTACTTCTTCCTCCTGCTGTTCTAAGTCCTCACGTCTCCTAATATCTTATTGTGTAGTGAACACTGTGTATGACAGACGCTCAGCGGTTACAGTGTTATTTCCCACAGAAATACTACTTCTGTTTTCCTCTGAGAAGCAGCCCATCTGGCCAGTTTTCTCTGCTGGCTTATCTTGCCCCAGTAGAGTCCCTCTGTCAAGGCCAAGCCTAACTGGTCCATGCTTACAATTTGTCTCCAGAAAATAATGATCAATGGCCTTGTTTATGCAAGAAAAGGCCGGCCCTCTGAAATTTTAATTGATCTAACACCTTTTCTTCTTCCCTTTCCAATATCCTTTAAGAGACTGTTTGATCAGCATGGTACTACATGCCCATGGGTGCAATAGCGGCACAAATGTTATGGGGCTAGCCAGCCACTTTCTGTTTGAAATGCATGCCTGGTACTATAAATCTAGCCAAGAACCCTTGGTTGGGGAGATCACAAACCTCCGGGTTGAACCTATGACTAAAATTTTGCTAAATGTTCATAGAATCAAATTGCCCTCCAAATTTGTGTCTCTACCCACAGACCAATGCAATTCTCAGTCCTCGTGAGACAAGTTACTCTGCGCAGTGGATTGTGGTTAACACAGAAACTCACAACTGGTCAAAATAAAGAGAGTAAGTATGCAGCGTGCTCAGCCACAAATAGAATGTCTGTAACATACCCTATCCCTTCAGGGCTCAGGGACCATTGAGGAAGAAGGGACAGAAAGCTGGTAAGCACCAGAGGTCAGGAGGGCTGGGGCAAAAGTCTGTCTTCTGGACAGGTCAGGACCGCTGTGCTCACAAACTCACAAGATCTGCACAAGATCAAGCCAGCATGGAGGGGGAGGGTCTCTCGGCTTCCACCCCTAGCTGAGGAGCTTCTGCCATCTGATGACTGCTGGTGGAGGGAGACTCTGCTTTCTTAAAGATGAGACTCTGGTAGGTCAGCCACACGTGTTTGGATGCCCCACACTCATGAGTCTATAGGCACCATAAACTGGACTCCACAGATTAAAACGACACGAGGTTGGAAACGGGGCTTAGGAAGGGTGGGGTGGATCTGAGAGAACTTAGGGAGAGGAGTAGGGGTGAACAGATCAAATTATATTGAATGCATGTCAGAAATTCTCAAAACATAAAATCTTATATTTAAAATAAAATATTTATGATTTATCCCATGTTGTTGTTTAAACAGAAACCAAGAGCCTAGCATAGCTCACTCCTTCAAAGTAACTCTCCTTTGCCAAAATTATTTCCAAAACTAATCTCTGCACACAACAGTCAAGGCTTTCCCAGGTTTTTTCCAAGTCAATCTGAATTTATTCTTCTCACCTTCATCTAGTTCAATTGTTTTCAATAAAGTTACAGAAAAGATCTCATGTATTGATCAGCATTTTGGACCATTCATTTTTCATAGCATCTATAACTAAATTTTAATCCATAACCCCAGGAATTTGCAGCTGTAAACAAATTTTATTTTTTGTTAGTTCAAATTTTGCATATCGAAACTTTGTCAAGATTACATTTTGCAGTCAAGTTTTAATGCTATTTTATTTCACTAAGTATAATTTTAAATAATTTTATTTTACAATGATTACTTTTACCAGTAATAGTCATTATAAACTTATGAGTAAAAGCCTCATGCATCTGTTTGCCTTATTTAATCTCAGAAAATCATATACAATTGTCCTTAGATATTTCAATGCCTGTTGGTCTATGTAGTGTGATTGTGAAGGCCTAGTACATTGCTAACAAGTCTCAATCTGCAGTGATAATGTTCAATGGGAAGGGCCATTAAGATTGACATGGTAGCTTAGGGCAAGGTCAACACACCAAGCACTGTGATCAGAACGCAAAGACCTTGAGAAGCAAACTGGCCCCAAGAACTGGAGGTTGACAGCACCTCCTCTCCCTCCAGTCCTCTATTCTTGCCTCTTCAGCCAGGAAAACCCTCCTCTAGCTAGTCATGATTGGTCTACTCAGCCCAGAGCTCCCTGAACCCTGGGGGCTGTCCTGGCCTCTCTTCTCATCATGTTTCAGCCTTGATTTCTGCCATTAATGACTTCATCTTTTAATATATATATGGGGGCTGGAGAGATGGCTCAGTGGTTAAGAACACTGGTTGTTCTTGCAGAAGACCCAGGTTCAAATCCCAGCACCCACATGGCAGCTAATAACCATCTGGAAGTCCAATTCCAGGGAATCCAAAGTCCTCTTCTGACCTCTGCAGGCACTGTACAATATGGGTGGACTTACACACCTGCAGGCAATATGCTCCTACACACAAAATAAAAATAATACAATTATAAAAAATATTCATTAGTCTGGATTCAAATTCTTCAGAGACGCATGGCCAGCTTGTTGTCAGAAGGCTGAACAGCCTCTGTTGAGGAATCCTCTTCAAGAATCTCTCTAACCTGGAATTTCTCAAGCTATGGTCTATAGATTCTGTCTTAAGATCATTTTCCCAGTTCTGTGTCTCTAGGCCTTTCCCTGAACCATCCTTGCCCTGGCCACAAAACCAAACAAGAGGCTTCCAGGATCCCCTGCAGCCCTTCCCCACCCTGTGACACAGGTGTCACCAAAAAGGCTGTGGCATCAGAACAGGGTGGGCGAACATCCCCACTCTATGTCCTATGGGCAGATCCTTCTGACCTTCTAAGTTCTGAGTCTGGGTTTCTTTGTCTATAAAATGAGACTTACAGCTGCCTCATGGAAAATACAACGAGAAAACACAGAAAAACACTCCACCCATATGAGTCCCCTTTTCCTCTGAGGCAAGTCTGTGATGTCGTCACCTGTATGCACAGAGAGGACATTGGAATGGCAGGGTGTGAATGGAACCGAGGGAAACACAGGAGAGGGACCCCGGAAGTAGATGAATAGAGCTGCCAGCAAGAGCTGTTGTTATTTTTCCCTCTGCCAAGCCCGATTTTCCCAGAGATACTGAATGTCTTTGGATAACTCAGCAACTGCTCAGTCCAGATACAGTCTCCCAGGCAGGAAACATGTTTACAGTCAAAATGCTCACTGCTGCTTCGAGCTTCCCACCCCCGCTGCTACTCTCTGCAAACTTAATTAATTAGTTGCAGCTAACATTTGCCCAACCTCATGCAGCAACGGGAGGCTGAAGGAGACAGGCCTCATAAATTAAAACATTTCAAAATATTGTCTTCTCCAAGAAAACATTCATTTTTTTAAAAAAAAATTAGCACTCCATTTGGATAACTTCAAGGTTTCAAAAGAAAACAAACAAGAAAGCTCCAATTAGTGCTGGTTTCCTTAACCATTTCGTCCCCATTGCTCAGAGCTGCCATTCTTCCTGCCCTAAGCACTACGGGCCCCTTAGTAGCTTGGCCACAGACCCTCCACCTGCCCCCCTGTGATGCTCAAGCATACATATCACTCAACCCCAGTATCAAAATGCTCCGCCATGCCTCAGGGATGATCGAGGAAGAGAGCGTGGGAAGGCTGTAAAGCCAGAGGAAGTGGATGAGTTACAGAGAGACAGTGTTGTCCAGATAAGATAGGGCAGGTCTCACGTGAACTCACGATCGCTGTGACGAAACGCACAAGACCTGCACAGATCAAACCCGACAAAACCCCAGCACAGGTGAGGGAGGAGCTCATGGAGCCCTATCCCTGGCTGAGGAGCTATTGGCTGCTGGGGTGAGGGTCAGTTTTCTTCACGGATGAGGCTCCTGAGGGGGGCAGATGGTCCCACGGCCATGCACGCAACTGCCTGCTTTTGCAGAAGACATGGGTTCAATTCCAAGCACCCACATTGCGGCTAACCGTCCATAACTCCAGCTCCAGGGGATGTGGTCACCCTCTTTTGACCTCTGAGGGTATTACATGACATGAGTGCACTTACACACATGCAGGCAATACATTCATACACATAAACTCAAAATATTAAATACATTTTTTTAATTGGGCAGAATAGTGTGTGTGTGGGGGGCAGGAAAAATTTGAAGGGAGGGAATGGGGTGGGCTTAATCAAAACAGATCATATGCATGTATGAAATTTTCAAAAAATTATAAGAAAAAAATATTTAGCTTCCATGCATTCTTGAAGGTCCTGGTGCTTAACAAGATCACACCGAACATTTTTCTTTGTCTTGATGATTTAGCTGCTGCACTACAAAGACGTAATACACTGGCTAAGCTTATATAACAGGAAGAGAGGCTAGGAGATGGACGCACAAGCAATTGATACAACAGGCTAATCCAAGGGACTCAGATCCTGGCATCTGATCCTGCTCTACTTTGAATCCTAAATGTCCTTCCAAGGGTCTAGAGGGTGGAGGCTGGGGCTGAGAGATGGCTCGGTGGGTAAAGAACACTTGCTATGCAAGCATGATGACCCAAGTTCAAATCACCGGCATCCATATACCACAGAGCCAGGCATAACTATGCATATGCTTGGTGCTGTAGGGAGCAAAGACAGGTGATCACTGGGGCTCGCTGGGCATCACAGGGCTCTACGTTCAGTGAGAGACACTGTCTCAAAGGAGTAAGTTGGAGAGTGATGAGGCAGGACACCTGATATTCTCCTCTGGCCTCCATGGGCATATACCTATGCACATGCATGTGCACATATACCACACACCTCACACACACAGGTACACATAGACCACATACACCTCACACACATGTGCACATATACCCCACACACAACTGCACAAGAGTAGGCCTGGTAGGAGACCTTCTTCTTGGGGGCCTCACATGTTTTTTTCGGCTCCTGTTCACTTCCTGACTGAGGTAAGCAGCTCACTGAACCATGAACTCCTGCCATGATGTGCTGTCTCACCACAGGCCCAAACCAACAGGGCCAACTGATTATGACCTGGAATGTCTGGTGCAATGAGCCAAAATAAGCCCTGTCTCTTTATAAGTTGATTATCTGAGGCATTTGTTACAGTAACTAAAAGCCACCAGAGCTGAGTGTTTAGTTAGGGAAACCCAAAGGTGCGTGTACTCTGGGACCGCTCCCCTGACCACAGTCCACCCAGCTTCCTCCCCGCTGCTCCTCCACCACCAGCTGTGACATTTGTGCGACATCAGCTTGGTGAAAGGATAGCTCTACCCACTCTGAATGAGGTTCCCTGAACCGTCCACACCAATGGGAGCTGCTAGGGCTGCAGAGATGGCTCAGTGGGTAAGAGCACTGGCTGCTCTTGCAGAGGACCCGGGTTGGATTCCCAGCACATTCGGTGGCTAACAACCATCCATAACCAGAGGGGGGGGGGTCCAACCCCCTTTTCTGGCCTCAAGGGCATTACATGCCACACGTGATACACTTACATACATGCAGGCAAAACACTCATACACATAAAATTACGATAATTTTTTTAATGGAAGCAATGGCTGCCGCTCTCAGGACTCCTCAGTCTTATGAGTCAGTCATAAGACCACATGTCAGCAACATGTAGTGAAAAGAGCTTTGAGCCTGGAGTGAAAGAACTTGAGATCCAAGCAGAGCTCTGCCCTACACTCAGCAAGCCCGTCCCTGAGAACACCAAGTCAGCACAGTCACACAACAAAGGGATATCCTGCTACCCAAGGGTGCTCTCTTAGGCCTTCGGTCTCCTCCACTGTGGTGGCCATGGTCACTGGGCCCATTGCACAACACTCAGTGTCACTCCTCTGACTCAACCTAATGTCCCCACATCCAGCACAGAGGGGAGGAGAGCCTGGACACAGGAATGAAGAAAGGAAACTAAAATCACTGATGGGCACCTTTAACTTCTGAGAAATGTGAGGATGCAAATATTTCCAGTCTTGTCAGCAGTGATGGTGGCCACGGACAATACTGAAGTAGTACTGACGGGCAGGCGAGATGGTCAGCAGGTGAAGGAGCTT
This sequence comes from Nannospalax galili, assembly GCF_000622305.1. Classification (NCBI taxonomy): domain Eukaryota; kingdom Metazoa; phylum Chordata; class Mammalia; order Rodentia; family Spalacidae; genus Nannospalax; species Nannospalax galili. Next base: position 6,091,141 of record NW_008360311.1, read on the forward strand.
GCCACCAAGCCAGATAATTTGGGTTTGATCCCCAGAACCCACATGATAGAAGGCAAGAACCAATTCTAAAAATTGTTCTCTGACCACCACATGAGCACCATAGCACATGTGCACACACGCACACACACACACACACACACACACAAATGTAAAAAAATTAAAATAACTGGCTATAACAATAGGAAAAATTAGAAAAATATTTGTCTTCATTTTATGCAAATAGTAGCGATAACAAGGTAAAAGAATCTCTACTTATGTCTAACTGTGATGGTCATGGGAATTATCCTAATTTGCTTCTCTGTTGCTGTGATAAACACCATGACCAAAAGCAACTTGGAAAGGATTTATTTCAGCTTATAGGCTACAGTCTGTCCTCTAGAGATGGCAGGGCAGGAAACTGAGGCAGAAGCTGAAGGAGAGCCCACAGAGGAATGCTGCTTACTGACTTGCTCCCCCTGGCTTGCTCAGCTACCAGGAATGGCACCACCCACAGTGGTCTGGGCCCTACTACATCAATTAGCAATCAAGAAAATGGTCCATAGACATGTCCACAGGCCAATATGATGGAGACAAGTCTTTAGTGGAGGTTCCTCTTCCCAGGTATGTTGACTACCGAGATGAGCCATCATAGTCATCAATATAATACTTAATGTATCAGATGAGTTTTGCTGCAGTCTTTGGGTCTGGTTAGTTTCAACAATGTGCTGTTGTGTGTATCCACACACCCATTTTGTTTAAATATAGAGAGATTTAGCACTTCTCTATATACAGCTATACAGGAACTGAGATAAGGGTATGATATAATCTGTTTCCCCCATCTGTCTCTCTATATTATAAATAACATACATGTGTATTATACATATGTAATAATGTCAGAATCTAAACAACAGTTAAATGTGTAGTCAATCTTCCGTAACTGTGAAT
>NW_008360311.1:6092142-6110032 GCF_000622305.1 Nannospalax galili
TATATATATATATATACATAAATATATAGCATTTACATTATATTGGGCATTATAAGTAATCCACTGTTCCCTGGAGGCTGAGACAGAAAGCCCACTGCAAGTTCAAGACCAGCTGGGGCTTCAGTGTAAGACCTTGTCTCAAAAACACAATCCAGAGATTATTTGAATTTTATGGAAGGAAATGTGTATGTTAAATGAAAATATCACACATCATTTTATGTATGGGAATTGTTCATCCCCAGAGCCTGGTACTATGTGGGGTTCTAGAACTGATTCCCCACAGGAAGGCATATATTTGCACATATGTACATATAGCCTTGCACGTGTGAATAAATCATATATACCATAGAGACAAGTAGAGAAACAGAAATTACAGAAAGACAGCTACTTGCCTATTAGTCACCCTTTTCTTCCCTAAAATAGCACATACTTCATTAGGGATGGCAATATGTTGAATACACTATTTCAGCATCATTGCAAACAGGAGCAGCCATACATCCACTGCTGACACACAAAGTAAGCAGAGGTTATAGGGTGGAGAGCCCAGGGAGGCATGTCACAGCAAGCCTGGTTTGCCCTTTGCTTTGCTGCTACTTCCTGTGTGGAGCACAGATGCTGTATTTGATGAGGATCAGCTGAAGACTGATGTGACAAATCTATGCTAAAGAAAGTCAAGTGAAAATACTGAGCAAAGCCTGGTCTCAGCCTTACATTACCTGACTGCCTAGTTCTCATACGATGAGAAAGATAAAGCCCTTAATATCTTTAAGCCACTTTTTCAGAGCCTCTGTTTTGAGCATTCAAATATTATTATTAATTGGTGCAAGAGGAGCATAGATCCTAACCCTCAAGGCGTGTGGTTTGACCGACCAAACAAGAAAGGCGTGTGTTTGACCTGATTAGACAACATGGACTTGTGTATGATTGGGCGCTTATACAGAATAATCTGCAAATGCTCAGGAGCCCAAACTGGGAGGGGAGGTAGGGGTATAGACTGGAGTCTTTGCAAAGCTTTTTCAGGACATGAAGGAGCTGAGCTTGTCCTATAGAGTGGAGAAATGGTAGTATCTAGAAATCAAGGGAGGGGATTCTAAGACAAGCAATCAGCAAGAATTCAGTAATGCAACCAGAACATAGTATGCTCAGTGGCTGAGACAGGAAGAGGGGTATGAACCATGCAGAAGCTAATGAGGGGCTTGACTAAGCATGGGGAATTAGGCGGGGGCAGCCTTGAAAGTCAGGCTACGAATTTGGCCATGCAGGTGATGTGACACTGTTCATCAACAATTATTCAGATCTTCTCTTGGCCCCTTGGTGACTACTCTAGAGTTTCATGTTTCCAATTACCTGTAATAGCGCCATTAAACACCACAACCAATCCCAGATTGTGGTGGTTAATTGTGATTGTCAACTTGCTTGGTTTGAGAAGTGCCTAAGAGAGTAGTAAAGCACACTTCTGGGTGTGTCCACGATTCACTAAGGGGGAAAACCTGCTCTGAATGTATGTGGAACCTCCCATAAACTGAGGACCATGAGGGAAAGGGGAGGGGGTGAGGAAAGGGGAGGAGGGGAAAGGGAGGGAGGGAAGGAGAAGGAGGTCGGGGGAGAGAGGGAGGGAGGGAGAGAAGAGGAGGGAGGGGGGGAGGAGGAGGGAAGGGAGAGAAGGAGGAAGAGAGGGAGGGAGGGGAAGAAAAGGAGGGAGAGGGAGAGAGGGAGGGAGAGGGAGGGAGGGACGGATGGAAGGAAGGAGGGAGGGAGGGAGGGAGGAAAGGCCCAATAGAACTGCATACATCTTTCCTGATCCCTGAGTGCATAAATCAAGACGTACTTGGGAGGGAGAGGGAGGGAGGGAGAGAGGGAGGAGGTGGTTGGGGGAGAAAGGGAGGGAGGGAGAGAGAGAGGGAGGGGGATAGAGAGCGAGAGAACAGTCTCTCTGCTTCCTGGCCACTGTGAGGTGAACTGCTCTGTTCCACCACACCTTCCCATATGAAAAGCCTGAAACCATGAACAAAAGACTGTTCCCTTCAGTTATTCACTCTGGGCTTATTCTGTGCTTAACAATAGGACCTAGACTTAGCCTGACTGAAAATAGAACTTACCATTTTCCTCCATCAGTAGATCAGTGTTGTCAGCCACCATCCAACCTTCTAAGACAGGAAGTTTGGAAGTACCTTTAGCACAGGTTTTTTCCACTAACTTTGATATCAATTCCATCTTGCCCCATTGCCTCCTTCCTCCATAATCTCTTCAACTCATTTTTACTCTCTCAATCTCTACCGTCATGACCTAGGGCTGTCTTTTACCTCTGGGTCCCATGAGAGTCCTCATCAACTCCTCCTACCGCGGCCTCTCCGTTTTAGACCATCACTGTCAGAAGCCTTCCTCTACTGCTCTGACCCTCTCCACCCTTCAAGAACCCGCAGTCCTCTGCTAAGTCAATAACATCTTTCATAAAATTGTTGGTTGACCTAGTTGCCTCTGGGAAATGGAAAGCAGTGTGGAGGTCAGCTGAGCCTCCCCCCAAATCCTGCCTCACTCTCTCTCAGTTAACATTGGCTTACAAAGTCCACTAGTTACCTTTGTGTGCAAGCATGTTTATGTATGTGTTCCTGTTCCTGGATGTATGGGCAGGCACATGTGTGTGCAAATACACATGTATAAATATCTTCGCGCATGAAAGCCATAGGGAAACCTTGGCTGTCGTTCATCAAGCACCTATCACCTTGTGTTTTTGAGACAAGGCCTCTCACTGGTCTGGAACTTGCCAAGTAAGCTAAGCAGGCTGACTGGTAGGCGAGCCCCAGCCATCCACCCATCTCTACCTCCCTGGAACTAGGATTACACATACTGCCACTGCATCTGGCTTTTTAAATTTTGGTTCTGGGGTTGTTGAAACTCAGGTCCTCTTGTTTGCAAGGCAAGCACTTTACCATCTAAGCTATCACCCTAGCCCCGGTTCCCTTTTTGATTAACACTCTTGAGGTTGAAGGACCCCTTTCTGGTTCCCCATGAATGATTTCTAGTCTGACAGAACAAATCCAATCATATTGTTCAGTGCAGTAGTTATTCAACAAATGCCTTTGCAATTAAACATTTATTAAATTTTTCTGATACTGTGGGTTAAGCCAACAAAATGTCAGCAAATACTTGTTGATCTTTTGGTAAAACAACTGACTGAGGTTTACAGGTGATGGTTTATGAAGATTATACAGGGAAACAAACTGCTCATCGCCCATGTCCTAATACTGACCCTGCCATGATGGTCTCGGACACACCAAGCCAATATGGTTTACATGAATCACAAAAACAAAGGGAGTCTCATGGTTACGTAGAATTTATTATGCTTTACTGACCACTGATTATAGTTTGGTTAAATCCCATTCACAGACAGATTTACCTTGGACAATTACCTGTATCATCATTCAAAAGACATCAATTATTTCTTGATAAAATGTTAGAGTAGCAAAAAGCCCCCCTCCCAAAAAAAAAGAAAGAGTACAGGGAGTTGTCAGGAAAAAGTGATGGGAGATACAGGAGGAGTCAGAGGGGAGGGAGTGGGCGTGGGTTTGATCAAAACACCTTATATGCATGTACAAAATTCTCAATGTCAATTGCATTGAAAAAGAATTTTTCTATATGAAACTGTGTATTTTAATAATGAAATGGAGATCTTTTTAAAGGTTAAAACATCATTTAATTTATGTCTTATAGGGTTTATACTGAGTACAATATTGTATAACTGTAATAATTCAACTGTAAACCTAAAAATTTACAGCCAAATTTGAAAGAGATGCATCCTACCTCAGGAAAACGTTATTGAATATGTCAATTGTGTTGTAATGATATGCTTCTTCTAAGTATGTTGTTATTAAATAAATCATTTTTAAAAATTAAAAAAAAAATGGGAAGGTAAGATCTAGAACCAGCTGTGTCCTTCCAGAATTCCTAATGAATTCTGAAAACACACATCATTCCTTTGCACTTACCAGACCCACTCAGTGCTGTTGGGAGTCTTTCCTTTTGATTCAAAAGAAGCAGGCCCAATAGCAGACATACAGAAAGTACTATTTACAAGTGAATTCAAGCAAAAATACCGCCTGTGGGAATAATCCGTCATCTTCATATAATAACTGTTACCCTTGCCAATCTTACCAAAACAAGGCAACTAAGCAATCAATACACACATATCCTTAGATATGTGTTATCACTAAACCAACTAACCAACTAACTACACCGCATTGCTTTGTTTTAACAGGTCATAGGGTACATGAGAGAAAACTCTAGATAATGTGTTTTTAAATTTTTCCTTTCATCTTGACATCACTAACTGATTGGGAGTATTCTCCATTAAGTTCTTTAATGACAATATCCTTTTCTCTTACAAATGGCTTTGAAGTCTCCTACCGCCTGTTATAAGTATTTGGATGCTTCCCCAGCAAGGGTGGGCAGGAGGCCAACACAAGCCACCAGGTGCCAATATTACACCTGACAAATTAGCCACACGACTGGAAAAGGGTGGACCCATCCTCCTGTGAGAGCTTCGTTTCCTCTCATTTTCCCACGAACAGGAAGTCATTGGAATGGGGAAAAAAGCTGTCCTTAAAGAGCCAGATGACCAAAGATCTGAACTTGCTAACTCCTTGCTAACAAACAACTGACAGGCACGTTCAAACAAATCCTTAGGCTTTGTTTACATTGACTTGTTTCACCCTGCTGATGGCTTGGATTCAAGGATGTTGTGATTTATTTAGCACTCAGGGTGTTCCTGAGACAGACGGGTGTGCCCTTGTATGTCAGAGGGGGACAGCACAACTGACAGAAGAGGAAGATCTGCTCCAGCCCTTGAACAAACGGGGCGACTCTACCACTGAAGGGTGCTGAGAAGGCAGGACTGAATCCATTGTGGAGGGGCAGAACCTGTTGAGGTCGTCCAGTTCAACAAGAGCAATCTAAAGACCTGACCGGGATGGACTGAGATTCAGGAAAACAAAAGCAACAACAAAACCACACCACATTCAAATAGTACTTGGTGCAGTTAAACCCCTAATCTACCTCTTGAACAGTTATTCAATGTGATCAATATTAAATAAAGTGTAATAAAAACAATGTTTTCCAGCAGAAGTATATGCAAAGAACAGAGATACATACTTAAACCTACCTTAATGCAGTCTCAAGAGATAACCACTATGCATGTATTTGTAATGTACATATAATTATTAAAATATATGCTTTTTAAAGGCTATTACAAACTGGGCATGGTGATATACACCTTTAAACCCAGCACTTGTGAGGCAGCGTCAGGCAGATCTATGTGAGTTTCAAGTCAACCTGGTCTACATTGAGAGTCCCAGGTCAGCCAGGGCTACATAGACAGGTCTGAAAGTGAGTGAGTGAATGAATGAATGAATGAATGAATGAATGATATTATAAAAAATAAAAGACATGAAGTTGGCAAGGAGGTGGGCTGATCTGGGGGTTGTGGATTCAAGATGAATTAAGGAGAAGAGGAAAGAATGGAATATGGTCAAAATATATTGTATACCTGCATGAAATTCTTGAAGAACTAATTATAGATATTGTAATTTTTAATGTAAAAGCTATTATAAAAATGATGTAACATGAAATGTTCTGTATCTTACCTCTTTGCCAGCAACATAGACTGAGATCTGTCCTTGACAGTCTCCAAACAGTATCTTCATTAACAGATATATCCAACCAATTCCTTTAATTTATTTTGTCAACCTGATAGGTAGAAATGGCAATTCGTGTCCTTTTATTTCCTGTTTCTTTTAACATTAACGAGGTGAAACATAGTTTCAAATGTTTCCAGGTCACATGCGTTGCTTCTGAGAACTGTTTATTTTATATATTTTGCTCATTTTAAAGCAAGCTAGTCATGTTTTTCTCCGTAACTTGTAGGTACACTTTGAATAATGGATTGTGACCCTTTTCTGCAATGTAAAATTCAAACCTTTTCCCCCAATCTATCACTTCCCTTTTAATTTTTTAAGGATGTTTTTTTAATGAAGTCAAATCCACAAGGCTTTCTATTGGCCTCTAGCTTTGCTGCCTTGCTTACAACATGCTGACCCAAGATTATGCTTTTTAAAGTTTATGAAGGGTTTCTTTATATACTAACATAGACTTGGGTTTTACATTTAAAGCTTCGCTCCATCTGGAATTCTGTGTTTAGCTGGAGTCCAGATGGAGAGCCAGTTGTCCTGCCCTGTGTGCCATCCACTCTGCTCTCCAGCCACTGCTCTGCAGTGCCTCGGACTCCACTACATCCACTGTAGTCCCAGGCTTACTTCTGGACTTGAAGCTTCTTGGTTAGTTGACGTCTCTCCCTCTGCTCTTCACAGTGCTTCAGATGAGTACTTTGTTTGGTCTCCACTAAGGACATGTCTGGGTTCATGCAAAAGGAAATTGTTTTGCATTGTTGCTTTCATGAGTTTCTCTTCCAAGTGAACTTATGACGGGCATCTTCTCCAGTTCCACCAAAAGTCTCAGTGGAAATGGGATGGGCTTTCAATTTATGGGAAAAAAATGAAATTTTACATCTTAAATGCACCTGATTAGAACTCAATTCATATTTCATAAAATACAGTAGTATCTTCTGCAATGCTTTAAAAACCAAGCCATTTAAGTGACTGTGGAGTGTTCCAAGCGGAGCATCTCTCTACACAGAACCCCTACATTCAAGGCTCAGGAACATTGCAGAAGAGAGGGCAGAAAGACTGTAAGAGCCAGAAGATGTGGAGGACTGTTGCAAGATAATGTCTTCTGGACATGACAGGGATGTTACAGCCGTGAACTCTCAACAATATGGTTGCCACCATAAGACTGCAGCAGTGGACATGCCAACATGGATGGGGAGAGGCCCACAAGGCCCCACACCTAGATGAAGAGTTACCAACAGGCAGTGGCTGCTGAGGAAGGCAGAGTCAGTTTTCTTCAGTGACAAGTGGCTTCCAAGCCTAAGTGGTCAGCCCTAAACCCACACACATAGGGCAACATTAACAGGGTTCAGTAGGGAATGTGTGAGTGTGTGTGTGTGTGTGTGTGTGTGTGTGTAAAATTATAGAAGAGGGCATGGGAGTGTAGAGATGGCTCAGCAGTTAAGAGCACTGGCTGCACTTACAGAGGACCTGGGTTTGATTCCCAGCACCCACAAGATGGCTAACAACCATCTGTAACTCCAGGTCCAGGGGAATTAGATGCCTGGGTGCACTTACATACATGCAGGCAATACTCTCATACATGTAAAATAAAAATAAAATAAAATTTTTTAAAATTAAGAAAAATAAAGAAGAGGAGGATGTGAATTTCAGAAATGAGTGTGGTGGAGGGAGGCCTGGGAAGAGTTAGGAGAAGAGATGGGTCAAAATGATGTGAATACAGTGTGCTCATATACGAAATTGTCAAAACTGTTTCATAAATTTAAATAATAAATAATTTAAAATAAGTTAGGGCCTGGTAATAAACGGGATATATTCTCATTGTTCTTGGTACATTATGTAGAATCTTTAAGAGGACAAACAGAAACCCTTCCTTTTGATTGGCTGCTCAGTCAGCCCAATGGTAGCCTGTTCTGGACTGGGAACAGTACTACTCATGTGAGGTAGATATAGGGACATACAGATAGGCCCTAGCCCACAGAAGCTTGAAACTTAGGAAGGGAGATAAGATATACACATACCCACAGAAAGCATGTTGAGGTGTATGTATTGATACAGGCAGCTGATATTAAGAATCGGATGAGCTAGTGTAAACAGCAAACCTCCTAACAGTTCAAGGTCAAGAGCTTCAAGATATAGCAGCCCAGACAGGTTTAGCTGGGACCTGAGCAGTCACAGAAGTCATGGTAAACATTCTATTTCCTGTAGTCAGCTGCATCTCCTTTGTAAATTCCTTTGTCAACCATTTTGGAATGATTTACAAACCTTAATCTGTGAAGCAAGCGTCCTTTAGAAAACTCACATTTCTGTCAATACAAATGCATTCCTCAAATCAGTTAAAACTGAATAGGTTACACTCAAACAACTCTATTACATACATTTCTTTGATCTCTGTAACATGAAACACCAGATGCTAAGGACCCTGCACTCCTCAACCAGTAGTTTTGACACAAGAACACATTGTGCCTGTCTAGGTGATAACATGGGAAAGACTTTTCTTGCCCTGTTAGGCAATTCATTCTCTTGTCATATTTTACAGCCCCCAGGTTAAAAAAAGAAAGAAAGGCCCACAGGAATCTTTACACCAGTAGACATTTCCAAAACTCAACATCAAATCCACTTTTAATTTTTCCCTTGAGGTTTTTTTCTGTCAATGTGAAGCAGGTAACACATTTCAGATTTTAAACCATGAAGTGATTATTTTTTTTTAGAAAAAAAAATGCATTCACCGCTTTAATCTTATATTTCCATGCGTATTGAGTAAAATGTTGTAAAACTATCAACTCTGTCAAAACCTAGCAGGGAGAAAACAAGACACCATGCAATCTTAATGTCTAAACTGACATGATTATCAGAAATTAAATGTGCAGGAATTCCAAATCTTTTTTGATTTGAGATGTCTAGATAACTTTTGTTTTTCCATAATTGTATGAGGTTTCTACATAGTATTTAAGAATCAATTATATTGCAATTGATGTAATTAACTCTAATAATCCATTAAAAGTCAGTAGGAGGGCTATTCAAACCAACAGAAAAGGAGCAGTGGATTATGAAGGTGTTATTAACCTACACAGAATTTTACCAGACATTTTCTTTTCTTACATAATAAATACACAGTGGTTAGGAAGGCTGTCATTATAATTTAGTGCGAACAATAGTCTAACACTTCCTTTCCTCTACAACCCTTAACTAATTCCATGCACTGTGCACAAGCAAAATGAAGCCCTTTCTAATCAAGGTACAGTCATATCTATCATCTTAGTCCATGATGAATGAAGAGGTCCCTGCTCCTCTAAGTAAAGAGAAGTGGGTCCCAGCAAAAATTTCAGGCCCACCTTCTCTCTCATTTGACAAGTCTCTGCTACTGAGGGCTGGCTGTACTTTGCAAGCCACTGAAGAGTAAAATTGAGGGAAGAGAAAGTTCTGCTTATACTGAACCACCACTCACTTGCTGCTAAAAGCATAACCACATGTCCTCTTGAACAGTGAGTGAACTTTGGGGCGTGATGTGCTTTTGAACCCAGTGAAGTTCACACTACTCACCCCCGAGGCCTCCTGTATGTCCAATCTTCCTGCTCAGGAGTCCCATTTGGCTCCATCTATAAACCGGACAGACATCTCAAACAGCCAGCCTTGGCAGAACTACCCTCCTGGGTCTTTGGGGCATAGGATGTTTTACAGCACAATTCCCCCCCATCTCCATTATTGCTGGTCAATGTGATAGAGAAATCAGGAGTTCATAGTTTGATAATGCAGGTCACAGCTGAGCCTCGAGGTGCAAGCCTGTAAGTAATCCTAGTAACTCAGGAGGCTAAGGCAGGAGGAAAGTTAAGTTCAAGGCCAGCCTGAGTTTGTAACTTAGCAAGACCCTATCTCGAAATTTAAAAATAAAATAAGGAGCTTGGGACACAGCTAAGCAGTAGAGCACTTGCATGACACGTGCAATCCCCAGCACCTCAACATAAATAATTCACTAATTCATTCATTGCAAGTCACCAAACAAGCTGTCCTTCTGTAAAAGGATTTTCACCATTCACCAGTTCCCAGAGGTGCTTTTCAAACTTGATAATAAACAGAAACATCGCTCTACATATTATCTCCAATATCTCCAATCGTAACTAGTCACCCTACCGTTGACTTCATCAGGAACACAGATTACAATGGCTTCGGCTTCGTGTGTGTCACATGAAGCTCCCACTTACGCACACGGCAAGCGAAAAACACCACCTTTCACACAAATGTCATCTGTGCCTGCCAAAGGTGTAGAGCCACAGGGCCCAGGAGAGAGAGAACACGGCTCCTGGACTGGGGGTGTACGCGAGTACAGGCTATATGAGCCAAAGGCAATCATCCCTTTGTAACCTGGGTGGGGAAAGACCCAGAATCAGAGCCCTGATTTAAATTAGCCATGTTCAATTAGGATCAAATCAAACAAAGGTATGACATAAGCCTGGGAAAGAGCCGTGCAAAAATTCCAAACTGCATTTGCATGGGCTAAAGTCACAGAGTTTTCAAAGTCAGGGGAAAGGAGAAAACACAGTTCTCAAAACCTTAGTGCACATGAGCTTCCTCTCCAGAGTTATTTCAAAGTACCCTGTCCTCCCAAGTGACTCTGATTGGAACTCCAGGCTGAGAGAGGCTTGGATAAGGGATTGGCTACAAACAGATTCCCATCCATTCATCAGATATTTTAAACACATGGAAGCCTTGGAGGATACAAATAATTACAAGATACAGCTCAGATGACTAGAAACTTCAGCTATATGTGTGGAGACAAGACAGAGATAAAACAGAAAGCTCTGTGTGCCAACGCAGGGTGGGCAGCCCACAAGCAGCACTCCTTCCTCCCTTTGGACCTGGGAACTAGACAAGGCTCCACCTTCCCCAGAAGGGAATTCAGACCCCCATCACCTCAGGGTTGTGCTGGATAGCTTTAGTGTCAACTTGACACACCTGGATTGAGGGAGCCTCAATTGGGGAATTGCCTCCATTGGACTGGCCTGTGGCCATGTCCGTGGGGCACTTTCTTGATTGTTGAGTGATGTGGGAGGGCCCAGCCCAGTGTGGGTGGTGCCACCCCTGGGCAGGTGGGCCTGCGTTGTATAAGAAAGCATGCTGAGCAGGGGCCAGTGGTCAGAGTGTTTTGTCACAGCCATGGAGAATCAAACCAGAACAAGGGTAAAGAGGCTGCTATTCATGAACCTCATGTCTAGGCCCTGAGAGTCAACATGGGTTCCAGAGATCTTGGCCAGGCATCAAGGACAGACTGGGACCTATCCCCTGTCCCAGAAAATCGAGCATATTAGAGGGCTCAGCTCAGACATGGAAGATTCCTTTTAATTCTGGAGACCTCCTGTTTTATGTGGTACAGGGAAAGTCTGAACGAGCCAGCTCCAAGCATAGGCAGTGTGGTAAACAGAATGAGAGACTTACCCTCTGAAGCTTTCACTTTGAACCTCCTTCCCCAGGCCAGTCCCCGAGAGAGCATTTGGAGTCACAGAGGCGTTCACCATGCCTAGAAGGAGATGAAGAATGTCACCTTCCCCTTTGTTCTGAAGCTCCCACTGTCTCTTTGTACAGGTCCCAAGAACACCAACAAAAGAGGCCTGGTCCAAGAGTCAAGAGGCCTGGCTTGTCATTCTGCCCCTGCCAGTAATGAGCTACAAACCATCTCTCTTTCTTTGACCACATCTCTTTCCAAAGGGGAACACTCAGGAGACTGGCATCCTCCCTAGCTGCTTCCCTGGGTTAGCATGAGGGCTGCATGAAAACCTTCTTTGAAAAAGTAGAAACATATCTCTGAGATTCAAGAAATTAATGTGAGACATCAAAGTCAAACGTTGACCTCTGAATTATCCGATCTGATCATGAACCTTGTCCCCTAATTCACCAGAGAACGTTCCATCTGCTGGCTCTGCTTTGAAAGTATAGGCTGGTCCTCTGATAAGCCACCACCACTGAGTCCTTTGCAGATAAAGACTGGCAGACTGGGTTGCTGGGCCTATTGAATTCCCTGTGGCTTTTGCAGATGTGAACTCTCTCTAGGCCTACAGAAGCTCAAAATGCTGTTGCCCGGTGATCTCCCACCCCTCAATTTCAGCCTGCCCACTCCGATCTGGAGGTACCCAAGAACATCTGACCCCAACCCCATTCATGTGACATCTTTGTTCACTGCTAAATTCACTTGAGAGGGGAAAAAAATACCTCAACCAGGAAATATGTCTTTTACGGTTATTTCATCCTCCCCTCACGTGGCGCTGCAATATCGCTTTAAAGAGCATTCTTGTGGCATGTCCAGTTCTTTCCCTTCAGTCCTGCAAACGGGAGTAGGCTGTCCAAGGGGAAACTGCTCCCCAGCAGAGCAGTTCTTCAAAGGGGACTTCTTCAGGCAGGAAAAGGCAACGTCTGATACTGTGGCTGAACAAACAGACTCATCAAGCTCAGAGCCAGATTGGAAAGTCAGGCCCTCGAAGCCTGCAGTCTGCCAGCCCTGCGCCTCTGGGGTCTCTCTCTGTCCTCGCTCTTCCTTCTTCTGTCAGCTTGGTCACCAAAAGTCTGAACGCTGAGAGTGTCAGCTTTCACTGTATTTATAGGCGAACCTAGAAGGTTTTGCAGAGCTAAAGCCGTGCTTTCACCTGATGCAGATCTCTTTTTCTTCCAGTGTTATCTACTTCCACCACAGTCATCAAACCTCCTCTGAAAACAGCTGATTTTAAAGGGAGACCAGCCAGGTGAGGCACACCTGTGACCCACACACCAGGGCATCACGGACAGAAGGATCACCAGGAGTTCAGCCCCATCTTGGGCTACATAGTGAATTCCAAGCTAGTTTGGTCTGCACAGCAAGACTCTGTCTCTGACACTAAATAGATTAAATAGGTGATCTACAACTTACAATGTGTCAGCCCCGGGTAGGCCGCTGATAGTCTTAAGCTTGATAGAACTGCAAGGAGTTCATTTTCAGAAAAAAAAGGCAAAAACGACAAATTCACATACTCAGAAAGATAATTGCCCTTTAAAAGGGTGCAGCTCTATGTACAGCTCGGTTCAGCGTCTTACAATTTGTAGTAGAATTATTTGCAAATAACTAACCTAAGTTTTTACTATCATTAGTTTCTCCGTTGACTAGCTGATTGTAAGCAAAATTCCAAACCATGGCCACAGCAGGGCTCAGGCTTAGAAACCGGAACTTATCTTTTCCGTACTGGAAAATTTGGAATTTTCTTTTTAATGTTAAATAAGCATACCCAAAAGATGTTTTGGTTGTTTCAAAAGTCTGGATGCTAACCAGTTTCTCCTCTCATGTGCACACCCATACTTACTCTCATGGACATAAACTTTCTGTGGATTCCCCATCTCACGATTTCTTTCCTATCAAAAAATATTTTCCAAACATCCAAAAAATTAGAAGGTTTGTTCTAAATAGCTCAATATTTAAATAATTCCTTGTGGGAAAACTTCCAGACAACAAACATCCTTGAAAAGGTTTATAAATCTCTCCAGAACCTAATTTTAAAATGAGATTCATTTCTTTAAGTTCCTTGATTCAATTCACTGCTGATTCATGCAGTCAAATTCCTGGCTGTCCCTCATAAAATGTCTCCTCAGCCCACTCCATACACCTTCAGTTCTAAAAGAACAACAATCAAGGAGAAAGTTAAGCACATATTTGGACAGTGAGGATGTCTGTGATCCATAGTAGTTTAATTTTCTCCCAATAGTAAATCTTTAACTAGCTGTTAAGTCATGTCCCAATGTACCAGCAATATTAATGCATAGAAGGTTACTGTCTTAAAAACCAGCTGGGACCATGCTTGGTGGTGCATGCCTGTAATCTCAGTGCTAGGGAGGTGGAGGCATGAAGAAGACTGAGTTCAAGGTCAGCCTAGGCTACATTAAGACACTGCCTCAAATAAAGTAAGATAAAAGAAAAAAAGAAAAAGAAAAACCCACTTAGGTTCCCCAGAACAACTAACATTTTCAAAGTGTTCAGTGCCAGCCAGTATTGTGGAGAATTCACAGGGACCATTCAGTTGTCTCCTTGTCACAAACCAAGAAGAGCAAACGTCTAAACTAACAGCCAATCGTGCAAGCAGTAATAGACTTGCTCTGGGTTTATAAAGCTGCGCTGTGTCTGTTTGTGGAGAAAGAGGAAAACTCCTAACTCAGACCCTCAGGTGCTGCCCGACAAATAGCCAGATGTTTAACAAATATTTCATCAACAAATAGATTTTTCTTTTTTCTTTTAATAACTGATTTCTGTATAGGCAGCATCATCAATTGCCTGTCAAACTAAGAATAAAGGTCAGAGACTATTTTGAACCAGTAAGACTCTCAAACGTATCCCTCTCCACCCGGCATAGATTAGGGTTTCCTTGTGCAACCATGGACACAAACATCCCCTTAGACACAGAAGGGGGACGAGGCAGGAGACACTGGTTTTAGTCACCTTTGGCCAGGCTTTATTTATTCTGCAGATAAAGAACTTTGAATCTCTTTATCCAACCAGTCACCTTGCACAAACAGTAAACTCCCTCAAAACTTTCTGTTCCCATCAGACCCTTGAGAAAACAAAATGAAAAAAATAAAAGCATGATTAAAATCTACTTTCTTCGGTCAACATCCTAGCATTGAGCAATTTCTTGACATCTAAAGGGGCCTGTCCTGGAGTCTGACTGAGAGTCACTGAACTCTGTATTGATCAAATGACTGGGGCCAGTACTTGCTCTGTTTCTCTGCACAGCACCGGCAGGACCTCACTCATGCTTACCTTTTGAAAGCAGAGATTTCTAAACATTTAGACCGTGTACCTCTACCAACGACAACAACAAAGAGTCGAGTGTTTCCGGTCTATTTTTATTTATAAATTGCATAGTTATTATCCCGTTGAGTACTCTCTGAACTCACCAGCTTGTTCCCTGGTTGGCACAAGGTCACTCCAGCTGGACAAAGTCAGAGGAACTCATCAGGGGCAGAATCTGACTTTTCAACTTGTTTAACCACATATAGCACTCACATAAAATTACGTTATTACCCTATTGTGCACACAAATAACATAGGAACCTGCCATATGAATTTGAGCACTGTGCAATGTGTGCAGGTGTGGTAACAGCTCGTGACACACCCACAAACATGCAGTGTTATATGTCATTTAAAAATAACATGTACACCAAAATTTAAGATGGTTTTAAATGAAAACAAATGAACTAATGCTATCTTTCGCACACCAAAAAACCCCAAACCCAATCACCATTCTGTCTTTAGAGAACCCCATTTTCAAGATAAGATCTACTGTTGGTCATCATTGGCTTCAGTGAATAAGGATCTATAGTATTTATATTTTAGTACATGTCTAACTGTGAGAGGAAGACTATTTTTTTTGTCTTTTTGAGACAGGGTCTCCCTGTAGCCCCAGCTGTCCTAGAACTCACTATATAGACCAGGCTGGCCTCAAACTCACAAAGATCCGCCTGCCTCTGCCTCCCAAGTGCTAGGATTAAAGGCATGCACCACCACGCCCACCGGTGAAAACTATTTTATTTTAACATCAGGAATGTCAAAATAATTCCTGGTGTTTGAGAAATTGGAAGGGTTGCCTGGAGGCCCTGGGCTCAGATCTCATCAACTGAATGTACAGGGCTGCACAACACTTTGTAAATAAAAAGGCTTTAGGGGCCACCAGCCCATTAGAAGAGGGAAAAGTGGGGTGACATATGGGCTAGGAAGGCTTCTGCGGGCTAGTAGCAGGCTTCTCTACTGTATATTCCATTAAGAAACCAGAAGTGAACAAGACATGGACAGCCGTACAGAGGAAGAATCTAAAGGTCTCCAGGTTCTCCATGGTATATGCACTCCTTCATGACTAATAAAAACAAGCCTGGATTAATTCCCTCAAGGTCTGTGTGGAAACTCACAGACTTTGTAGCTTGAAGTTGGGGAATTAGGTGAAGACTTCTACAATGTGAGGGAAAAATCATTTCTAACCCAAATAATCACAAGTGCTTGCATGCTCGGGCATTGACATCTGTCGTGAATGCATGAAAATAATTTTCCCAAAGCAAAAGATAAGAAATTGCCTAGATGATCTTCATCTCTGTAAACATGAATTTGCAGATTTTTTTTTTATAATTACTCTATCCCTTAGAGAGAGATTCAAGTCAGTGTCCAGTTGACTTTAACCTATAAAAGTGAAAGAGTGGAGAAAATGGGCCAGCTGTTGAGACGCATCTCTTTCAGGTATATGTCCACATGCACCACATATACATATGTATGCGTATGTTCATGTATATATCCATGCATAAAGACAAGTCCCTGGCATTGTCATTCAGTTCACCATCCAGTTGGGTGAAGCAAGTATCCTTGAAAAGCCACAAAATGATACATCAGCAAGCACCAAATAATACAACACAAAACAGCAGAGCTGGAGAGATGGCTCAGTGCTTAAGAGCACATGCTATTCTTGAAGAAGACCTTACTTTGGCTCCCAGCACCCACACTGGGCAGCTCACAACCACCTTTAACTCCAGCTCCAGGAGGAAACTGCTGCCTCTGGGCTCTGCTGGTACCTGCACTCATAGGTATATAGCCTCATACAGGCACATGTGCGTAACTAAAAATAAGCTGTTTTTAAAAAGCATAGCAAACAAGCACATACCCACAGAATGAAAGGTTAAAGATAATGTCAGAATATTACACAGTCCCCAAGAAAAGAGACTTTTCCAGGTAAGAGAAATTGCATTAGAAATGGAAAGAAGTTTAATTTGGCAAATCATATCCAGGCACACAAGATTCACAGGTGTGAGGAAAGGCTCTGTCCTAAAGCAAGAGCCATGAAGCTAGAGTCAGCGGATTCGCAGAGGACAACTGATATTAACCTGTCAGAATCAGGTTTTGCTTGAAATATCTGGTAAATAAGGTGATCTGTGTTGATGCTGTTGCTGCTTTAAAGTATCCCATTAACATCCTTTCATGCTACAGGCGACAACACGGATGGACACGGGCTCCCAGGAATTCTGCCTCTCTTGCACCTTTACAGGCACTGGGCTTTGCTTCTGAAAAGTCAAGGTATCTCTGTATCACCATGAGCCTGTTTCCCCATCCCCTTAGAGCGCTACCACAGAAAGGCCATAAACTATGCCAACAGTGATAAGACCCGGGAGTTGCTGAGCGCCACAAGCTCTTCTGTCAACATGCCTGACCTGAAATCTCCTTTTACTTAGCAAACCTAGATCACCTTCCTTTAACAGAGCAAGGCATTTCTGAGGGAAACTATTTATTGACTTTGCTCCAAAACACAATTCTCAAGTTGGAAACTCATCCTGATATGGCTTTCCTTGTTTATTGCTCACTGTCTGAACTTATCGTCTTGTCCCCTGGTTGGCACAAGTCATTCAGCTGGACAAAGTCAGAAGGACTAAGAGGAATGGAAGCTCGTCAGGGGCAAAATATGTTTTTTTTCAACTTCTTTAATAATCTTTATTATGAGTCAAAGAATCTAGTTTGCGGTCCCCCGCACAGCAGGGATTTAACGTTCTATCAAGCACAGATGAAGACTTACTTCGTTGCTGCCCAGACTGTATTTCAAGTAATGCATTTGAAAGACTGTGAATGAAACATCTCATCAAGGTGAACATCAAGTGATGGGTTAGTCACAGTCAGATTTCTTTGTGTTGTTTTGGGAAAAGTGAAAAATGAACCAAATAGCTGTTTTGCCTGCTTCATAAGCAGACATTCCGTATTGACAGTCATCACTCAGCAGTTGGCTGTGAAGACTGTCTGGTCGAATTAAAGCTAAATTTTAATCTCCAGGAGTTCTTAACAGCATGTTACCTGAGCACCTAGCATAGGAGCAGCCCCAGAGGAGGTACTGTGGCGGCTTCTCATTGAGATGATCACATCAATTGTTTCTTTCTTTCAATGAACAAACCATTCTTCTCATTAAGGTAGAATCTATTTCTCCAACCCTTGGAGAAATCTGGGCTCCCCACAGATTCCTGAACAAATGGAAGATGCAGAAAATGACTGGCATGGCTTCTAATGACATATTTTAGAATCTTTGCGGTTTCCACCTAAATTTCTTAGAACACTAGCTCTGGAGGAAGCCAGTCACAATGTAAGAAATCTGATGAACAAGACACCACCAAGTTCTAGGGAAACCCAGGCTAACTGTGTGTGTGTGTGTGTGTGTGTGTGTGTGTGTGTGTGTGTGTGTG
>NW_008360311.1:6110068-6119089 GCF_000622305.1 Nannospalax galili
AGAGAGAGTCGATTAGCCCAGCACCAAACATACAGATAAAGAAAGCTTCAGAATGTTTCTTTGTGTGTGTTCATGTATGAAATTCCCCAAAAAAAATTAAGAAAAAGAAATCTTCTGATGACTTTCGCCGTGGCTACCATCTAACTGTGACCGTTTGAGACACCAGTAAGAGCTGCCTGGCTGAGCCCTGAGAGCCATGTGCAACCATAATACATTCTTTTATTGACATGAAATGTAAAACACTTTATTAATAGCAATGCTGAATAACTGGAATACTGTTTGATATCTACTAGTATACAGATTGGCAGAAATAAGCCACTTAGAACAAAGGTCACCAGACATACCTAATCAAATCCATTGAATCCATTATTTATTTAGGTGAGGTCAATCATGGTAAAGACCATCAGGAAACTGGACAGTTCCATGGATAATTTTGGCCAAGAGGAAATCTGCTACAGAATAGAGAAAGTAATTTTTTGAGAGTGGAATTTTCCAAATTCACTAACCATCTTGACAGTGTTCATTAGATGATTGCTCAATGCCCTGCTTCCCTTCACACACAAAGCAAACTCATAACTGTGTTTCAGTCACAATTCTAAGTAAAAGTAGAGAAAACACATTAACCAAGGATAAACATCAATAACCAAAGGAAATGGATCTTGTAGAACCTGCTCTGTTAAATTCTTTTCTCTATTCTTTTAATTTTGTAAAGTACACTTTGGTCCAGGTAATGCCGTAAAACAACTAAATATAGCTGGGCATGAAGGTGGGTGGGAATGGAAAATAGAGGCCAAATGCCGGGCACGGCAGCTGTGACATCAGATTGTCCTCATAACTGTGCTGTTTCAGTCCCCCTTTTATTATGACAAGTTTAATTATGATACGATCCATATCTATCATTTCTTTGATGGTTGTAAATAAGTCTGAGTCACTCTAGCTACCATTATTCTTACCAAAGACACAAGAGCTTTAGCCTTTGGGAACTGAAGAAAATAAATATTAAGACGATGGATTTAGTTCAGGTGAAATCAAAGCAGAGTCTGGCCCTTCCTTCCTGAGTCCCTCTTTCTTGTGACTGAGCAGGAACAAGTCTCCTGGCTGGAAGAGTTACTGCTCCCCCTCAAATTACCAAATGCTTCTCACTCTTCCCAAGTCTGAACCTACAAATCCCACTGTGTTCAGAACCGGCTAGACAAAATACCAACACATTTTGACCAACTCTACAATCAACTTGATAACAGAGTTTAAAACAAAGAAATATGGTTGGCAGTTTCCATGGAGGCAATAAAGCCAGAGTCTCAGCAAATCCTCCATCTTTGTCTATGCAGACAAAACCCAGGGCTTAAGTTCAAGGTTACTCTGAGCAGGCTAGAAAGGAGAGTGGCTGTAGCCGGGCAGACATCAGGGGCAGCAACCAGATTCCATAAACAGAAGACACTGAGGTCTAATTTAAACACAGAACAATTTTCTTTAGGCTTTCCTGTACTTAATGAAATCAATTCAAAATGATTGTGTGGCATCAGGGACCAAGAAGTCATTAAGGTCTCTTTTTGAGGAACTTTCGAGACATGATGGCTTACACGGGGTTGATTGGTTGAATTTCTCACCAAAGGACCAAGGGAAGTGGTGCCAAACCTTTTGTGGAGAGACAGTAAGTACACTGCCCTTCTAAGATCCTCCCACTCCCCCAAGGACTGAGACCTGGAAATTACATGTCCCAGGTTCCCTTCCCAGTAGGGTTCCTGGAGTGATCGATCATTGAGATGTGCTCTTGAAATCATTGGAAGGTGAATGAGTAGCTACAGGTATGTGTGTGTGCATTGGCAGAGGACAGGCAGGTGGTACATCCTCCAAGCATCCTCCCGAGAATTGCCCACTTCAACACTGCAGACAGTTGAGATCATCAGTGGCCCCCTAGCTTCCAAGTGGCTTCATCACTTCAGATAGCCTGAAAGTTCAGAGTACCTTTCTTGACCTCTCCTCTGAAGCCCTTCCAAGGATTCTGTAAACCTTCTAATCCCTTGTATGGAATTCCTTCCTTGCAGGAACACTTAGGGTAGATAAGTCAGAGCAGACCTGGATGGGCTTGTTTCAATAATAAATAATTCCTGTGCTGGTTCTTTCAACTGTCAGTTTGACACAACCTTGAATCACTCCAGGGAGAGAGTCTTAATGAGTAAAGATCTAGATCAATTGACCTGTGGGCATGTCAGGGGGGATTTTCTTGGTAATTGTATTAGTTACTTTTGTTTTGCTGTGACAGAAACACTGACCAAAGCAACTTATAAAAGGAAGAGTTTATTTAAGCTCATAGTTCCAAAGGGACAAGAGTCCATCATGGCAGGGAGGCTCAGTGGCAGAGGTGGCTGGAGCAGGAGCAGAAGCTAAGCTCTCACATCATCAAGCAGGCACAGGAAGCAAGAGAGCAACTGGAGATCCAGCAAGGCTTATAGACTTTCCAAGCCCACCACCAGTGACAAGCTTCCTCCAGCATAGCCACACCTTTAAGACCTCCCAAAACAGCACCACCAACTGGGAAAAAAATGTCCAAATACTTGGAACCTATGGGGAACATTCTCATTCAAACCACCGCATTCCACTACCTGGCCTCCATAGGCTCATGACCATATAAAATGCAAAATGCATTTAGTCCAATTAAAAGTCCACATAGTCAGGGCTGGGCATGGTGGTGCACACCTTTAGTCGCAGCACTTGGGAGGCAGAGGCAGGCAGATCTTTGTGAGTTCAAGGCCAGCCTGGTCTACATAGTGAGTTCAGGTCAGCTGGGACTACAGGGAGACCCTGTCTCAAAAAGACAGAAAAAAAAAAAAAAGTCCACATAGTCATTACCAGTTCCAATACTATTCAGAAGCCCGGAGTCCAAAGTCTCTTCTGAGACTCAGGGCAATCTCTTAACTGTAAGCCCCTGTAAAACCAAAAGACAAATTATATACTCTCAACATACAGTGGAGCCAGAGACACATCACCATTCCAAAAGGGAGGGCTAGAGGCAGAGTAAGGAAATACCGGACCAAAACAAGACAGAAAACCAGGAAGGCAAACACCAAATCCAGTAGCTCCATGTCCAACTTCTGGGACTTTACTTCCAAAGGGCGCTTAGATGGCTCAGCCTCTCCAGCTTTGCTGTATGCAACACACATCCTTCTCTTGGGCTGGTACCACTCCCTGTGTGCAGGTCTTCTTGGCAGATGCCTCGATGCTCTGGTATCATGAACATCTCTTGGAGTCTCCATTGCCAACCAGGCTTCACCTTCACAGTCTCACACAATGGCCTATCAGGGCCTTCTCTATGCAGTACAACCCCTGCTGTATGTTGCCTGGCCTCAGTGGCTCTCTGAAACCTCAGAGGAAGAACTGATGACCCCTTCACTTTTGAATTTTTCATGCCTCTAAAGCCAGAACCAGGCTGCAAGTTTGGGATGGACCCCAGCCTGATTTGATTTTTAGAAGCCTTTCTTGTCGGTGGCCCTTGCAGCATTTTCCTTTCACAAGCTGGAGGCTTAGCAGGGTGTGGTCTTGCCCTGGAAGCACTCTCTCCATTGTTTAAGTGCAAATCTCTAGGCCTCTACTTAATCACTCTAATCTCCTTGTCACAGGGATCTTATTCAGCACATGCCTTGGATCCAACATTTATCTTCCTAGTGCTCTTTTTCAATCCAAACTGTACATTCTGTATTTCTTTCTGACCCCTTTGCTCTTTTTTGCTGTAGATCTGCATAATATTCACCATTAATAGCCACACCACCATTTCTATGTTAGGTTGTCTTGAAATTTCTTCCACCAGAGAAATTAGTCCATTACTTTTCAACTTAGCCTCGGACAAGTTCTTAGGCTGTGGGCAGACTCCAGCCAGACTCTTTGCCAAAATATCCCAAGTGCTGCTTAAGTCTTTATTTCCCTTTGGAACTACATTGTTCTCAGCACTACTTTCTTCCAGGTGTTTACTAGAATGGCCTGTTAAGCTCTTCTTACAGGAATCAATGGCTTTTCTAACTCAACCTTCCAAAGTCTTCCACATTCCTCCAAACCCCACACGGTTAGGTTCTTCACAGCCAACAACCCACTCTCTGGTACCAATTACTGTTTTAGTTACTTTTCTGTTGCTGTGATAGAAACACTGACCAAATCAACTTATAGAGGGAAAAACTTACTTGAGTTTATGGTTCCGAGAGGCAACAGTTCATCATGGCGGGGAGGCATGGTGGCCAAAGGTGGCTGGAGCAGAGGCAGAAGCTGAACTCTCACATCTCCAACCAGGCACAGGAAGCAAGAGAACAAGAATGGCTGGAGATCTGGCAAGGCTTAAGAACTCTGTAAGCCCACCCCCAGTGACAGGCTTCCTCCAGGATAGCCACACCTTTAAGACCTCCCAAAACAGCGCCACCAACTGGGGACAAAATGCCCAAATACTTGGAGCCTATGGGGGACATTCTCATTCAAACCCCCACAGTAATTGATGTAGAAAAACCCAGCCCATTATGGGCAGCACCATTCTTTAGGCAGGGGGTCCTGAACAATGTCCGAGGAAGCTAGGGCAAGTGAGCAGGCAAGCTAGGACGCCTGCACCTGATTCTCTCTGCTCTTCCCTGTGGACATGATGTGACCTGTTCCAAGTTCCTGCATTGAATTGTAGGCCAAATAAACTCCTTTATTGGGGATAAAGTTGCTTTTGGTCATCATTTTTATCACAACAGAAATGAAACTGGATCAACTCTCTAACTCTGCATAGTGTAAGGAAACAAAGGTCTCTGCAGGATGACTTGAGTGGCTTTGATCCTAAGATATACCCTGTGTCTTCATGCCTTCAAGATTGTTATGGATGAGCAGGAGAGGTCATAAAGAAAGCATACATATACTCGTGCACTCTTAAGTCCCTGGCATGGTACGGCTGCTCACATTCCACTACAGAGGACTGCTCTCACAGCCATAAATAAGAAAGAGTGGGACAGTGGTCTTTGCTATCTGTGTGCAAAAATGGTATCAGCTTGTGGCAGGCTTCTGTTTTCTAAGTCTGACCATTATCTTTGGTGCCGAATGCTCTGTCCTGTGACAAAACCCTAAAATATGTGGCATTGGCTTTGTGGTCAAGTTGTGGGTTGGTAGGAGATATGTGACCACAGGTGGCTGGAGCTCTATCATCATGCAGTGGGAAAGTACTCAGGTCACATGACTCTGGACCTTGTAGGTGAAAAGCACCATGTGCTGGTTGAGCTTGGTAACTCTGGGCAACATATTAGCAGAACAAGAGACTCTCGGGAATAAATTGATTTTTAAGAAAACCTGGAAAGGACAATAGAAGCAAACAGTTGCCTCTAGATTTCCCACCTGATATCGGACTCCAGGTTAGCCAGTGTTAGCAATGCTTGCCGCTGTAAGAAGCGATGGTTCAACACATAAAAACTTGTCTCACTTACAAAACATCTAATGGGAACACGCCTCTGAGCGGTGATTTAGGGATCCAGAGTTCCTCCAGAAGTGTTCTACATCTTCTATGTGTGGGTGGTACCAAGGTCCTCCTCGCACCATCTAGTCAGAAGACAAAGGATGGGGAATGGGCAGTCCTAAGCTGAGGAATCCCCGGAAACAAACACACACGTGGAAGGGAAGGCTAGCACTTTGCTCATCAGCCACCTTTACCGTACCACTCTGAAGTTGTTTCTTTTCTTTTTTTAAAATTTTATTTAATTTTTTTATGTATATGCATGTATTGCCTGCATGTAGGTAAGTGCACCCGTGTCGTGCAATGCCCACGGAGGTCAGAAGAGGCTGTCGGATCCCCTGGGACTGGTGTTACGGACAGTTGTTAACTGTCACGTGGGTGCTGGGATTCGAACCCAGGTCTTCTGCAAGAACAACCAGTGTTCTTCACTGCTGAGCCATCTCTCCAGCCCCCAAAGTTGTTTCTTTTCTTTTTGTTACTATAACATGTCTTTGTCCATCAGGACACAGCTTCCTTCTGTTCGCTCCAACTTCTCATCCTTTTCTTTTGGATGCGTTTTGTTTCATGCTCAAAATCACTTTCCTCCTTTATCACTTCATAATAATTAATCATAGCATGCTTTTAGAGTAGTAAACGGCCCCATAAATTTAACTTCTCAATTCTATAAAATCTCTAGTCTATTGAAAGACTCACCTTAACAGTTTCACTGGTCATCATCTGGTCATAGGACCACTCCTAGAAAGGCTAATTCACCTTAAGTTATGCTACATAGATGGGCAGAATAACTAGTGTGTTAATGAGATTGTGAACTCTTCCTGCCTGGAATCCCGCCTCCCAGGGCAGTGGGTTTTCCCACTTTCCTGAATTCTTCAGAAAAGCATAATCTCTCCTTTTCTTCTTCATATCCTTTTTCTAAACATGCTTTCTTTAAAGCTTTGGGCTGCCCCTAGCATTTGTAGTATTTCTTCACTTTTTCTCTAAAGCTTCCTTCTCCCAGCCACGTGGCTGCTAGTCGGGCCGTGTCTGACCCCAACGCAGGCTCTAAACCTGCAGGGCTCCATGGCTTTCTTTCCTTCTTCCCACCATTCACCTCCTCAAGGCAGCTGCCAAGATGACCAGCTCATCTGCCCTGAGGATTTTTCTTTAAGCTTCTATTAAAATTGTCCTAAAATCTTTCATTTGGGTCCATTCTTAAATTATTTTATGAATGAGATTAAGAACCCTCCAGGAGACATTCTTCTTCCCATTTCAATGTTACTCTGTCTCTCAAAATTTCTCGGCATTAGGTCAAAACAAGAAGATCGGGCTGACACTGTCAAAAGCCAGAGAGGGAGCTGTTACAGTCACTTTACCCTCAACTCAAAAATCAATTTATTTTTACTGTTGGGCCTGTGGAGGGTCAGACCTAACGTGATACGGCAAGTACACTTCTGGGAAGTTAATGAGTTTCACACTTTGGAGCTCCTTGTTCTTTTTTTCCTATTTCCTCACTCTAGTTTTTGAGTAAATGCTTCTAGGATTGGGTCATTTCCTCTCCATCTGATCACTTGTTGAATGACATTAGCTAAACTGATTAAGACTATTCAGTGGTTTGTTACTTCGTGGCACGGTTGAGTTTATTTCATTCATTGACACACCTTCTATCCCTTTTCAGTCTGAGGAAGAAATGAAAATTCATTTTTGAAAATGTAAAATTTGGGGCTGGAGAGATGGCTCAGTGATTAAGAGCACTAACTGCTCTTGCAGAGGACCCAGTTTCGATTCCCAGCACCCACATGGTGGCTACGAACCGTCCTTAACTCCAGTTCCAGAGGAACCTGAAGCCTTCTTCTGGACCTCCCCAGCACTGCACGACAAGGGTACACTCACATACATGCAGGCAATACACCCATACACATAAAAAATAATAATAAATAAAATATTTTTTAAAAAAGAAAGAAAATATAAAATTTGAATTTTTTTTGAGACAGGGTCTCCCTGTAGCCCCAGCTGACCTGGAACTCACTATGTAGACCAGGCTGGCCTTGAACTCACAGAGATCTGCCTGCCTCTGCCTCTGAGTGCTGTGCCACCAACACCTGGCAAATTTGAATGTTTTACAACAAACCAGTCCAACAATCTTCCATAACAGGTCTCCAGCATAAGTAACTATTTCTTCCCTCTCACCTGCCTCCTCCTGTGGTTATAGTTTGTGCTTAGGACAGAAGAAAAAGGGTTCGGTCCACAATCAATCTACTCAGGAATTTGAGTCTTCCATCATGGGTATTTCCCAATACCTTAAATACAGACCTAACATACAATCTGCAATCCCTCTTCTGTGAATATGTGTCAAGGAAGTTAAACCAGAACATCAAAGACATACTTACAATCCCATGTTCACTGTGTATGACTCACAGTAGTCAAGATATGGCAGCAGCATATTTGACCATCAATGACTAAAGAAATAAAGAGATCATGATACATGTACATGTACACCACTGTATAGATGAATAGTTTCACTAGTTCCATAAAAGTTGCCTAATGTTAGAATAATGATGATGGAGATTGGGCAGCTTAATCAGTAGAAAATTTAAAAATATGAATTCTGACAGAAGTTACTAATAACAATAATAATAATAATAATAAAAACCAGCTCATTCAGTTCTCAAGGCCATCCTAGGAGCTGTGTTATAATCATCCCTATTTATGGATATATTTATTTTTGCAGATGATAAACATGAAGACTCAAGTTATGGTACCCCACAACTAACAACTAGCAGGACAAATAACAGTTGGAAAGGTGGTAGAGCCCTTTGTCATCCACAGAAATGAACACGGCAGGCGGAAAAGGCAGCTTCCGAGCTGGCTGCACGGTCACAGCCATCCTCAGGCAAGAAGAACCCAAAGTTCTGGCCTGGCCTCCTTCCTCAGTCTGAATATCTGAGCTTTGGATGATACCCTGCATACCTTCAGCTCGGTCCCTCAGCCCTGTCCCTCTCCCCTGACCAGGGGTAACCAGTGAAGCCCCAGCCTGGCCTCCTTCCTTGGGGCTTTGGATGATGCCACAGCTCAGTCCCTCAGCCATCTTACTGTCTCCAGACCAGGGACACCCGGTGCCAACAAGCTCTTCTGTCCTATTGAAAGCAGAGAATGCTTTCCTCTGAAATAAGTACAAAGAGTTAGCACATTTAGTCCATTTATGCAAAACAAAAAATGGCATCTGCCATCGGGAGGATCAGCAAAGCTGTGAGCCGTCAGCCCCTTTCAAGGCTTTGGCATCTAAACTCAACAGATTTTTAAGACTGAAAGGTCATTGTGGCTTCCAGTTTCCTTCCTTCTTCCTTCCTTCCTTCCTCTGGCCATCGACTCTATCACCTATACAGTTTGAAAGGGTAGGTGGGTGATGGATGGGTGGATGGATGGATGGGTAGACAGGTGATAGATAGATGATAGATAGATAGATGATAGATAGATAGATGATGATGATAGGTAGATAATAGATAGATAGATAGATAGATAGATAGATAGGTAGATGATAGGTAGATAGATGATAGATAGATAGATAGATGATAGATAGACAG
>NW_008360311.1:6119376-6143599 GCF_000622305.1 Nannospalax galili
ATAGATGGTTGGATGATAGCTAGATGATAGATTGATAATAGATGATAGATAGATAGATAGATAGATAGATAGATAGATAGATAGATAGATGATAGATAGATGATGATGGATTTTACATATTCCCAGTAGCGCAAGGGTTTCTGAGCAATATCCTTAATACAAGATGATTTTTTTAAATAATGCTAGCAAAGAAATAAATTCCTAAGACAGACATGATGGCACACACCCTCAATCTCAGTGCTCAAGAGGCCTTGGCAGAAGAATCATAAATTCAAGGTTACCCTGAGCTACACAACAAGTTCCAGGCTAGCCTCTGTTACATGATGAAACCATGAATCCAAAATTTAAGAAGAAATAAAGGCAGAGAGAGACCTTTAAAATGAACTTTCGTGTGTGTGTGAGTGTGTGCCACGTGTGTACATGTGTGCAATGGCATATATGTGGATGGCAGAGGACAACCTTTGGGTGCTGGTCCCCACCTTCCTGTATTGTTTAAGATGGGCCTCTTCTCTTCCTGTGTAACCCAGGTTGGTTGCCTCAAGGACTTCCAGAGATCTCCTGCTCTGCCTCCTGGTCATGCTTCCATCTGTGTGAAGTTCAGGGTTTCCAGACAGATGAGAAACAAAGGCCACTTGGGTTTTGCTCTGGTGCCAGACTTGGTCATCAGAGAGAGAAGAAACACCCAGCAGATGACAGGAGCAGAAGTTAGTCAAATGCTGGCAAAGCTTACTTAAGAATTATGGGTAAAAGGGGGCTGGAGAGATGGCTCAGTAGTTAAGAGCACTGGCTGCTCTTGGAGAAGACTCAGGTTCAATTTCCAGCATCCCCATGGTGCTAACCACCATCTGTAACTCCACTTCCAGGGGACTACGACACCTTCTTCTGGCCTTTGTGGGCATTGCCCAACATAGGTGCATGTACATGCACACAGACAATACACTCATATACACAAAATAAAAAGAATAAAGTATTTTTAAAAGAATCATGGGTAAACGGACAAGCTAGAGACCAGGAAAGCCACTGTGGTGACCTCTGGAGGAGCTTGGTCTGAGAAGCATCAGAAGTCCTGCTTAGGACAAAGTAATAGAAAAGCCTGGAATCAAGTAGTCCAGGACACAGAAACAGGGAACAAACCACAGACACTGGGCAGAGCATGTATAACAGGTATGACACACTCAACAGGCTTCTTTACATGTATCACTAACTGTCATCAAATGAGGGAGAAAGTCACATATGAAGATCCTTGGGAACAGATGGGTTAGATGACACAGTAGTGCTAGTATTTAAATTAAATGCAGATAGTATCATTCATTCTTTCTCTCAAACCACCATGTCTTATTTGCTAACACATGCATGCTTCACCTAGACCAGGAAGATATGCCCTAGAAAGGTATCAGTCCCCGCCACCCAGCCATGTTGTGATTTGGATCTTACATGTGCCCCAAAAGCTTGTGTGTTGAAGCTTTAGTCTCTGGCATGACTGAAGGGTGATGGGCATCCCCCTAATAGGAGGAAGTAAACAAGTAGGGTACATTCTTGAAGGGTGCATTAAAACTGCAACCTCTTCTTCCCATTCATCCACTCATTTTGGCTTCCTGGCCACCCTGATGTGCAGCTCAGCTCCTCCATTCTTGCCATGACACTTTTCCCCACCACATGCCCACAGGGATGAGGCCAAATAACCACGTGGTTGAAACTGCTGAACTGTGATCCTAAGTAAGCCTTTCCTTTGTAAGTTGGTTTTCTCAGGCCTTTGTCAGCTAAAAGCTAGCACATCCGGCTGTGGAACAAATGATTTTTATTTTGCTCGGCATATCATCCTGTTTCTCCAATTCTGTATCTCACAACAAAAATGTATCAAAAGCTCCGGAGAAAAGGCTCTCCAATATAAGGAAGAGCAAAAGCAGAAAAGAGCAAAAGTTGGTCACTGAGGGGAGCTTGTCTTAGAACAGAAAGCCCAGTGCAGCAAAAGTCAGTGTTGGGGTCTGACCGGCTGCCGTCACCGGTTTCCTGCGAGTCCAAATCTGCTGCCATCGTCTCCCAGGTTAACTCTGTTTGAAGCTGAAGTTTGGTTCCAAGATTTTGTTGGAAGCAGGCAAGGAGCTGTGGAGAACAGGAGGAACAAGTCTCAGGGCCAGGCCCGACCCGAGTCTCTCCTCTTAGCGAAATCTAGTCACTTTTGCCCCGTCTGATTCACTCACTTAGGTCTGTGGCCATTTAGCAGTCCCTTGGACAGGATATGTCTCAGTTGCACTTAACTGTCAGAGTTTAAAAGAAATTCTGATATCACAAACTAAAAAGCTGATGTGTGGCCCTACCAGAAACAGACCTGAGCTTGGAGTCCATCCAGACTTCAGTAAAAACCTCCGATCCATTGCTTATCAGTCACATAAGCACAGTTACCTGACACTTTCTGGTCCTCAGTTTCCTCATCTGCAGAATGGATGGTTCCAGACGTTGTGTTGGGCTGTCTCATTGTGATGTTGTTATTAGCAGCAAGATTGACACCAGATGAAACTGTCACCCATGTGTGCTGGCAGAAGACCCTGTCCTACCTTTCCTAGAAAGCTGCCAACTTGCTCCAACGTGGTGACAATGGACTCCAATATATTATCAAAGTTCCAGGGGCTGAGGAGCCTGTTGCTATCACAAGCTCCCCTTGAGGGCAGACTTTTGAGTGTCATTTATACCAGTTTGGAAGTAATCTGCTTGTTCGTCCTTCCAGCAGAGGATGTCGTGATGGGTTAACGGAAAGTGACGAGGTAGGAGAAAATGAGTAAAAGAGGGGCTGAGGCTTGGGATGGGAAGAGAAGAGCTCGTTCTTGAGGGGCGTGTGGACCACTAAGCACACTGAGTTAAACTGTGCGTATCAAATAACGGACTAATTAAGAATCTTCATCCGTTTTTCCCCCCACATCTCATTTTTGTTGTCTTTTCAAAGATGTATTTTCACATTAGCTCTGAGAACTCTGAATAAGTGCTAATGGGAACGGAAAAGAAACCTCGTCTATCAGAGAAGGAAATGAGTAACATCAAAAAGAAACAGAAGAAAAAGGAGATGGGGCTGTGGGAGAAGTGTTTTCATCATAAGCAGCAACTTCTTGAATAATGGAATTTAATAGCATATAATAAACTATGATCCAGGAGAACTCTGATTCAATCTTACTAATTGTTCGAGCCAATGAAATGAAGGCAAAGTTTAGCATGCCAACACTCCACTAAGGCCATAGAGCACCATGGGGAACAGGCAATTGTCCCAGAGGGCACATGGTCCCTGCCCTCCCAAACACCCGACTGAGTCTCCAACTTTCAATGATAACCCCAGTTCTAGGACTTTAAAGTCACAGAAATGTAATTTTTTGCAATCAACAAACTATTGTATTCTTCAGAGAACAGAGGGCTGACTAGACACAAAGCCACCAATTAGGTTATAGAGAGTAATAACTAATATGCTTTCATGGCGATGCCAAAAGGGACACAAACCTATAATAAATTTAATTGGGCACATGATCATAAGCACTGTTTTCTACCTACATACTTCCACTATATTAAGCTAGTCCAAATAGAGAAACACATTTTTTCATTGTTATTGAATGAGATGTTTTTTCATTTCATTCTAATTTGGATCATTTTCCCAATGTCAAAAAAATGGGAAGGTATAATTAGGAAGAAAGACGTTGTTTTTTCTGCCGTTAGTCATTGATTATATCTAAGCATTAAAATGAACGAAGAAATTGAAGCAATTATCTGGATAATTCAGGTCCCCCTAAAAGGTTAGAGGTTTCTGATAAAAACATTGTCCCTGCCTGAATTATTAAGGTAATAATCTTAGTTTCCAACTTTATTCTGTATATTGGTGAAGAATCCTTTGTACTCATGTTCAAGGTTTTTTTTAAAGTTTTTCTGACAATTAAAAAGTTTATTATTTTAATGAACAAATCTCTTGTATCTCAGAACTAAGTTAAAATTCTACAGAGCATTTTGCAAAGCAGCTATTGAAATTTCTAAATAAACAAAATAGAAAATTAAGTAATCCCTTCCTTTCCCCCCAAAAAGGCCAAGAACTCTCAATGGTACCATTTGGAGGCAGAGGCAGAGTGAAACACGTCTGTAAGCTGAGAGTCTAAAAACAGGAAAATTAGTACCGTGCCACGGCTCTGAGCAGCTAATAAAGAGAACATGGCTAAAAGAGATTAAGGTTCAAATTAAGGTCAGAAAAGAGACTGATTGGGGAAAGCTGCCATGTCCCGTCGCATGGCAGTTTAAGTGAGACGGTTCCCCCTGAATCAGTCTTAGGGTGAAAAATTACACTGTTGGGGTTAATAAAGAGGCTGGGCATTTGTTTGGACTGAGGCTTCAATTAAAATGTTATTTGGGGCAGCTAGAGCTAATGTCTTGCTTAGAGGTAAACTGAACTGCCTTTTGAGAGGATGAAAAAGAAAGAAAAAAAAAGAAAAAGAAAAAGAAAAATTTTAAAAGACCACCTAATCTGTCAAAGGCTCTGAATAACTGGCAGAAAGAATTGTGTTTGCTGGATCTGCGCCCAACTCCGCAGTGAGCATTCTTAAGGGTTCTGTGACATCATCCGAGGCAGCTGAGGTCCTCTGAGTTTTTGATTGTTATACTGGGTGAGGAATCTACTGTTCAGCTGAGCCTTCTTTGAGACAAAGAAAAAAAATCTGGTTGATGTAATATGCCAAGTTTTTTAATGCCACAAAAAGAGGTGGGACCAAGAATCCTGGGTCTCAGCCTCGTGTCCCCACCCAGAGACAAAAAGTGATGAATACAGTTAATTGAATTTCTCAGCCCATATAAATTTGCCCACAGTGAGACAAAAGGCCCGAGTCTGCTTTCATTTCACTTATTGACGATGAGTGAAAATCCCCCTAAAGCCTTCCTCGCCTCTGAAACTCACCCTCACACCCACAAAGCTCTCTAGGCTTGTTTACAGTGGCCAGTGCTGGGTGTCCTGGTCGGCAATGCAGACACACTTCACCACTTTGATGCCGCTTACGGTTTAAAGGAAGTGGAAGTCGTAATAAGTTGTAACACTGTGTGACTGGGGCTGGGGGAAGAGCTCAGTCCACAAAGTACCTGCTATGCCGACGCGAGGATAAAAACTCGATCGATCCCTAATATCCACGTATAAACCCAGGCATACTTATAATCCCAGCACCAGGGAAGAGGGGACAGGAAGATTCTTGGGTCTCTCTGGCCATCCTGCCTAGCCTGCAGTGTGTTCTAGGCCAGTGGGAGATCCTGTCTCAACACCCAGATGGACAATATCTGAGGAATGATATCCAAGGTTGACCTTTGGCCTCAGAAACAGACACACACATGCACACGCATATACACACAGTGTATAACTAGACACTGAGAACATAGAAGGCAACTGAGTGAGAGATGTTGCATGCCTTGCAATCAGCTTTGCCGACTCCCTGAGCAGCAAACCAAAGACTCCGTCACTAGGGCTGTGGGCTGAGCAGGCATGGCAGGCCCAGGGCATGTGACATTCTCTTAGGGAGTTTTGGAGCAGGTCCTAGAGATTAGCAAACAATCATACAGAAAGAGGTGGGACAACCAGAAAAGCATGACTAAGCCAGCTGACCCTGGGAGGACAGTCATCCGCTGGGTCTTCTTTGTAAGAACTGAGTAAGTAAAACTGAAAGTTAAGGCACAGGAGTTGGACAGGTCTCTGGACCAAGGAAGAGACCATCTCACTGTGGAAGTGGAACGTAGTAGAGGTGGGCTAGGTGGAAATGGGCTAATAGAGATGGGGTACATAGAGGTGGGATAGGTTGAGGTGCGCTAATAGAGATGGGGTTAGGTAGAGGTGAGGTTGGTAGAGGTGGAGTAGGTGGAGGTGCACTGAGCTCCAGAGAGGAGGCAGGACCACACCTGTTCTTTGTCTTTCTCCAGCTATTTCCACCAAGTCTAGAGAATCACCCAATTTGGCTCCATCGCAGTTCATATTGACCTCCAATTCATCTGGGAGCATAAGTCTCCCTTCCTCCCAGCTCCACTCCCCAAAATTCCTAATCAAAGATATTTAATCTTCGGAATACTCCTCTGTGTAGGGGGACCGTATGTGTGTCCATTCTCTTGGGGGCGGAGGCAGAAGTTGACATCACATGTCTTGCTCAACTGCTCTTTGCATTCTTTTTTGAGACAGGGTCTCTCCCTGAACCTGTTGCTCACCGACTGACTAGCCAGCAAGCTCTGGACTCTCCTCTTCACTTCCCTAGTGCTCAGCTTACAGGCACACACCACCACACCCAGTTTTTCACATGGGTGCTTGAGATCTTAAGTCATGTCCTCATGCCTACACCACAAGCATCTGCATCTCCCAGCTCCAAATCGTGAGAAATTATTCTTAAAAAGATAATCTTGGTTGAAAAAAAGAAAGTACAAAAGCAGGGTGTTGAGAACCAGCCGCAGTGACACGATGCAAAATGTGATGAGATCACTGTAAGGGGAACATGAAGACAGCTAGCTGAGCAGACAGATGACCAGCTCAAGACAGACAGACGACCAGCTCAAGACAGACAGACGACCAGCTCAGAAGACAGACAGATGACCAGCTCAGAAGGCAGACAGACGATCAGCTCAGAAGACAGACAGACAACCAGCTCAGAAGACAGACAGACGACCAGCTCAGAAGACAGACAGACGACCAGCTCAGAAGGCAGACAGACGACCAGCTCAGAAGACAGACAGACGACCAGCTCAGAAGACAGACAAATGACTAGATCACGACCAGCTCAGAAGCCACACAAGACAACAGGTGCTATGTCTGCCAGTAGAAGTGAAATCTGCCAGGTCCAGACTGGTTTCTCCCTCACTTAGAAGCATGTATGCAGATCACAGAAGAAATGATCCTGCTTGTTGCAAGACAGTCGCTCATCAGCATGAATAGAGGCTGGTAAGAGCAGAGCAAGTAATCAAAGCACAGGCACCGCCTTCACCAGCCAGGTACAATTTTGTCTATGGTGGTTAAAGAGAAAGAGTGCAATTCTTCTGCTTCCCAGGTATGAATGTGACTAACTCAAAACAGAGTGTCAGGGGCTGGAGAGATGCTCAGCAGTTAAGAGCACTGGCTGCTCTTGCAGAGGGCCCAGGTTCAGTTTCCAGCACCCACATGGCAGTTAACAACTGTCTGTAACTCCAGTTCCAGGGGATCTGATGCCATCTTCTGACCTCTGTGGGCATTGCATGACATGGGTGCACTTATATACTTGCAGGCACATGTACCACCTAACATAAAGGAAAAATAATAAATAAAATATTTTTAAAAGACCCTGTTTCAAGGCAATCAAGTAGAGAGTGGCAGAGCAGGTCCCTTGATGTCTTCTTTTGGCCTTCCCAAGGGTACACACAGATAGACACACCTGCACACATGTGCACATAAACCACACACACACACACACAACCACCTACAACATAAAGCCCTCCTAAGTCTGGCAGTGTGAATGTTGCAGCTCTTCCTCCACCAAGCCTCACCCCCAACCCCATTCTCCACTCCAGCAATAACAGGTGACCTGAGAACCCCCGAATATGTCTCCCCCAGGATTTTGCATGAGACGCTGCCATACTGTCATTCTCCTCCTCGCTTCACTCATGTGGTGCTCCCACCTGAGACCCAGGCCTTGGCCATGACAAACAGTAGGTACCCAATAAACTATTGGTTGAATTCATACAGAGATGAGGATTTGGACTGCCACCTCTCTTCAACCTTTCTGGCAAAAACTCACCAAGTACCAGACCCAGAGCTGCATGCTGTGCAGGATCAGTGTCCGTGGATTCCCACTTAACCTTCACAGCAAACCATGAGACAGGCACTGTAACCAAATTCACACAGGAAAATGCCAAGCTCAGAGAGACACAGTGGCTTAGTTACGATCTCTCCCTCCAGGGTCAGGAGCTCCCTTCTGCCCACTCTTCAGCCTGTGGTGAGGTGAAAGGCTTACAGAAGTTAATCTGCTCCTTGAAGGCTTCGTGGGAATTTCAGATTTCCCTGAAGACAACCTTCCTGGGATGCCTAAAGTATTTTGTGTCATGCGTTCACAGCTAGCCTACTCATTTCTCCCTGTG
The DNA here is from genome assembly GCF_000622305.1 of Nannospalax galili. Classification (NCBI taxonomy): domain Eukaryota; kingdom Metazoa; phylum Chordata; class Mammalia; order Rodentia; family Spalacidae; genus Nannospalax; species Nannospalax galili. The sequence goes on from NW_008360311.1 coordinate 6,127,468, forward strand.
CTTCTGTTGGTTATCACTGAGCAGAGTCTCTGGCACAGTATTTGATACAATTCTAAATTGCTAGTTTTTGAAGAATGATTAAGTCCGAAAGTACTCCTTTAAAAAAGTGCCCTTTTTGGATGAGTGGTAAGAGGTATATTTGTCTGTAAATATAGGGATACATATATAAAATACAGTAAGAAATTACGTTTGTCTAGGGATGTGACAAAAGTGGGCTTTTCTCTAGGATCTCTAACCTCTCCAGCCATGTGTATTTGGCTGGGTTTGCCGTACCACACATGAGTTCCTTCCCACTGGGTGGACTGTAAGTCCAACTAGACAGCTGTTGATTACCGCCAACATGTGTTTTTGCAACAAATGGAGGACTATTCAGAGTTTCACAACTGGACAAACACACAGAATAAGTGTCTGTGAGATGCCCAGCCCTAAGTGACACATCTACACCTAAGGCTCAGGGAATGTAACAGAACAAGAGGTAGAAAAACTATTAATGCAACTCACAACTTTCATCAATGAAGCTTCCTCATGCAACAGATGGTGATTAACCAGAACGTTACAACTGGTCAAGCTGTAAAGAATGAGAGGCTGCAGAGTACTTGTCCTGGGGTATAACACCTGAATCAAACCTCTGCCCCCCAGGACTCAGGGACCATTGCAGAAGAGGGAGCAGAAAGACCGTAAGAGCCAAGATTGGTGGAGGACCATAAGGAAACCATTTTCTAGGCAACTGGGAAATTGAAAATAGTTCCCTTTACTAAAGTGTGTTGAGGCTGGGGCGATGGCTCAGTTGGTAAAGTGCTCACTGGACAAGCATGAGGACCTGAGTTCAATCCCCAGAATCCACATTAAAAGGCCAAGAATGGTGGTGTGTACTTGAAATCCCAGAACTGGGGAAACAGAGAGGTGGTTCCCTGGGGTGTGCTAGCCAGCCAGCCTACACAAATAGGCAAATTCCAAGCCAGTGAGAGACCCTGTCTCAAAAACAAGGTAGAAGGTTCCTGAGGAACAAGATTCAAGGTCGACCCCTAGCCCCACATGCACATTCACATGCACAGAATGTATTAAGAAAATATATTATAGGGATTGGAGAGATGGCTCATCAGGTAAGAGCACTGGTTGCTCTTGCAAAAGACCTGGATTTGGTTCCCAGCCCCCACAAGACTGTTAATAACCATCTGTAACTCCAGTTCTAAAGGATCTAACACCCTCTTCCGGCCTCCACATGCACTGCAGCATGACACAGGTTCACTTACATACAAACAGGCAAAACATTCACACACATAAAATAATATATACATAATACATACATTGTGTTGCATGTATGTATGTATGTGTGTATATGTGTATGTAAGTGCATCCATGTCTGGCTATGCCCACAGGGGACAGGAGAGGCCATCAGATCCCTTGGAACTGGAGTTACGGACAGTTGTTAGCTGCCACGTGGGTGCTGGAATTCAAACCTGACTCTTCTGCAAGAACAGCCAGTGCTCTTAACCACTGAGCTATCTCTCAAGCCCTAGTTAGCCTTCTTATACACTCCAGGCCTGCCTGCCCAGGGGACAGTGCTACCCACAATGGGCTGAATACTCCCACATCAATTAACAATCAAGACAATTCCCTACAGACATACCCACAGGCCAATACAGTCCAGCAGTTTCACAATTAATTGAGACTCTCCTCTCAGATGACTCTAGTGTCAGGTTGACAGCTAGAGCCTACCAGACCTCAAGAATTCTACATTCCCTGCCTTTTCTTCCATCTCCCCTTATCACAAGATACCTTTACATAATGATTTCTCTGGAAAATTAAAATTTTAGTTCAAGCCAGGCATGATAGCATATACCTGTAATCCCAACACCTAGGATGCTGGGATGCTGACACAGGATGATTGCCATGAGTTTGAGACTAGCCTGGGCTACATGGTAAGTTTGAGGCCATCCTGAATTCCCCAGTGAAAACTTTTCTCAAAAAAAATTTTGGGTTCATCATCAAAATTTAAAATATCAGTATTGTGCCATTCTATAAAAGAGAAGAGGAATCATGGAGGAATCAGTGCTGATGACAGCATATGAGTCATGTGCCCACACGCAAGCCAAGAGATACTCGGTGAAGAACCAGCAGGATAGGGCATTCTCTGCCACCTGCTTCCCCATGGCAAAGGCTATGCCCCACTTAAAAAAAAAAGGGGGAGACCATGCTTTATTAGCTACAGTACTGACCCATAGGAGCATTTACCACAGATACACAAGTTGAAGTTCTCCAAACCAGTCACTGTCCAGAAACTGGAATCTCCCTACAAGACACCTATGTAAGAAACCATAGTTACCGGTTCATAAAAGACATGTGGCCTAACAATTCCCAGCGGGGGTCTGAGAGAAATAACTTACCATTGTGAAGTCAATGTTCCCATCAATATCCCCTGGGGAGAAAAATATTGCTCATTGATGGGAATTGATTTTTCTTTTCCTTAAGAAAGTCCCAAGGGGTGAACAATGGTTTGAGGGGGGTTTCATAGTGAATACAACAAAATACTATGATGGGCCAGGCGTGGTGGCGCACACCTTTAATCCCAGCACTCAGGAGGCAGAGGCAGGCGGATCTCTGTGAGTTCAAGGCCAGCCTGGTCTACATAGTGAGTTCCAGGACAGATGGGGCTACAGGGAGACCCTGTCTCAAAAAAAGACAAAAAAAAAACCAACAAAAAACAATGAGGTGAAAACACATTTTCCCATCGGGAACGTGGAACTCATAAGGGTTAGTGCGATCATGAACGCCCTTTGACCTGTTGAAAAATGGATTCCAGTTCCATTATTTTTTAAAATTTCACTTTAACATCCAGGCTACAGACCCTCAAAGATAAGATGATGTATGCACCCCTCTTTACCTGATAACACTATTCTAAATAAAATGCTTTTTGATACTTTTTTTTTTAATTTAAAAACCTATGGGTCTGGAGAGATGGCTCAGCAGTTAAGGGGACTAGATGCTCTTGTAGAAGACCCAGGGTTAGTTCCCAGCAGCCAGATGGTGACTAACATCCATCCCTAACTCCAGTTCCAGGGGATATAATGCCTTCTGGCTTCCGCAAGCACTAGGCACACAGTGGTGCACTTACATACATGCAGACAAAATACACATACACATAAAATTAAAATAAATAAAAATGTTTAAATAAAAATTTATATAAAAGCTAGGTTTTAGACTTTTTAGCCAATACATTGAATAACAACTATTATTTTTAAATTTCTCACCGTTTCTCCCATTCCCGCTTAGATCCTAAATTGTCCAAAATCTCAGAGCAACAACAACTCTTAACATTTACTGCCTTCACAAAAGCAAGATGCTTTCATAAGCAAACCAAAAATGAAGCTGAATTTAACATATCTTACATTTAACAAGCTGGCTCAAGCCGGTGAATATTTGCTTATTGACAAGGCTAACATATCTTACATTTAACAAGCTGGCTCAAGCCAGTGAATATTTGCTTATTGACAAGGCTACAATAGGGTATACATTGCCTGATTCATAGATTGTCTAGGCCAAATGTGTGATTAAACCAAAGTATGCTTTCTACTGCTTTTGAAACTCAAAAATTGCATAAGAAAGGACAGATGGATGATTTAGGGAAAAAAAGAAATGTCACTTAATTAATATTTGTTGAAAAGGGTGTCACTGATCACTGGCAGGATTTCCATTGATTGGCAACTCCCCCAAGCAGCTACGGAGTCACTGAACACCCAGGCTACTGGGATCTCTCAGAAGAGAGCAATGATGTGCTGTGATTAGAGGCTGAGACCCAGACCAGGAGACACAAAGCTGGAAGATTCCCCCACAACCGCAGGAACCACGCACCTGGCACCCAGCATCCTCCTCCTGTGATTTTGTTGTTTCTTTGTCTAATGGTGATAGAAACTTACCAGCACATTCTTCACTTATCCCTTTCCTGTCCGAAAGAGCATTTTTCTCAAATGGCTTCAACAGATTAAATCAGGAGCCAAGTTAATTGATGAGCTAGCTGCATACAGTCCTATAACTTGACCTTGGAAAACAGCAAACTAGATTGATTTTATTCATCTAATAGTGTGCATAACTACATGCCTGGGGTCACATTACATATTCTACAGAAAAATAGGACAAAGTAAAACAAAAGTCAAATATTTAAGTTATAAACAAACCCAACCACTTTCAGATGGTCCAGTAGCTAAAGGTGCAATAGCCAGGCCTGACAACCTGAGTTTCAACCCAGGGACCCACATGGTAGAAGGAAAGAGCCAAACAGACTCACACAAGTTGTCCTCTGACCTATACACACTCTCTAAATAAATAAATAAATAAATAAATAAATAAATAAATAAATAAATAAATAAAACATTGCAGTCTACCTTCCTTAAGACACAGCTTCCTTAAAGAGTAAAAATAAACTTGATCCAACCCAAGCCTCAAAGTCAGATGCTTAATATTCAGAACTCACTATTATGCTTTAGTAGGGCTATGTGACTACTTATCATGTCAAAAGCATGTCTGTGGACTGGGGATGTGACTTTGGTAGTATTTTCCTTGCAAGCATGAGGACCAGAGTTCCATTCCCTACCACCCACGCTGGGGAAAAAAAACAACCCGAGTATGATGGTGAGTTACATAATCCCAGCACTGGGGAGGTAGAAGCAGGCAGATTCCCCAGGGTTTACTGGCCAGCCAACCTAGCCTACTGGGCAAGTTTCAGGGCAGTGAGACTGTGTCCCAAAATTTTAAAAAGCGTACATGGATACAGTGGCTGAGGAATTAACACTCAAGGTTGTCCTCTGGCCTCCACATGCGTGCACACCCATGCATACACACATGCACACACATACATATACAAATGAGTACAAAAACGTAGCAACTCTGCAAAAACATCTGGTGTTTGATTCAAACTGGCCTGGGAGCACGGGCCTCCAAGCCGTTCTGTGTACACGCAGCTGAGATTTCCAAAAGTGAAGTTTCCAAGCTTTATCTCAAGGCTTTAACCATAAGAAAAGATTTCGCTGGTAGTCACAGGCATGATTTTACCCATTAGGATGGCCCCTGGGTGTGTCTGTGACAAGCGTTCCTCACAAAGGGTTCTGCTAACCCTTCCCTCCAAAGCAGGGTCTGAAGATGCCAGCTTGATTTGGCTAATTCTGGACATTTTAGTCATTTGCCTTATCTTCCATCAGGAGTGGGCTCAGGCCTTAACATTAAGCAGTTTAGAGCCAGGGGAATCTACCCACATATGTTTTTCTGAAATTCTTTTCCCTTGAGTGGCTTTCTCTCATCCTCCTGAACACTCAGATTCCAGTCACAATGGCTGTGCTCACTGTGTGGGAACCAGGGCCCCAGCCCATGGTGAGGAGTGTCTAGAAACACGGACTTTGGGAATCATGCCTCCTTCAAAACTGGGCTTCTCAGTCTGTTTCTCAGTCTCTAGGGGAGGAGCCAGGGCCTTTTGTCTCTAGACTTCTGGGGATACTCAGGCAGGACACTGTCCCCCCCCAGTCCCAAGGCTGCCTGTCTGCAGAAGACCTCTTGGCAAAGGAGGGAGAGAGCACACAGGGCTGGAGCCCAGCTGCCCCAGATAAGAGGTGGCCCGTGTTAACACGCAGGCTTCCTCTGTGCCTCAGCAGGGCCTTCCTTTTCCAAACAGTCTCCCTTTAATGTTGGCCAGTGTTGTTTTTCCATTGACTCAACATCTAGCCTCTGGTGGCAAGCCAGTGGGGAAAGCTAGAGCGGGGGAGGGGGCCGAGGGCCAGAGGGTGTCTAAGCCGTAGACAGAGGGACAGCCAGCCACACTGCCAAACAAGCTGGACACCTGCTTCGGAAAGATGGTGACCAAATCTCAAATCCGTGTTTCCTCTGGACCTGGGTCAGCCCTTCTTCATTTGCTAGTGCCCATGGTGGAATCCCCCCGCCCAGTCCAGCTCTCACCACTACTCCATTCACCAGCAGTCATTCTGGAAATCTTCAAGGACATATACCCTTTCTTTAGAAGTATCACTGTGTTATTTGAAGGAAAAGAAAAAACAGAGAAGTTATAACTTAAAAGAAGGGTAAGAAATTTTAGGAACGAAGGCCTGGAGATATAGGTATAAACCAGCTGCTTAGCACAGGCAAAGCCTGGACTCAGTGCCAGGCAGACCCTCCTGAAAAAATAATTCTACGAAAGAGATTAAAAGAAGCCACTGGGATGAGGGCAAACAGGGAAGGTGGGAGGGTGGAGGAGAAAAGGAATTGAGACATGGAAAATTCTAGAAAAGATGAAAGCCAGTGACATGAAGGGAAACCAGAGAGGATGACAAGAAGGAGGGGAGGAGACGAGAGGAGAAGAAAGGGACAGAAATAAAAACGGAGGAAAGAGGGGGAAGGCCAGCCCAGTTGGAAATCCAGAGTGAGCCCCTCCAACCACCAGAAGCATTTCCATTGGTCCAGGACACCACCAGAAGTTGAGGGTGGACTGCAGACTTCTCAGGGACTGCTCTGCAGAGCCCAAGGTCAAGGGGCATCTTCAAAACCAAACCTCGATCAGAGCCAGCTAAATGTTTTGACTTGAGGGAGACACTATGGATTAAAAAACAAAATAGAGCAGTGAGGGTAAGAAAGAAACAGGAAAAGAAAGAAATTCTTTTTAAAGAAAGAAGCTCATGGAGGACACAAAGGGAGGGATAGAAAACACTTCTGAATCAGCTAGCCACTGACCAACAAGCTGTAAAGATCTCCAATGACAAGTTGTCACATTAGTTTAGTGAAACTGAACACCCACTTATCCCCTTTCCTGTGCTTAATCCCTCCCTACGAGCCACAAAAACACCCTTCCACGTTTAACAGGATTAGTTTTCTTCGCTCTCTCCCACCACCCTTTTTATTTTTTACAATTCTATTTTCAGCAATCCAGGGATCCTTGAATCCATCGGCTTCCTGTGGAGCACAAGGAGACCTGGCATGAATGGTTTTCACCCTTTACAGACTTTACTTGAATCTGGAAAAAAAATATTTGGACTACTTGGTGCCTTTTCCTCCATTGCATTACTGTCGTGGAAATGTCTACAACGTGAGGGGTGTGGGTGTTGATGGTAGGAGGGTCAAGGTAAAGCCAGGGCTATGAAAATTGGGCTGATTTTAAAAAAGAAAAACGTTTCTGCAGAGGGTCTGTGACCTGGGAGGAGTTGCTCCTGCTCTGACTGTAGACTGACCTTGGTTCCGGTTCAGGCTCTGCTCTCCACTGGCTTTCCAGCCTTGACCAAGTAGTGAGACCTACTCCAGTCCTGGTTGACTCATCCTACTGTGGGGATAGTCCTGGCCATTGGGGAAATTTCACAGGACATACATGATGTCCTTACTCCTACGATTCTCAGTTTATTATGTCCCTGCAATCAGGATGCTCAACAATCCATTGAGCACTTGAGCTCATTACACTTCCCTTTATCCCAAAGACCATGTGTCATTGCCAGGTGTTGTAGCATACACCTTTGATCCTCGCACTTGGGACACAGATGCAGGTGGATCTCTGTGAGTTTAAGGCCAGCCTGGTCTACACAGTGAACTCCAGGTCAGCTGGGGCTGCAGGGAGACCCTATCTCAAAAAGACCAAGGGCCATGTTCAAAGTGATGATCTCTCTTATAACCTATAGCATTTTCTGGGTTTTTTAAAGAATTTCTTTTCATTTTAATTATGCGTATGCATGTGTCTCTGTGTGGAGTTGTGTGTGCTGGAGTACAGTTGCCATCAGAGTCCAGAAGAGGTGTTCAGATCACATGAAGCTAAAGTTGTGGGTAGTTACCAGCCATCCTACTTGGGTGCTAGGAACTGAGCTTGGGTCCTCTGCAAGAGTAGCAAGTGCTCTTAATAGTTGAGCCATCTCTACAGCCCTCCTGTGGCATTTTCAATGGCAAATCACGGAAGTGTGAGGTACAGAGTGGGTGGCCGAGAGGATATGATCTGTGACTGTGACAGGCAGCTGCCATGGCTCACTGTCACCGTGCCTATTGCAACCTCAGTATTCTCACTCAAAGATTGCTTTAGAGCCTAAGAAGAGGTCTCTATACTTTTGACCCCATCCAGATTTTTCTAGAATGGAATTCTTAATTAAGGTTTCAGAAGGCTGACCAAATCAAATACAGCTAATCACTGTTCGAATTGAGTCAGCACCAGAATCATCCAGTAACTGGTCTCAATTGGGGTTGCCAAATGCTAGGCTTTGCAGGGTCTTACCAGTAGGGATTCTCTGGAACTAAGAAAATAATGCCTTTTTTGAATCCACTTGGAGTATCACACCCAGTGGACTCTTCCAGAACCACAAACAGAACATGATTCCTAGGGGGAAACAGGGGGAGCTGCCTGTGTGATGGGGATGGAGGACTGGATCTAGCAAAGCCTGGCGGTTTGGAGAGGTCAACCCTGGGCCTCAGTGGGGTAGAAGACTGATTTAGAAGCAAGGAGGAAACTGGGCATACAGGGTCTCAGGGAACAAGAAATATGTGAAGGCTCCTCCAGGCTGAGGTCAACGACAGGGCAGAGGTGCTTCCTGCAAACATGTGCGCACACACACACACACACACACACACACACACACACACAGAGGATGAAAGAACCCAGGATGTCCACCCTCCAGAGGTGATGGCTGCAAGCTATTGGTACAAGTCCTTTTCCAGCCAAACAGGGATTAGCAAGGGAATAGCTTCAAAAAGTCTGGGTAAGAGAAGCCAAGAAGCACTGGCCTTTACCAGGCTAGAGCTGAGGCCAAATTTAGCCTCCCACCTTGCATTTTCTCCTTCACCCCCACTTCAATACCCTGCTTACCCCTGGGTCGTGTCAGGACCAGAACTGAGCTGCATACCCACCCAGTTGTGCATCCTCCAGTTCCTTCCACACTCCCCACACTCTCTTCTGGAAACCCTCCCCCTATGCAACCCCATCCATCCCACATGTACTCCAGAGTCCATCACACCCTCTCCCACCTGTCCTGTCTCCAAACTCTACCCCCATCATGTCATCCACCCCAAGGTTTCCTCCCATGCAAAGGAGTCTTCCCTGCCGACTCTTTCCCTGAGCCCCCCCTTACCCCCATACACACAAGATGAAGTGTGGGTAAAAGTGTTCTTGCCACCAGGAACACCTTGCAGAGCAGAAGCCAAAAGATGCCATGTAGCTCACAACAACCTGGCCTTAAGGATAAGTTCCTCTTTAGCTCTTAGGACACCTTTTTACTTTGTCCCCTAGAGTCTCAGGCATTCCCTACCTGAGCACAGAGTAGCTACAGAGCCAGGAACCTACCATACTGCCCAAAGATATACACCAACATCTCAGGGCAGGTACAGAAGGGAGGTTTCCTCCACTCCCCTCACGCAGGGAGTACCTCCACCCACACGCAAGGGTCCACTCACTCAGACCTGAGCTGTCCTAAACTGGCAGTCCCTTTCTGAACCCCTGTAACCTAGGACCCTTTGGCTCAAGCCTTCTCGGAGAGTGGGAGAGTGCTAGTGACACCTTTCGCTGGACTGTTTGGTTAGCGGCCCCCTCTCCTGTTCTCAGAGGCCAGTGTCTTGATCTGGTGGCTGCAGGTTCAGCTAGTTCATTTCCTTGGCTCTCTTCCCTCAAACTGCCTCACAGTCACAGCTAGGCATGACACCTTCCTGCCGGCTCCTTTCCCGGCTCACAGCTGTCTTTGGCTTGGCTCTCCCTGGTGCTGCCTTGCAGCGACTTGGATTCAATGGTTGAACATAATTTCATGAAGGGTTATTATTTTACTTTGCACTCAGGAGAGTTGTTTATTCAAACATGTAAAAACACGTGACATGTGACATACATTTGTTTTCATTTTACTTGGGAGTATCGACCTTATTTTTCCTGCGTGTTGTGCCCTTCCTGTCCTGTGGTTTCTTGGGTCTGGCCTACAGCTTCCACAGGGAAGGCTTGCCACCTATGAAGCAGGAGGGTGAGGGGGTCCAAAAGGGTGAAGTAGAAGTAGGTTTCATGTTGTTAGATGGTTCCTGTTTTCCTGTGGGCCTGATAAAACAGCTCTAGGCCCTGGAGCACAAGGCCTAGCTTCCAGGCATGCTCCAATTCCAATTCATTTTGTAAGGTTTAAATGATGTATGGGGGGGCATATAAAATGCTCAAGCTAGCAGCAGGCTTTCCTGAGCTAGACTTGCACAAGCACAGAGCATAGGGCTTTAGGGTTCTGTGTCAGTTCAACTAGCTGCACCAAAAGTTGCAGGGAAAAGGTGAGACGGGCATGTTCACACATCCCTGAACAAACTAGGTACCACTTCTTTGCTTTGTTGAACCCCCTTGATAACTCTGTGGTATGGATACTATCCCCATTTTGCAGATAAAGACAACTGAGGCACAGACAGGTAAACACACAAAGTCACAGCAAATCAGTGACTCCTGAGCTGTGTGGCACACTGTGAACCCCAGATTCATAGGCCCTCCCTTGGATCTCCTTCCTGGGATGGGTTCAGGAATCTTTAATTTTTATTTATTTATTTATTTTTAGCTTCTTGGGCAATTCTGATGATCAGCAGGTTTTCATATACTCCTCCCTGCCCCACATCAAACCATCTCCCAAGCCCATGACCAGGCTGCCTCTAAGGAGCAACCTCCTCCACATTGGATAAAACATTTAAAACATATTTAAATAGCATTTCGGGAAAGTATGCAGCACATGGGCCTGCCTTTTGATCTCAAAATGATGACAAACAGACACTTAGATATTTCATAAAAGAAATATTACCAGAAAAATTATAGAAATCTGGCTTTCAACTAGGTCCGGCTCTAATTTAAACAAAATGCAACTTTGCCCAGCTCCTTTCTCCAGGAATAAATTCAAACCCGCCGGCTGCCTTCTAGGTGGCTGGGTGTCCTGGCCTCTGCCTTTGTATTTCTTACTGCTCACCCCCTCCCCTCAAAGCTTTGTAAGGATGGGTAACTTAAGTCCTATCGCCCAAGTGGCAGAAAACCGAGCACCTCCTTCGAATTCCCACCTTTGGGTCCAAAGTCCAAAGAAAAGGAAGCCGGAGTAAACCGGCCAAGAAGCCTCAGCTCTGTTGATAGCAGCCAGGCTGGGCAGAGAAGATGTCCATCCCTTCCCACGTCCCCGCCCCTCTTGCTGTCCCTGGAGAGTCCCCTGTCTCAGGATCCGTGTGTGCGCCACTGTGGCGCGTCTCCACCGCGGGGTCCCCGCAGCAACAGGCGGGCGGCGGGGAATGGGACGCGGCGGGGACAGCGCGGGGCTGGCGACCGTCCACGTCTCCCAACCGCGTGGGACGTTCGCGGCTCGGCGGCGCACGCGAGCGGGTGGCTGCCCTCTGCGTCCCTGAGTGCGCCGAGCCCCGGCGAGTAGAGCCTGGCAGGTGACAGGCCTGGTGGGGACAGGCCCGGGAGGGGACAGGCCAGGCGAGCGGGCAGGTGGCCGGGACCCCCGCGGGATCGGCGGGAACCGTGGCTCCTCCGCCGCAGCATCATCAGGTTGGTGTCTCCCCCGGCCCGGAGGCCGCGACACCTTGCGCTGGGCGGAGACGAGGATGGATCCGGGGGCGGGGGGACACAGGCGGGCACCGCGGGCGAGGGTATCGAGCTCGTGCCCAGTGCCTGCCAGGCACACTCCAGCCTTCCCGCCCTTCCCGAAACTTTTCCAACACACGCAGGCGTGTCCCTTGCAGGTTTTGGCCACGGTGCACGGAGGAGGCTCGGCCAGCACACGCAGGTCCTCAGGCGCACAGGACCAGGAACCCAGGCACCTGGAGGGGTTGGGCCTCTCCAGAGGTGGCCCAGGGCCTGGAGGCAGCAGGCGGCCACATGGCCACTCGGAATCAGCGCTTACCAACCTGCCCGGGCTGGGCAGGGCGGCGGTGCCCAGAGACTTGGCGTGACTTTGTCCACTGCGCCCCCGCGTGCAAAGGCGTCGCTCACATTCACCAGCACCCCACTCGCGCGCCGCTGCTGCCTGAGCCTGCCTGCCTTTGTACTGGCAGCAAAGGACAGACTGCTCAGAACCATTGTGGCTGTGGTGCGTGTGTCGGGGGCTGGGGTGGGTGTGAATTGTGAACCCCCAGGTATGAGGGCAGCACCCGTTTGTCCCCGCAGGCGTCCCCCCGCTTATCTGAGTCTAGCTTTTCCAGTTCTTGAAAAAGATAAGGCGAAAGCCAATTGGTGTGGTATTTTTTCTTTTCTTTTCTTTTTCTTTTTCAAACTGAAATCACGGCCTCTACGAATCTTTGACCTCAAAGCCTGGGTGTGGTTGGGGACAGGAGAGTGATTTCGGGGGGCAAGAGCCCCCCACGCAAGGCACGCACCGGGCCTGGCGGACTCCTGTCTCTCGGCGCGGTCGGGCGGAGTGGCTGGTTATGTAAGAAACAGCCCTCCCTAGCTCTGCACCATCTGTTAATATCTTGATATTGGAAAGTTCGGTGCCTGAGGCAAAGCCAGGGCTGACAGGGAACCGCTCCCAGCCTGCCCCTTACTCCTCCCGGGCAGGGGAAGCCCTCCCTCGCTCTTTGTTCGTTTATATCCACGTCCCTAATATCCAGTGGTCCTGGACCACCCCCCATTACCAACAACCCCCTCATCTCCGTGGGGGTGTGGGGGACGAGTGATTTTTTTCTTCTTTGAGGTCACCTTGTTGTAATGAACCTTTTCTATGAATTTATACGTTCATAGCAATTCTGTGCCCTTCGAGGTAAAGTGGAGGCTTTTTTTTTCTGGTGGGGACAGAGCTTTTTTTTCTTTTTCTTTTTTTAAATTACTTTTTCTGCCAGCCCTCTTGACTCCTAACTTCTTTGGAGTGACTCGCTGGTGTTTACTTTGAAAGCTGTTGGTTAAACAAACATCACTCGGAGGCTTCTAAGCAGTGGGGTTCCCAAGAGAGAAATGCGGCAGCTGCAGCTTGCCACTGATCTGGTGGCATTTCACTTTCTCCCCCACCACTCCGAACAAATCCAGGTTGGGTTCAGCGACATGCTGGGCACAGGGGAGGACAGCCAGAGAGAGGCGGACCGTCCCTCCGCCTCTAGGCAACCTGCACAGGCGGGTCTGCTCCGGGTTGCTTTTCCTTGTCTTCCTTCCTCAGGTGGGTGGTACTGGTAGGTGGGCTGGGGGGGGGGGGGGGCCGGGGAAGTCCTACAACATCCTTTTACTAAATCCACTCCCACATCTGCCTCTCCACCGGATCTGGCAGAAAAGCTCAGAACAGGTCTTAGGGTCTGATGACCACTGCTTGGAAGGTGTCAAATGACCCATATGCACTGTCCTCCCTTCCTATCCCCCACCTAAGGGTTCTAAGAAAGAACAGGACGGGAGGAACACAACGGGGAAAGGTCAAGGCTAAGTGTGTTTAGCCCAGAACCCGATGCACAAGGGGTAATTCCCAAGTTTGATTAATAACGCACAGATCACCTTTTAGATAAAGCAAGCCAACTCAATCTGCAAGGAGATGGGTCCGGACTTGCGTTCCCTTTTAAGTCGCTAAAACTGTCCGTCAGGGGAGGGCAGAGAAATGGGCTGCGCTGGCCTTAGGCTTGGTCACTGGCTTCACAGATGGGGCTAGTAACTAGGCGACTTCTTGTCTCCGGGCTGACAGATCGCTTCTTCCCTAATCAGAAAACAAACCGCACGTCTCCCGAGATAGGGGCCTTGGGCCTCACTGCTAGCTTCCGCGCGGCTGGAACCCGGGAGAGCGCCGCAGCCCGAGCCAGAGAGTCTGGCCTGAGCCTCAACCCCCGACAGTCGGGGACTGGACAGGGCTCCGGTGAGCAGCTCTCAGAGCCGGGTCAGCCACCCCCGCTCACTCGCCCGCGTCGCGCGCGTTCCTACTTCCACGCGCGGCTCCTGCGCCCTAGTGCAGGCTGAGCTTGGCGAGCCACGAGCTGGTGCCACGCAGGCTGCGGGTGGGGGAGTTTCCTTGTTTGCCCAGCGGCTTATCCCTGACTTCGACTCGGGCCTGCATTTCCCCCTGGCACGATAGAGGGCTTATTGGGGGGGGATGCTCGGGGAAACTTTTCCCGCCGCTAGATCCCAGGCGTGGCGTGTGCAAAACGCGCGTTCAAACACTAGATGCGATTGACACCAACTGGAGGGCGGAATCAAGCCATGGCTTACCTCCTTTCTTCCCCCTCCAACACTTTTCCTTCCCTGGCCTCCTCCCTTTTAAATGTCAAACTGAGCAGATGGTTTTAAGATATGAAAGACATATATTCTTTACCCCTACCAGTTTATTTGTAGGCAAACGCTAACTTATACGCGCAGATTGTAAAAGAGAAAATAACGGGATGGAAAAAGGAAAAGTGATGCCTCCTTAGATAAGCCAATTCCCCCCCCTCAGTACACCCGCTTACCTCGAAGCAACCCAACCAATATTCCACCCTGACTAAGGGGAATCCTGACAGATTATTCCAGTTCCCAGTCCCCAATAGAACTCTTGATACAATGACTAACCAACCATTGGAGGAATGAATGATGTGTTGAGCGCTGGGCAGTATTATTTGCCAACCAGGGGAGGGGTGTTTGGAGGTTGTGAAAGGGAGAAAAGGAAGGATGGGGAGTGCTCGGGTAAATGTTCTTATCCCAACATCAACCTTGCTGATCTGATCTTCTTCTTCTTTTTCTCCTCCTCCTCCTCCTCCTCCTCCTCCTCGTCCTCCTCCTCCTTGTCCTTCTTCTTTTAAAAAATTTTTCTTAATTTAACAACTACAGGATTAGAATAAACATTTCATTACAGCTTTATCATATTCAGTAACACTTTCTAGAGCAAGGATACATATCTTTCAAAAGTGGCTGTAAATTTTTACACACACACATACACTGACAAGGCTATTGTTAACTCGGAGAGGAATTAGTATCCTCTTCCCATTTTGATGAATTGTAGACTGCAACTGTACATGTTCTAGGAGTGAGTGAGTGAGTGAGTGTGTGTGTGTGTGTGTGTGTGAGAGAGAGAGAGAGAGAGAGAGAGAGAGAGAGAGAGAGAGAGAGAGATGGCAGATCTGTCAGTGTTCTCCCAATGCATGCACCTCATGAATACTCTGTTGTCACAACACACAGTTCAACCTTTGATCTGATTAAATTGGAGGGACACATGAAAAATACTTGTCCCTACAACACCTAAAAACAGTGTCTAATCTCCTAGGTATGAACTCCTGCCTCCCAGCTCCTGCGTGCCTCGTGCCTCCGGTTTTAGAGGGTGTTTAAGCCCACAATGCTGCTTAAAGCACTGCCATTTACTGTGCCCAGGGAAAGGGGCTTGCAAGCAGTAGCGAGTGGAAGCTCTCTTTAGCGTGTAACTTGAAAGCCCAAGGCGTTCTTTAAGAGCAACGTTATCTAAAGAAATCTCGCTGGCTATTTTTCATCCAAGAAATGTCAGACCAACATGAATTTTCTGTAGCTTTACCTTGCAGTCCGAGATGCTGGCTGGCGTTTGAAATGTCTTGCTCAATAAACTTTCAAGTTAGTTACCCAGACTTCGAAATTCTGCTAATCCTACTTTGGACTGATTTCTTTGGTCATCCAGGGTGAGAAGGTGACGGGAAAGGTTTGTAGCATATATATTTTAATGGCCATTTTACCCACAATCCAAGCAGTATTTCTAAAAGTAACGGAGGGTGAATATTCTTCCTATGAATTCTGACTTCTGATGGACCGGGTTTCAGTCAGTGTAGATCTTTTAACATCAGCTTTTGCGTCCCCAATGGAAAACCTCTGGCACCTATATTTTAATCCTAAACCTACCTGCATTTAACCATCCACCTCCTGTTTATAAAGAAGACCTGGTGACAGGTACTGCTGATACCATCTACGATCGTTTTCAAAGCGGAACGATTTATGCCTCCCCCTCCTATTTCACCCCTACCCTTAAAATCTCCACTTTTTCTTCACTACACTTTTCCATGCCTTCCTCCACCCAAGTCCGGGGAGCATTCACTTAACTCGGCCGCTGGGCGAACTCGATCAGCTGTATCTGGGAAAGGAAAAAAAAAAAAAAAAAAAAAAACTGCGTCCTGGTAGAGCAACCGGGCGCCACCGTGCACAGCGTCCGCAGATGGCTCTCGGCGGCCGGGGCGCTGCGATCCAGGCGCCCCAAGCAGTGGCAGGGCGGGGTGGGGGCAGGGGATGGAGGCCGGGGCG
>NW_008360311.1:6143658-6145861 GCF_000622305.1 Nannospalax galili
ATTTTTTTTTCCTCCCAAGTTCTCTTGCCTCGCTATCCCCCCTTGAATCCGAAGGCGCCTCGCGATTGGGTGCTGGGGCCGGGTACGTCAGTGTGTCTGTGACGTGCAGTCTTCCTGTTTCCTTCAGCTGTGTCTTAAAGTAAATCTTGTTGTGGAGCGGAGCCCTCAGCTGAGAGCGCTGGGAAAGCGTCCACCTCCGCAGCCGGGAAAGCCGCCCGGCGCACTCCAGCCCTCTCCGCGCCCGCTGCGCCTAGGGCCGCCGCGCCGCGCCCCGCGCTCCTGCCCTCGCCTCCGCTCGGGTCCTTTCTCTCCTCTCCCCTCTCCCGGGCTCCTGGCTCTGCCCTGCTCTCCTCTCCCCTCCCCGCCCTCCTCTCTCCCCTCTCCTCTGCCCACTCGCCCCGCTCTCTCGCTCTCTTGCTCTCGCACAGACTCACCGGCCCCTGGTCCAATTATCACCGGCATCACCCGCAAGACATCGCCGCGTGCGCGCGCCTGGGTTCCTTCTCTCTGCCCGCAAAAGAGAGAGAAAGAGAGAGAGCGCGCGCGGCTGCGTCCCGCTGCTGCCCGCACCGCGTAAGTATCTTCACCCGGTCGCTGTCCCCTCCCCTTTTCCAGAACCGCTCGCACTGGCTTGTGCTTGAATGGGAAGGAGAGACGCGGGCCTCCCGTTACTCATACCCGTGTAAACATTCTTTTTCCGGGGGGAGGGGGGTGTTATGTACATGAATCGTAACCAGATAGCCTCTAAAAGCAGTTTTCTAGCGGGAGCCTCGGTGGAACCGCGCGCTCCGGAGAGTAAGTGGCCGCTGCCTCCGCCCGTGCGGCTGCGGGTGGCTGGTGCTGGTGACGCCGGGGGCGGCTGGCGCGGCCGGAGTGGCCGCTGATCTTGTCACCTTTTGTGTACCGGGTCTGGGGTGCGAGGAGGCGCTGCCTCCCTCTCCTTTCTTTTCTTTTTTTCCCCCTTGCACTATCTTTACAGGAGAGGGGACAGCGAAGGGCACTGGGTCCCTCTTTTTTTGTTGTTTTTCTGCTGGATTCCCGGCTTTCCTGCTCGCCTCATCCTCCCCACCTCCCCGGGTAGGAACTCCGGGGCCGGTCCCCAAGTCCTTTCCTTTGTCTTGTTTATTCCCGGCTCTTCCAATTTGCTTCTTATTTGCATACCTTTCACTTCTTTTTAACCCGGGCTGTGGGGAGGAGGACTCTGGGAGTAGGAGGCGCCCTGTGACTCTCCTCTCCCTGCGGGATCCGAGCGGAGAGCTGGAGCCCCGGCTTCGGAGCGGAGGTGGGACCGGTGGAGGGACCCGTGGAGGGACCCAGGGAGGCATGGGTCCCGGGGAGCGTGCGTGGCCCCTCTCCTCCCAGGCGCGCCGGGGCGGGGGGGGGCTGGGGCGCACCGAGTAGGGTAAGGCGGCCCGGGAGCCTCGGGTCGTCGGAAGGGGGATCGGGTCGCCGCACTGCGAAGGGCAGGGCCGGGTCGGGGTGTGCTTTGGCCTTGGATAGGGGAGAAGGAGCTCCCAGCCATTACTGGCAGGCTTCGGTGGTGGGCAGCTGCGCTCTGGCCTGGTCTGGGTGGTGCTACTGTTTTGCCCCAGTTCCTAGGACTCGGGAGGGAGGAGAGGAGCAGAGCTGAGAGGAGAGGTCAGAGTTGCTGGGAAGAACCGTGAGGAGGGTGGGAAGAAGGGGGGTGCTGCCGGTCTTGCCTGAACAGACAAGGAGAGGGAGTGGGGGGGGTAGTGAACATCACCCGAAGTCCAGCTGAGCAAGTTGTCTCTGCCTCTGCGGTGCCTGCCAGCCAGTCCTGCTCAAACTGGACGTGGGTACTGGCAGCCAGGGGACCAGCGAGCCATACTCAGGGTCCCCCCTACCCAGCCTCTTGGGAAGTGGAGTCCTCCAGGCAGACCCGAAGTAGGAGGAGGGGCCGGCCATCAGTCTTAAATAGCCAGGGAGGCTGATTGGGGTGTGAAACTGCTGTTCTGGGCAGCTCAGAGCTCTACTCCGCCCGGGGAGAGGCTGGGAACTCACCTGCTTGCTTCTATTTTTCCAAGAAGATCGGAGTAGTCTCCTTAAGCTTGTTAAAAACAAACCCAAACCAGAGTGGCCTCCTCTCAAAGTCAAGGCTAGAAAGCTCTTGTTCTCTCTCCTCTCTAGCCCTCCCTCCTTTACACACACACACACACACACACACACACACACACACACACAC
>NW_008360311.1:6145876-6234945 GCF_000622305.1 Nannospalax galili
CCCCCCCCCCCTTTTTCAAAAAAAAAAAAAAAAATCATTTCCTTTCCTAAACTAGGCAGGCAGAAGTCTGTTAGCAGAATGCACATGGGCAGGGCTGGACAGGTGTGTTGTGTCAAGAAAGACAGGTGCAAGTTCCTGGTGTCTGTGTGTGTCTGTACAGCTCAGACCACAAGGCTTGCTTCGGGGCTGAGGAGGTTTATGAATTTATGGTTGTTCTGGTTAATGGGATTGTCAGGGCTAATGGGAGTCGGGGCTGTTGTGTGCTGAACCCTGCCATGAGAGTTTGGGGGGGGTATGTATTTGTTTATTTGCCTTAAGGATGTTGGCAAACGGCTGCTGAGGCCGTCTTAGGCCTCTACCAGGCTGCCAAAAGCACCCCCACTTCAAGGCAGCAGGTGGACGGAGTTGACTTTCTCTTTACTTTCCTCCGGTTTATGCCTGTCTTTCACGTCTGTGCTTAGCAGGGGTGCAGGGGATGTAGAATCCTCGTGTGTGTGTGTGTGTGTGTGTGTGTGTGTGTGTGTGTGTGTGTGTGTGTGTGTGTTGGACAGCCCTGGGTGGTTTGTAACTGCCAAAAATACCAAAGTCAGTTCAAAAGTGTTGCTGGTGTTAAAGCTTATCTTTGTAGCATGCTTTCTCTCCCTGGCCAGAAAGAATAGGTCTGTGCCTAAACTCTTTCAAGTCCTGTGTTAAATACTGTCATAAAATAGAGTGTGTCTGTCATTGTAGCAGACGTGTCAGGTGTCCTAGATAGGATTTGATGGAGAGGGATCTAAGTCTGTGAGAGGTAACTGTGCTGTTCTGTTTGATGCAAGATTCAGGCCCTCTGTTCTGTGAAGAGTTTCTTGCAGGAGATTCTGAATACTTTCAGAATGAAATGAGCTGTGTACAGTGAGGAAGAAGAAAGTCTTTGGCCTGGTGTGAGAGGGAACTCGCTGTTAGCACTGTCTGGATTCTTAAACACTTGACCTGTTAAAGTTGTTTTCTTTATATAGTCTACTTTATTTTGAGTTGTGTGGAAATAGGTTTATGATAAACTGTTTCCTTGATTGATTTTGTCTTTGGGGTGATTATCACTGTTTCCATGAAAATGGAATGTATTTGTCACTTATTCTTGAAACTTAAACCTCAGCGCTCACCCCACCCTTCAGCACTTTGTACGCCTTTGAAGATCTTTGGTAATTCAAATGTCATCTATGGCCATGTTCCTTTGCTTTATTTTTAATAGGGGTTATCTGTGCTTGCTACTTACTGATCTTTCATGTGTCTGTTATGCAGAATTCTGCTCAGTTTAATCACCACCTTGGGAAAAGTCATGCATAGGCAACACGCATCTTTGTTCTCCATGTTCATCTGCTTGGGTCTTCTCTAAGCAGTTCTTCAACCTTCAAACCTGAGCTAGCTTGCTGTGTAAGTTGCCGAACTCCCTCTCTATTTGCTCAAAACTCATAAAAGACCTTTTCCACAAACTCCCTATACCATTTCAAGTATTGTCTCGATTTTATGATATCAATATAAGAATTTCTGTTTAGGATTTAAAAATAAATTATGAAATGTTGTTGTTATAGGATGAAAATGGATTATGCATGATGATGCACTGTTATAGGGTTCTAGTTATGTATTTGTATAAAATTGGAAGGGTCATATAGAAGAACTCTCTCCAATTGTACAGTGTACCCCAAAGCCTCAAGAAATATTTAGAGTATTTTACTTTTTTTCTTCAAAAAGAAAAATGTGCAAGTACATTTTCTTAATATTTCTCACGTTCTTTTATTTACCCAATTTGATGAATTACTGCTTTGTAAATGAGTGGAAATCAATATCTTGGGCAGGTGTCAGAAAATGTTCCTTGTTCATTTTTCAATTGAAAAGAAATGAATGGACTTTTAGATGGGGTGGAAGAATTGTAAATGAAATGGCTATGATTTGAAAAGGCCTATCGTGATAGGAATTTTTTTAATTGTCAGTACCATCTCACCTGCTTAAAGTGTTCACTCTCACCAACCAGAATCTTCAAAATACACATCAAAGTGTTTCTTAACCTGATGGTATGCAGACATGTCTCTGAAGGAAAAGTTGCCATGTAGCAGAAATGAACAGAAACCAGCTCCCAAATGCAGTGAAGGGGTCAGTTCAGTGGTGGGGGTGGGGGAGGAAATCAGATCATCTGGTTTTTCCCTGTTGAATTCAGATTGATTCTCAGATTGATTTAAAATCTTGTTACATGATATTCCACTTGACACTGTATAACCAGCTTAACTCATTAGAAGTTCCTTTAAAGATGACTTTCTAAAAGAAAGACAATCTAAGGCATTTCTTCAGCTATCTAGACGGACATCTAAGTAACCCAAGCAGGAGGCCACGCCAGCTTTGCACTCCCCCTGCCTCATAAAAGATCCATCTGAACTATCTGGATAATTACCATAATGAAACACTTCTTTGTCCAGAATCTGGGCTCCAGATAGATGTAGTAAAAGTTGCATCTCCTTCCCCAAATAACTTCTTTATTAAAGTGGAGCTCTGAACCACCTCTGTTCATGTTGCTGTGTTCCTTTTAAATTCTTTACTGAAAATTCTTTTCCACTACATGAAGCCAGCACCATTGATGGTGTGGATCCTCCTTGTGAAACAGAAGGTAGAAGTTTCAGGTTTCAAGGAAGAATATTTGGAGCAGTTAAATCTGACTTGATCATGTTTTGAAGTTTGCTTTCATAGTACATTTTTCTGGGAGGAATCTGCTGTGCTGAGCTATCTATTGTACAGTTGTTATGGAAGCATATATATACACTACATGCCAATTAATGCAACACATGTTTAATTATTAGACATTTCTACATAGATGTTCACATTCATTTGAGAGGGATTTATAGAATGGGTGCATTTCAGCAGTAATCATTTGGGTTCAGAGTCTGTTATCACCAATTTTCAGTCTTCGGTTTTTTTGCCAAAAGGCTTTATATTGCCTGTTTAAACTTGAAATTAATGTTAAAGTAAAAATATTGTAAAACCTATAGTAATTATAGTAGGAAGTTTATGGCTCGGTGCACCTGTGAGAATGTAGGAGCTGTCAAGCATCTCACTGGGCCGGACACAGCAGGTGACTGACTACAGCACCCTTTAAACTATGAATTGGGAGATTATGGGACCACATGGGAAATGTTCTCAAGTGCCTTTCTACCATGCTGCTCATTCGGTGGTGCGTTTTTACGTGGCAAATACATTTTTATGCATCTTGTTTATGCAACACGATGCTAGAAAAGCATCAGGTCAGCCAGCTATTGATATTTAATGTTGCCTGTAATTCCTCTAGGTTATGGCCATTCTCCTTTTATTTCCAAGTTTAAATAGTAAGGAATATGGAGAAGTATATTACTTTGTGCCTCTTAAGATGATACCTTGTCTTGCTAGATAATATATTTTTCCCCATTTTTTTTCCTTTTGATCATATCTCAGCAGGACATTTTACCATGGGGCCTAAAAACGTATTTGTATTCTCTTTGCCCAAAAGAGAAATAAATCATTATTTAATTTTAAAATGTTACCCGATTGAGAATTTGGGGGGGGGGTGAGTTTCATTTTTATTTGGTGAATTTGGAGGGAGTTACAGGTTCTCTGTTTAATTAGTATTTATTTTCCACTAAAGATAAAAGAGCAATGTCTTTCCTCCTTTGGAAGAACTCGGCCTCCTCTTGGCTCTGGCTTGAGGCAGGGATGCAGCTGTTGATACCTAGGCTAGAGAGGAAATGCAGTTGACTGACACAGAGGTGAATGGCAGCTGGGAGAGGAGGGCTGCTGGGATGACCTTGTGCTCATCAACACACTGGTATGTCCTCTGGGAGCCTCTGCTCCAGAGGTGTTCTTCCCATCCAAGATGAGAGGAGGAAAGGCCGGTTGGTTTGGGTGGCAAGGTATGTGTGTGTCGGGAGGCGGGGGGGGGGGGGT
Source organism: Nannospalax galili (assembly GCF_000622305.1). Taxonomy (NCBI): domain Eukaryota; kingdom Metazoa; phylum Chordata; class Mammalia; order Rodentia; family Spalacidae; genus Nannospalax; species Nannospalax galili. The sequence goes on from NW_008360311.1 coordinate 6,149,819, forward strand.
TGCAGCAGGAACTTCCTGCCAAAGGGCCTTGTGCTTTGCAGGTGATATTAAAAAGGAAAAGATTTGCTAATACACAGGAGGTGAAAACGTTAAAGAATGACAAGTTCTATTTTTGGAAAGTCAACAGACATACAAAAGAATCTTCCTTGTAACCCTCCCATATCCAAGAGTCCATAACTCAGAAATAACTCTTACCTTTTGTGCTCTTTCTGTGACCTGACAGCTACATTTGACTGATATACCAGACCCAGTGCCTTGTCAGTGAAACATCTGTTGTAGTATCTTCATCTTTCTCTAACCAATTGTTATTAGTGTGCAAGGAGTCTCAGTGGCTCTGGCCTTAATCTTGAACCCAATATTAAGGTTACTGAGATCTCTGTCTCCATCCCAAGTTCAGGATATTTTACCCTGAAGCGTTTCATCCTCAAACAGGAAAATCTCTAGAAAGAAGAATCATGTTGCCTTCATGACACTCTAATACAGGCTCTTTTAAAATATTGTGTCTTCAGAGAGAGCAAACACAGCATGATGAAATCTTTGTCCTGTTTTAAAAAAAAAAACATATTGTTGCCATGTAAGCATGGGGCATTTTCTTGATTTTCACAGGGTATTTCATGCTGAAATTATGCCTATTTGCATGGGTAGCCATTCTTTAAAACTAGCCACAGATGCAGTCCTGGGGAGCACGTAGATGTTTTTACAGGTGAACCGAAAGAGATGGGAGCGGTTCCAAGCACTCCGCACGCTGCCTTTGGCAACAGACCCTGTTATTGTGAAGATGTGCTCTGTTAAGCAAACGCGAAGTTCAATATCAGATAAGCCCGGCATGAAGGCAGTATTTTCATTTTCTTCATAAAACGTTAATTGTAAACAAAAAGATGTGCTGTCTCTTACATGCATACAAAATTTGGAGTTAACATTTGGTAGTTAATAAGTGACACAAATGTGTCAAGTGCTTTGATACAATGGGAGCAAGGATGTTTCCTTTTTATACTGTGTCCCCAAGAACAATGCAAGTTCTTCTACAAAGAAGGTATTTCCTGTTCTTGCGTATTTGATTAATTTATTTTTTTAATCTTTCAGTTGCTTCTTCTGTTTTGCTCTTTCCCCTCCCCTGGCCACCTTTCACTTGGCATAGGAAAGGAGATGCAGAAATGGTGTGTTGAAGAGTTCTATCATTTGAAGCACTGTTTTGGCAGATTTCAGCAGAACAAAACTAGTCTGAAGATGTACGTCTCTTTGAGTAGTCCAATAACACACTGTTCCACATCCTGGTTCCTAAAGTGTGGCAACAGCTAGCGTCACTTTCTAACAATTAAAGCCATCAAAAGGACGTTGTGACAATTTATAAACATTCTCAGTTACATTTAGATATAGCAACAGATACATCCATCTTCCCATCTGAATTCACCAATCAACACCCATAACTGTGCTAAACAAGCAGAATTGGAAAATGAATATTTGCGCATTTGTCTCAGTGTTAAATGGACCATTTATGTTTGAAAGATGCTGGTTGGGGGTAGTCTTCCCATTTCACATATGATGACATTATTTTAAAATTCAGTAATAAAGTTGTGTGCTAAAATCTACATCTATTTTAGTCTTCCAGCCATAGCATTGATACCACAGTCATTTCAAGGCAAAGATCAGGTTTTTCATCCAAATTTCCTGCAGCCTCAAAATATAACCTTGTTTCTTAAGTGTAGTCCCCTCTCCTTTTATAAGAATCTCAGTACCCCAAATTTAATCAATTGCTTGTCAGAGGCTGTGTTCTTATAATCTGTAGTTTCTTCTGAAGATAAACAGTATCATTTTGGACATTTGTGAAAGAGAATCATATTACTACTGCTTAAGCAGTTTTTGCTTTTTTTTTTTTTTAATCTTAATCCATCTTAAACCAGTGGAGCAGAAATATTTAAAAATGTTTCATTTCAAGCAGAGTGCGTAATAAATTTCAATAATTGTGATGTGCCATAAATCCCAGAGCCTATGCATTTTGCATTTGATTCAGGATTGAGGTCAGGAAATTTGGAGAAATTTAAAGAAAATGATTCATCAGTCCTTTTGTTCTGTTGGCCAGGGTCCCGGGATTCTTGAGCTGTGCCCAGCTGACGAGCTTTTGAAGATGGCACAATAACCGTCCAGTGATGCCTGACCATGACAGCACAGCCCTCTTAAGCCGGCAGACCAAGAGGAGAAGAGTTGACATTGGAGTGAAAAGGACAGTAGGGACAGCGTCTGCATTTTTTGCTAAGGCAAGAGCAACATTTTTTAGTGCCATGAATCCCCAAGGTTCTGAGCAGGATGTTGAATATTCTGTGGTGCAACACGCAGATGGGGAAAAGTCAAATGTACTCCGCAAGCTGCTGAAGAGGGCGAACTCGTATGAAGATGCTATGATGCCTTTTCCAGGAGCAACGATCATTTCCCAGCTGTTGAAAAATAACATGAACAAAAATGGTGGCACCGAGCCCAGTTTCCAAGCCAGCGGTCTCTCCAGCACAGGCTCCGAAGCACATCAGGAGGATATATGCAGCAACTCTTCAAGAGACAGCCCCCCAGAGTGTCTTTCCCCTTTTGGCAGGCCTACTATGAGCCAGTTTGATATGGATCGCTTGTGTGATGAGCACCTGAGAGCAAAGCGCGCCCGGGTGGAGAACATCATTCGGGGTATGAGCCATTCCCCCAGCGTGGCGTTAAGGGGCACTGAAAATGAAAGAGAGATGGCCCCGCAGTCTGTGAGTCCCCGAGAAAGTTACCGAGAAAACAAACGCAAGCAGAAGCTTCCCCAGCAGCAGCAGCAGACCTTCCAGCAGCTGGTTTCAGCCCGAAAAGAACAGAAGCGAGAGGAGCGCCGACAGCTGAAGCAGCAGCTGGAAGACATGCAGAAACAGCTGCGCCAGCTGCAGGAAAAGTTCTACCAGATCTACGACAGCACCGACTCTGAGAATGATGAAGATGGCAACCTGTCCGAAGACAGCATGCGCTCGGAGATCTTGGATGTGCGGGCCCAGGACTCGGTGGGGCGCTCGGACAACGAGATGTGTGAGCTGGATCCAGGACAGTTCATCGACAGGGCCCGAGCTCTGATCAGAGAGCAGGAGATGGCTGAGAACAAGCCGAAGAGAGAGGGTAACAACAAAGAAAGAGACCACGGGCCAAACTCCCTGCAGCCAGAAGGCAAGCATCTGGCTGAGACCTTGAAACAGGAGCTGAACACGGCCATGTCCCAAGTAGTGGACACAGTGGTCAAAGTCTTCTCTGCCAAACCCTCCCGCCAGGTTCCTCAGGTCTTCCCACCTCTCCAGATCCCCCAGGCCAGATTCGCAGTCAATGGGGAGAACCACAATTTCCACACCGCCAACCAGCGCCTGCAGTGCTTTGGCGACGTCATCATTCCGAACCCCCTGGACACCTTTGGCAACGTGCAGATGCCGGGTTCCACAGACCAGACAGAGGCCCTGCCCCTGGTGGTCCGAAAAAACTCATCTGAGCAATCTGCCTCCGGCCCGGCCGCTGGTGGCCACCACCAGCCCCTGCACCAATCGCCTCTGTCTGCCACAGCAGGATTCACCACCTCCACCTTCCGCCACCCTTTCCCTCTGCCCTTGATGGCCTACCCATTTCAGAGTCCGCTAGGTGCTCCCTCTGGCTCCTTCTCGGGAAAAGACAGAGCCTCTCCTGAATCCTTAGACTTAACTAGGGATACAACCAGTCTGAGGACCAAGATGTCATCCCACCATCTGAGCCACCACCCCTGTTCACCAGCACACCCTCCCAGCACCGCTGAAGGGCTCTCCTTGTCGCTCATAAAGTCTGAGTGTGGAGATCTTCAAGACATGTCTGAAATCTCACCGTATTCGGGAAGTGCAATATCCTTTTTATTATCCCCTTCATGGACAAACAGACACAAGACAAGGTTTCCCACAAGGTTAGGATGACACACTATACGGGCTGATGGACTTAGTATCATTTCGGTTTCATTTCGATTTGCTCTGGGTTTTGGTGGGTTTGGTTTTGTTTGGGTTCTAGATTTGAAGACAGGGTCTCACTCATTAGCCCAGGCTGGCTTCGAACTCCTGGATGCTCAGAGGACAGGCATGCACCACAGTGCCCATCCAGGACCTCCCTAGGAATGCCATCTTTCCTATTATTAAACACAATAGGCTTGCAGCAGGCATGTGCTGGTCTTTTCTGATTTCAGAGAAGCTGAATACTAACTCCAAGGTCTTTGCAGCTTTAGGCCCCTCTTTGCCTCTAGGACCTGTCTCTGGGGCACCTTCCCAGCGGCCTGCTTCGCCTGCTGACCTTCCTGTCTCTCCTGTTTCATTTCTCAAGAGTACATTCAGAGGTGGGGGAAACGACACCTTGTAAATAGGAATTCTCACAGGCATTTTATAAAGATGGTAGGTTTTATGATAGAAGAAAGCAGAGAAACATCAGCTTCCAAATCCAAGAGTTCTATTAAGAGAAATTCTCACTTCAGACTGCCTGCGGAGATCCTTGTAAGCTGTCAGAGGCCGAACTTGTTATTATGAAGTGCCCTTCCATGGAGGGAAGCTGCTGAGGCAGGGGGACAGCCATGAGTGTGGGTGAGGAGTTACAGACTGTCTTTGATCTTCACGTGAAATTTAGTTTTGAAGGAAATTCTCAGGTACTGATTTATTCCAACAGCATCCATCTCTCACGATCACCAAGGTCTGTTCCTTGGGTCTGGTGCAGCTGCCTATGCGCATGAGTAAGCCCTGCTCAGCCATACGCAGAAAGCTTTTGTCCTAACGTACACAAAGCAAATTATTTTGGAAAGCAGGAGAGCACAGTTCAATATAAAATTCGCCTCTATTCAACTTAAAAATGGGTCCTTTTATGACTTCTTTCCCTCCTGAACCTGACTTTTAGGTAGACATGGCAATCGTGCTTTTCAGCCGATCTGTTCTGCACCCCAGCTGTTTTTAACCCATGACTTTTTTTTTTCCCTTCTATAAATCAGTCCTCTCAGTAATTGTTTTTTAAAATCTTGTGGTTGTTTGTCTTTTGGGGGCAAATAGAATAAGAGCATTTGGGGGAGAGGGGGAGGCATGTTTCTTCTATAATGAATTACCAGATGGCTATAAAAATTTAGCAGTTAAGTTGGCTGTTACTAAATTGGAGGTTTTGAGCAATAGTCTTGATGACTAGTGAGTGACATTTCAGGAGCTCGGCCTACTCCAGGGGCTGCATGGAGGTACCAAGTCCGCACTGTGGTAGAAATATGCTTTCTCACTCCTCCAGAGACATTCCGAGCTAAAAGGGAAACCACTGGTAAGGTGAGCTGGAAACGCGGGTGAGACCTCTTGTCCACTAAGCCTAGCATCTCTTTCCACCCTGATGAAGACATGAGCGTCTTAGGAGAAGAGAAAGACATCGAGGCCTTAGATCTGTGTCTTGGCCAGTTCCTGATTGGACTTAAAGCTTTCAAACGTCTAAAATTCGTGCACCAGAAGCTAAGCCCCACCCACCAAGGCCACAGTTTTTATTATTTACTACCAGCAGGTAAGGCATTTCGGTCAAACCGATTCTAATGGAGCGGCTGGCAAGGAGGAACTCAAAGGCACAAGACAGGATGGCTTAGATGGGTTTTCACCCTTCCCAAGAAGAGCATGCTTTGAATTGCATGCCAGGCTAACTAATGTCTAAGGTTAGGCTCGTCTGAGAGATCCCTGAACTTTATTTTAGAACACCCGGTAAAGCACTAGTCTCTCTTCTCTCTCCACACACGTATACAAACAGATACACATACACACACTTGCAAACACATACATGCACTCATACACATGCAAACACACATGCACTCACATACACACAGTAACATACAGGCTCATTTTTGATGACTAATAATCTAGGTCTCAAAATCCTGTAAGTACGTGGAAAACTCTTGCTGATAACGTCAACTTTTTCAAGTTTGTCAAGTTTGGACACAATTGTAACTACGTCCTTTTTTGTGAGTTAGCTTGGTCTTCTAGGGAAAAACAAAATCTTTGAATTTGCCTTAAGTGTCTGCCACATCCATTGTACCACGCTTTTCCTCCAAATCCCCTGAGGAATTTTGAGGCCTTGAATGGAAAGAGCCCCCTAGTATTTCTATACATATCCGGGCCTAGAAAGAAAATCTAGCTGCCTCTTCTACAGAGGAGGATTTTCCTGTCTCCGGCTTCCATGAGCTTCTCCATAGGGGCCGCAGGAGACACCCAGGTTGGCCTGAAATATGTGTTGTTTACATCTGGGGTTGTTTCCTTCATATAACCCAATGGCCTGAGCCTCTTGTTGCAATTAGTGATTTCATATTCTACTTTCTGGCCTTCTAACCTCTGGGTCACTCTCTCTTCTCTACTCCTTTGTCCTCGTCACCATTCAGCCATTAATAGATTATGTCTTGGGAAAAAGACAGGCACGCCACCTTCCCATGGTTGTGAAGCAACAGAAAATCTGTTCCCTGCAGCTCTGAACCCACATTGCACCTGTCCTCTGCCTGAGTGGCAGCCAGTCAATCCTTCCCTTGACTAACTTGACAGTGCACAGAATTCTACTGGTCTACAAAATTATGTTTCAGAAAAAAGAAAAAGAAAAAAAAAAAAAAAAAAAACCATATAAAGCAAAAGAATCATTATTATAGTAATGACAGCTGTTTTATTAGTCTCCTCCCAAACTTTGCTCAATAAGATCCTGGGGAATCACAAATGATGTCTTACTGTGGTTTTAGGAGTACAAAGACCTACAGGAAAAAAAAAAAAAAATCAGTGGAAGACGAGGTGGTGCAGTGTGACTCCATTACTGAGTTTTCACATGCACGGTTCTCTGAATTATCATAAATGATTTTTATTTATTTATTTATTGGTTTTAATTCCTGTCACCACGCTAAGGATTGAGGCCCAGGTCCTGGACGTAGAGATTGCTGAACTTTGCTTTGAAACGAGCTATCACTTGAGAACCGCATAATTCCCTTAGAGAGCACTTCTTTCTTACAGCAAAGGGCATCCCTGTTCCTCAAAAAGTAGCCAAGAGAAGAGTGATGAAGGATGCACACTTACCAAGTGTTTCCACTCTCCCTTGGACGCGTTAGATATATATAGTCTAAATGTTAGACATACAGCTTTGTGATCCTTCTGGCAGGAAGGAAGTCATGAGCAAGTGCATGTTTAATGGAACTTCAACACACCTGGTCAAAGAGCTCATGTCTTGGCATAAAAAATGTGTTCAGTATCTTTGCAAATGAATCCATTTAATCAAATAGTAAGTTTTATTCAAATTCCCAAAGAATCAGCTGGCCAATTGCCTTTCTCCGTGATGTTCCTTGTTGGTCCTCTTTGCATCTCAAGAAAAGTAGCCTTGTGTACACTTTCACTTTTGCATACACCAGCCCAAGCACGAGGTGGTGGAGGAGCCATTAAGATGTGCAGCTGGGAGCCTCAGCCCATTCGCTCACCAGTCTCTTCCCTGGCTTGACATTTGGAAATAAAGTCAAAAAGTATTTGATGTTTAGAAAGCAAAACTGTTTCCTGGCATGCAATTAAAGTCCAACCTTAAAGTATGGATTTAAAATGTTGGGTTTTTTCCTTTTCATTTGTTAAGACCAAGTCTAGCCAAGACTTGCCTAGAACTCACAGCAGTCCTCCTGCCTCAGTCTCCGAAGTGCACCACCCAGCTCTAAAAATGTATTTCTAAAATGGAAAACTACCCATGGAAGTTGATCTTTGACAGTTTTAGAAGTCTTGGAGGGCCTCAGAAATCCCCTTAGAGTGAAACACGAGGATTAAATGCAAAGTGACTATGGGCTACTAACCACCTCCAGAAAAAAAATTATACTTAATTTAAAAAATCTACACATCGCTCTGATTACGTCAGACTCCTGGTGCCGTGACAGCCTGCTCTGTGTCTGTCACTAAATGAGAGCTTAGCTTTTTTTCCATTGAATTTTTCTAGGGAAAGCCTCTTAGAGTAAATCAGAGGAGGAAAATTCTTTCCGTTTCAAAGTGCGTAGACCATTTAACAGTCCTTTTCCACGCGTGCAGAACTGCATCGTAAAACATCTAGCCACAATTCAGAGTTCAGTTGGGGGGGAAAAGGGAATTTTCTTTTCCGTATGGGGCCTATTCTTGAATTTGCCTTTTGCACTGACTGCTGTTTAGGTAAGGTTATATTGTGCTTGGTAAACAGACAGCACTGAGTCTCAGGCTGTTTGGTTCAGCTGTGCCCTTCTCTGATCTTTTCTATGCCTGAGCAGATGTCTTTCATTAATTTATGGATTTATCATCTTTCTTTTTTTTTTCTTTTTCTTTTCTTTCTTTTTCTTTTTTTTTTTTACACCTGGCAGCTGTCTCAAGTTTCAACAGTTATTGTCTATTTTGCATTACACATAGAATTGAATGTCATCTGTCTTCACAAAGCTAGGGCTAAGAGAATCCAGGCAAGCAGCGCGTGAGCTGCCGGGACAGATCTTGTTTGCGTTCCATCCCCTCCCCCACCCCTCACCTCCTCAATATTTATTTGTGCTCATTTTCTTTCCTGGCCTTGAATGGAGCTTAGCTCGTGTTCAGTACAGCTGTATGTTTACTGAATCTATTCCATCATGACTCATTGTACGTGTGTAAGTATCCAGGAAACAGCCAGTGCTTTCTTGGAAGAACAGTTGCTTTTCAGCACAAGCACTTAAAAGGAAAATTAACCAATTGGTCAGTTCAGATTGATTTTTGAGGAGAAAAAAAGATATCTAACTGTTGGCTTTTAAATGTTTCATTAGCTATTTTAATAGTTTATTAGAAGTATATATTTTATGAGATTTTTATCTTAATGAGGAGTGAGAGAGGCAGAGAGAGCTTCATTCTGTTCCCTTTCAGCTGATCAATTCCAGGTAGTATGAACAGGAAGCATCTTGAAGCAAAAACGAACTTGAGAAATCCAACTCAGAATAATGGTTTTTTATTAAATAAAAAGCCTCTAAATTCTGATCAAAAGAGAATGGATTTTTTTATATATCTAAAAAGAGCTGAAACATCTTAGCAACCTTTAGATGCATGGGAGGCTTCAGGATGTTTGGTAACTCTGTGCCTATCTGACACACAGAGTGAAACGGTTTGTCTTTTGTATGGGACCAAATCTTGCAAGATTTGGGGACTTAGAATGAATGACACAGAAGAGACTGTCTGAAAGAAAAGATTAGAACCTAGATCAGAGAATATTCACCCAAGTTTGGGCTTGCCTCAAACTCTTACCACGAGGCTAGGAGACAGCTTGCAACCATTATTTCACTTACTCGTTTGGACAGATGGTCCTGAAGTGTGCCGGGCCTCTTCAGTCGTCTCCATCAGTCTAATGGAGGTTACTATAGGGCCTTTCCGCTCTTTCCTTGGCACAACAAGTATGTCAGTCATAAATTATCGTCTTTGTAATCATTAAGGACCTTAAACAGAAACACGAGTTCAGTGAAGCTGCTTTGGCTCGCAGACTGGAAAATAAAATTTCTTTCTTCAGTGTTTATTTTCAGTTAAACACACGTGTGTGCACACAAACACACACACACACACACACACACACACAACCACCATACTTTTCTACTTGCAAACCAAGGTGATCTTTTTATTTTTCTTTAATGGCATAGGATATAAAGGATGTGTTCCTTGAATACATTCACAGAAGAATAAATTTGGTCAAGCACTCAGTTATCAGTAGTCTTATCAATATTAGTTTGATTATGCATCATCAGGTCCTTTTCTGGTTCCCTGCTGTTCTTAGAGTTTGTCATTCCATTCTTGATGAAGGAGGACATGGGGAACCTTTTCATTTTCCCAAATGTCTGTGTTTGTTTGACCTTTCTTCCTAAGCTGTTAAATGTTTGCTGGGTAGCTAAGGGTGTGTGGGATATACATACATACCACACACCACACGCACATGCACGCACGTGCACCCCCCCCCCATATTTTTCCCAGACTCTCCTTTAAGAGAAAATCCTCAGAGAAGCTTCTGGGAAGGACCCTTAATTGACCTTGTGGGGGACCACATTGATTTTCTCCACGTGCATCTTCATCTCTGATAAATTATAAAGCCATTAATTTGCTGAGGAAATGGCAGGGCCAGGCTGCGGCACAGATGTGACCAGAGCCATCCCAGCTCAGAGTCTGCTGAGTAGTGCCAAGAATCTGGGAGAGAATTAGGAAGCCTGGATTGTTATGGTTAGCCTCATACTCTCCTGGGAACTGTTTTAGTTCCTGCTGTTTACAGATCTAAAAGGTGATGATGTTTCCAGATAAATAGGCCTTCTTATTTGGGGTAAGTGGCCACTTATTGATCTGCTAACCCACATGTATTGATTTGTTAGCCCCCAACTACTGTGTCTTTCTCAAAGGAGTTAACTATAAATCCAAGACAGGCAAATTGTATTTGGTGTTGGACTGTTGCTTTAACAAAAGCGACACCCCACTCCTTGCTCTCTCTGTGCCAGAACTACCCCTCCCAAGTTCAAGCTGTTATTTTAAAGGAAACAATTCAAAGGCAATCATAGCAAGATCGGAATTTGAGTCTTGAAGTAGCACTGCATGGTAAAATATGAAGCTTGTGTAACTGTTCGCAACAAGGCACTGCATGGCTTCACCTGTATCAGTGTGATAATTCGATGCAAGCTGCAGTGTGTAAAGAGAAAACAGCTGGCATTCAAAGAAGGGAGGAACTCCTAGGATAAGACTTGAGCAGCGAGTGTTAGGCTGATTTGTCTCTTTAGCAACAAGTGAACCTATGTGCAGCATATAGCAGGCCAAGAATCGGAAACTCAATTGAGCAATCCTAAGCTTTACCTGGGGCAATTCCAGAGGGGCAGTGAGCTCTCTGAGCAGAGTGGCAGGCTAGCAATGGACTCTGCAGCCAGTAGCAAAGACCTCCCTGCCTTTCCAGGGCTGCTTGTGTGAGCTCCAGACATTCTGAGTGTGTGGAGATGGGGTCAGGTGGGATAGGCCCTTGCTGTTATTGGACATTTTTGCCTTAACCAATTGCATCCTACATGCAGGAAGGACTATCACCCAATCACTTGAAAAAAGCAAAGCTCATGTTCTTTTATACCCGTTACCCCAGCTCCAACATGCTGAAGACCTACTTCTCCGACGTGAAGGTAGGGGTGTTTTCCATTACCGGTCTTTCATTGTCCGTGGATGTGGCAGTGATCTGAGCTCTCAGAAGTTAATGGACATGAATGGGGAACCAGTTGCTTTATGAGTGTTCTGTCTTATAATTGATCTGATGTACATGTCCTTTTGGCCAAAGGCGTGAAGCAAATGCTACCACTTACCTATTAAGACTAAAGGATGTTTTCTAAGTCACACAGTTTACCAGTGTAGTCTGGAAAACTCTGCCTCTGTCTTTACATACCTTAGTAGCTTCTTGGAAGAAATCTCTCCACCGGTAACTTCAGTGGAGCTTTATAGATGGATGTGCTTTAGAAGAAGGAAAAAAAAAATCCCTTCCCCTCGGCAACAGCGAACTGTTTCTGTTTTCGTTTCTGTCGGCGTCCCCATGTTTGTGCCTGTGAAGGCTCACTCCAGCACCTCTTTTCTCCCCTGTGGAAAAGGCGTGTACATTGAAATTCTCTACCCAGTAGCATCTTAAAAACAAAAGTGATGATTGTCTCTTATTTACAACTTAATTTGTTGTTGATGTAGAGTACACTGAGCATAAGGCGTGTGAATAGAGTGACAGATTCAGGACACATTATTCAAATGAGGAGATGAAAGCTGTCGGCCTACAGCTGCAGCCTCTAGCCGCCCCTCGTTTTACAGGATATTGGGACCTCCTGGTTCTGCATGTGTGTCTCTGTGTGTGTGTGTGTGTGTGTGTGTGTGTGTATTTGTATGTGTGTGTGGGTGCATGCACATGTGTGTGGGTGTGTATTTGTACATGTGTGTGCCTGTGGGTGTGTCTGCATTGTGTTGTGTGGGGGACCTAAGTAATTATTTGCATCAACTTGGTGCTGAGTTAATCATCTGTAACTTAAAAAAAATAGATTGGGTTATTGGGTTTTGTTGTCAATAATGACACTCAAGGAATCAATGTCTAAGGAACTTCATAGACATCACACTAGCTGAGATTGGTTTATGAGGGTCAGGTGGCTACCCCCCCTCCTCCTGCCCACCCTTGTGCGTTCAAGTCTGATTTCTGCCGCCAAGATCCCACAAGCTGCCAAGACATGCCTGTGCCTCCACAGCCCCCAGCATGTAGCTTGCTTGCACCCCGTGCCCAAGTTCAGTCCTTGGCCATGTCCTGCAGGCCAGCTCCTGTCAATTCCCGCCACTGATGTTTTATTTGGCCTTACCAGTAGCTGTTTCCCTCCTATTTGTTTTTGCAGTGTGTGTCAACCCCAGCCTTTTCTCTTCCCCTTCCCTGCTGTGCTCCTTACGTAGAGGGCATATTTTTCTCCTCATTCAGTGCCAACGGACTGGGCAGGAAAGGCAGGCAGTGAGTAACCTAAGGGCTGGCTGAGAACCCCCAGGCACACAATAGGTGGGTGCCACAGATGGCAGGAAAGGGCTTGGGTTTGGTGGGGGACTATCTCCAATAGATCTATTGATGGGAACTTGTCAAGTGGTTGAGGACTGGTCAGTTCCAGTCTCACTTTCGTGCATGTCTGACCTTTTGACATTGAAACACGACATTGCCATCCACAAGGTTCACACTCGAGAACTGAGCAGTGGAGTTAAAAAATTGCAAAATAAATCTCCTAATGTTTTAAGTAAGTTGATGGTTTTGTGTTGAGCCCGTTCATAGCTGTCATCCATTGTCAGTTGGACATGCCTGAGGACCTGCTAGAACCTGGCCAAGTTTCCTCCCAGCCCTTTGGTTCTAAGAGGGGGACATGGAGGAGTGTTATAATTCTGGGTACCACATGTACATGCCACGTGTCTCCCTATTACTGCCTGTGCAATGATCTGTGGTGTTGTATTCTTTATGGCAGTACCTTGTTTTGTCTATATATCACCTTGCATCCAGAGGTAGACCAAAGAACCTTATAAACAAACATAGGAATTGTTCACTCTCTACCAAAATAGTGGACAACTCAAGACACTCTGAACCAGGCAGCACTACCCAACAGTAGATGTAAATTTTAGAAACGTTCATGTTCTGTGTGTCTGGGTTAGTAGTGGGGAAGTGGGGAAGACAGAGGATATGCCTGATCTGAGTGACAGAAGCCCACAAGTAACTTCCAAATCCTTCAGAACACACCTAGTAAACCAGCTTTACAAACAGCTACTTACTCTGCCTGAGTGACAAAATACCTGGGTAAATATTTTGTTTCTTAAAGTACTGATATTCAATTACAGATCCTATCCATACCTTAACTGCACTAGGCGCGAAGGTGGTTAAAATCTATGTGAGTCTAGTTAAATACCAATTATCCACTCTAATGGAGAGGAAACAGTTGTAAGTGTAACACACAGCAGAAAGCCATTGAAGGTCATACCTCTTTTATTTTTGGAATGAATTATACATTTTAAAATTTCCTAATTATGTCTTTAATTTGGCTAGTAATAAATGAATTTGTATTCCTTAAGCTTCTGTGGATGAGCCTAGAAAGTTATTCACAGAAGGAAGGCTAAGCAAAGTGGCCCAGAGACTTCCAGAACACAATGGAAGAGCAATCTAAGATGTCCTTAAAGTTAGTATGATTCCAAAGCGGAATGCTGGTGCTGTGCACACATATAAGTGTGTGAATATTATGCTACTGTGTCCATATCCACACATAAGTATTACCTATTTCTCTGCAAAGCTGAATGTACTGGCTGCTGCTCTACATGTGGACACACAGCGCACAGTTTTACTGTAGTGAGGATTCAGGAACCCAGTGCAGAATTGAGAAAGCCCTAGAGATTGAGAATTAGGAAAGAGAGCCTAGAATTTCATCAGAAATGAAACTCTGTTATCATGTATTTTGAAAAAGACATCTCATGTATCTGTAGGCCAACCAGCACTTGCCACTGATAACGTGATAACACTTGGTTGTGGCAACATCAATCAAGAAAAGTCTTCTCTAGAAAAAGGTGCTTGTCCAAATTTCGGAGTCATTGCACATCAAATAGAAGTTAGTTTTATATCTAAAAACAGCCAGGAGAAACAATGTAAGCTGAAAATATTTCATTTCTTGAGCAAGGTGTTGTTTAGATGGTAATCATGGCCACCGTGGTAGATTTGAGCTGATGGAGTTTGCCCTCCAAGGAGCTCCTGAAAATTAGAATCCAGCCATGTGTCTCTCCCCAGGCCTGGACCCAGTGTTCACTCTCCCCAAATAATTTCCACTGGGGAGGGAGATATATGCTTTTCAGTCACCCAGGAGAGAGAGAGTTTGGACATCACAGGCACTTGGAGACATTGGTGCCCAACGAATGAACCCTGGGTCACTCGTAGTTAACTGCTCTAGTAAGAATCCAAACAAAGTTCTGTGTTCTCATCTCACTGAGAGCCCAGCTTAACTCCTTCCCCAAGACATTTAGACAAGCAGCTCAGCTCATCAGAGTTTTGAGTCCTTTCAGAAGATCAAGTGCATAAACGTGAGATGGCCCAGGATGGAGGGACCGCCCTGCCTTCCTGTTCGCTACTGGGTGATTTTAATGTACACACCAATAACTCCTAGACCACTAAGTACAACAGATTCAGTGTCATTCTGGCTTTGGGAAACAGACGTTCACAGCCTTTCACGCCGGCAGTGTTAGATGATGCATCTCGTCCCTTCCGCCCCTTCAGTCAACTGCTGCCTAGCCGGATTAAGGTGTCAGGTTGATTTGTTTTATACATCTTTTGACCATGCTCATTGAATATTTAGGAAGTTTCTCCAGCCCATATTGAGGCTGAGATGTCCCGTGGGAAGCATTAATCAAAGTCACAGAGACTCGTACACTCTGGAAACACAGTGTCTCTATTGTAGCCATTAGTTTTTGCAGTAACACATTAACACACTACAGAGCTTGCCTTTATAGAACAATTGATCCTTTGCTTGTAAGCCACTACACAGACCGCAGGAAATTAACTCTTTAAAGTTTTCCTCCCTCCACGTGGAGATCTAGAGAACAGGCAACTTTCTCTTTGCTCTCAGCCAGGAAGGAAAAGATGGAGCGAACTGCAGTTGCCTTCCGGTGGCAGGGAGAACTCTGCTCCCGGCTCTGTGTCGCTGCTCATTTCGCCTGTCTCATGTTTGGAGTCTGTTGTTTTTGCCCATTCTCTCTCTGGTATTTCCATTCCCCAACAATAAGCTTTAAATCTCCCTTTATGTCCCATTCGTAAATAATGGCAAGTGCACTTACTTTTTTGTCCTCCCCCATTAGGTCATTCATGACCATTCTAGAAAAAAAAATATACCCTTCTGTTTTCCTCCCCTACAGTACTCTTGTCCATACCAGACAATGTCTTGTAACAATACAGAAGCTTAATCTCCATGTCAAAGCAATTTTCATTCCCCAGTGCACAGCCTGCTATCATTTTGTAATGTTTTGTCTCTTATCCTAAAAGAATTAAAAAGGAACAGTAAGCCGTCACGGGGCCTGTCGTACTTATCTCAGCGTCTGGAAATTTGGACAGTGTATTTTACTGTTGAGATAAAATGGAAAGAACTTCAAGTTCAGCAAATCGTAATGGGTTTAAGTTCTATTGAAATCGGCCACCAGAAGATCAGATAACCGGGGTCCTTCAGTTGTCTTTTTAATCGGGTTCCCCGCGAGGCTGAATGGAGACACAGCAGACGCACAGAGTGAAAATATAATTCTTGGACAGGTTAAGTACATGTTTGAACTCTTGCAAGCAGAAGCGATTTGCTGATGACTTAATCATTTTCTGGTCAATTATCTGCAAGGGCCCTTGCAACTCCATGGCAATTATGATGCAAGTTGGCCTTTTGGGAGACGCACCGGTCTCCTGCTTCTGTCTCCTTGCAAATTCCATTCTGTACCATAAATTTTCATTCGTTTGTTATCTTTGCTAATATAGAACAACTTTCTGTGTAGTAATTACAGACCCCATACACACTTTAGCTGTCATCTTGTTGGAGCCTGGATATTCTCAGGGCTGGGATTTGATAAGGGTTCTTTGTTGATTTCTGATGGATGCACATCTTTTTTTTGGGGGGGGGGCTCACAGAATGGAATGGCCGAGATGACAAAAGGCAGGGGAGTCTGTCAGCCTGCCTGCTAGAAAGGATGGATTTATTGGTTTTGACTTGGTAAGTTAAGACACACCTGTCTCCCACGAGGAGAGCACTGTGGATAAGGATGAGGCTCATTTGCCTTGCATCCAGGCAGACATCTTCATTTCAAAGGTCGTCAGGAAACCTGGGTAAACAGAGTTTTAAAGCCCAATCATGTATATAGCAAGTTGGCATTTAAAAAAAAAAGTGAGCGTAATAAAGGTCTTTTCTCTGCCATCTGTGAACTGTCTTAATCACACCTCCCACGTGGTAGAGCCACCAAGGGAAGGGTGAGTCCTCTCCAGTGAGAACACACACGAACAGGTACCAGGGTCTCCCAAGACCACCCTGGAAATTAGTACTGTGGACAGACTTCAAATGAATGATGGATCATAGAGAGATGGGCATCCATCACCCAGCACCGAACAACAGGCAAAATTCCTAGCCTTGTTCAGTGAGGGAAACTGGCTTCCCGTTATGTTAGTTGCAGTTCCAGCTTCCCTTGTGGAACAAGGCTGTCATGTAGTGATAGAGTCCTTATTTTAAAATATATTCATAAGGGGGCTGGAGAGATGGCTCAGCAGTTAGGAACACTGGCTGTTCTTGCAGAAGACCTGGGTTTGAATCCCAGCACCCACATGTCAGCTAACAACTGTCTGTAACTCCAGTTCCAGGGGATCCAATATTTTCTTCTGTCCTCCGCAGGCATTGCACAACACAGGTATACTTACATACATTCAGGCAACACACACATATACATAAAGTAAAAATAATACAAATAAAATATTTACAATATATTCATAAGGCTTGGCATATAGCTCAGAGTATATTCCTAACATGCATGAGGCTCTGGGGACACACACACACACACACACACACTCTCTGTATATTCTGTATATCCTGGCAGTGGTGATGTCATGGTCACGTGGTTGGTCACCTTTGGAGCTTGAATGTTAACAACTGTTCCTAGGACTCTGGCTTCAGTGAGTTTCTGTGAGGACTGTACAGATCCCACCTGTTCTTCTAAAACCTGTGATTTCTTTTTCTTTAAATAAAAGACTCTCAGTTTAAGGAAAATCTGATTGAGAATGTGAGTTTTCTGCTTGAAGTGCAGAGCGGTGATGGCGATTTCCGTCGTCAGTGTGCTTTCTAATACTCAGAGAATGCGAGTCCTCTGGCTGCCATTTTGTAGAACTCAGTGCCCACCCTTGCAGGTAAAACAGGAAGGGGAGGTTTGGAAATGCTTCAGATACTTAAGAAAAAGCAGCTTATATCTCTTTTAACATTTAAATTTAACAGTTCAACAGATGCATTACCTCCCAACTCATCAAGTGGTTCAGCAATTTCCGTGAGTTTTACTACATTCAGATGGAGAAGTACGCTCGTCAAGCCATCAACGATGGGGTCACCAGCACAGAAGAGCTGTCCATCACCAGAGACTGCGAGTTGTACAGAGCTCTCAACATGCACTACAACAAAGCCAATGACTTTGAGGTAGGAACGAATCTGGAGTTTGGGGTTATCTCCCACTTTTTTAAAAACTTATGGTCTTTAGGAATATCCCCAGATCTGGTTCTGTGGCGGTTTCTCCCCTAAGCGTATCCCAGCAGTGTAAAAGGCAGAGCAGCCGTGAGTGTCCATCACAATCACAACTGACCCTCGGCCACCTCCGCTCCCATCCATCGCCTCGGTTTGGAAGACCCACTTGGCCACAGAAAAGGGAGCCGAAGAGTCTGAGGTGAAGTACCACAGGAGAAACTGTGATTTCTCCTCGGGGCGGGGAGAGGTCCTGCTCCAGTAGGTCTTTTCTGTTCGCCTTCCGCAACGCTGTTGAGCTGCTACATGCAGAATATGCACAATGTGGTTGCACAAGTTGTTTCTAAAAAGTCTAGAAATGTTGTGGGGTGATTCCGTGATCTTCACTTTCCACTGACGGGTGCTTCCTTTAAGGAGAAAATGGTATGAGAGTTTACAAAGTATCTATCAAAAGAGCTCACTTTTAAAAAATTTTTTTAAATTGCATTTTTGTTTATTTATTTTGTATGTGTGTGGGTGTGCTCACGCCACAAAAGCAGGTGTCCATCTCAGAGGACAACTTGTGGGAGTCAGTTCTCTCCACAGTGTGGGTGCCAGTGATCAAAACTGAGGTCTTCGGGCTTGGTGACAAGGGTCTTCACCCACGAGCCATCTTACCACCCTGCGTTTGTTTTTATTTGTGTTTGTGTTTCTGTATGTGCACCTCCACAAGTGAGTTGCTGTATGTTCACTGCTGTGTGCCCTTAGATAGATACAACATGTACATTAAAGAGCCCCAAAGTCATATACACCATCCCCAGGAAGCCATATTTATACAGCAATGAAAGAGGCATAGCTGCGTGTCAGGTGTTTCTTTGTAGGCTGATGTGCTGTCTCGCAAACAGTTTTCAGTGCCATGTAATGACTCCATGCGGCAACATGAGCTAAGCTCCCTGCACTCCCAAAGGCATCTGCTGAGCCCCGTGGCCCAGGCAACAGTAGTTGCAGGTGGGGATGTGGTGAAAGTTCTGTGGGCAGAACCCCCAGGAAGACTGCAGTCAGGCTGTGCCTTGACAAAGTTGATATTTTGACTCTGCTTCTTCTTGACTAGGTATGATGTCACTGTGGGGTCAGGGTCTTTAACCTGTTCTCAAAGGTTATGTCAGTATTCTTATTTTCCTCCTATAGGTAAATACCCAGGGGTACGGTAACTTCTTATTTCAAGGGAAGGAGACACTCCTCATGGCTCAGCTTTAGTGAAGGGATCTGACCCCGTAGCCTCTCACTGCTTACCCATTCCTTCCCAATGCTGCTTCCCACTCTTCCGGACCAGGCAGTTATGGGCTCATAAAGAGCAGAGTGTACAAACTTCTCTAGGGAGAGGTCAAAGTTTTCCCTTGACAGTTTCTATGATTATCCTGCAAACTACCAGTGTGCCTTTGCTGTCCAAGACCAATAGATCTCTTGCCAGACATATTGTAAATGAAGTTTCTCTTTACCTGAACACACACATTAAAAGTAGGGATTCTTGGAATATTGGTCTATTATATTCGTTAACAATTTTTTATCTAATTATTTGTTTTGTGTGTGTGTGTGTGTGTGTGTGTGTGTGTGTGTGAGAGAGAGAGAGAGAGAGAGAGAGAGAGAGACGTGATGTGTGTGTGGAGGTCAGAGTGCAGCTTGCAGGAGTCAGTTCTCTCCTTTTACCATGTGGATCCCAGAGATCGACATCAGGCCATCAAGTACCCTTACCCACTGTGCCATCTTTCCAGCCCCAACTATCTTAAAAAATCTATGTTTTCAAAGGCTCTATTCTAACAGAGACCTGGTTCACTATAGAGAATATAAGCAGATGCTTCTTCCAAAGCTGAAGATGTGTGGTTATGGCTAAACAATTTAAAGAAATCTTATATAAGAGCTTTGTTTCTTTTCCTAAAGCTACTACTGTGTGCTAGTGAGTTCTTTACACTGTATATGACATAAATATTCTCCAGTCAGATGCATCAGGCTTCATATAAAAAGAGCTGCCCAACACTCGTGAGATGTGTTCTAATATATCACTTATGAGAGGAAACCAGTCCTTCAAATGAACCCTGGGATTTTCAGGTTGTTTAAACCTTACCTGGTTGGAGTTTAATCCCCTCCTGTGAGCCAGAGGACCAGAGTGACACAAACAGGTGACACTGGCGTCAAGTGGTGCCCAGCAAGCTGTGCCGCCTAGCTTCATCTAAATCCTCCTCAATATGATTACCATCTGATATTTCTCTGGGAATCATATCCACTTCCAGCCAGGCCACCTCTCCTTTATCTACAGAGTCTATTTTAAGACTGCTCCATTGCAAAGAAAGTGGGGCCCGGGCAGGAATTCTATCACTTCTCATGTGACTTTGGACAAGTTATTGGACTATTCTGGGGCTAATTCTTCCTTCTCTTAAAAAAAAAGTCTCTTTCCAGAAATGTGGGACACCAGACTCAGGAACATAGGCTCTGCCTTGTCTGTTCCATGTGTGCACACACATCTACACATACATACACACACACAGACACACACGTGCACGCGCACACACACAAATTCACAAAGTGTGTGGTTCCACTATCACCAAATAGTTTTTAATGCAGCCTGTCCGTTTGGCACATTTACTTACAAAAGCTTCAGATAAGGGATCCCTTCTCCTAGCCTTTGAGCATGGCGGTCAGTGCTTAAGTGAGATGCTTGGAAAGCCACTGTTCTTATCACTGTAGCTCTAACAGTGTGGGCTATGGCTGCCAGCCAAAAGCAGCCCTGCACCTCGAGTAGCTGATAGTGCTTATAAGCCTTCACTCTTGAAGTTTCTCCTCTTTGCATCAACTGAAATAAGCCTGTAGTTTCAGTATGAGCTAGAGAGCTGGGCACCTTCTTTCCAAATGTCTAAACAGAGATGAAGTAGGATACAGACAGATGGAAGTTATGTCTACATGATGCCCCCAAATTCAATCAATACAAAGGACTGTGTTATCATCACACTTGATGGTTAGCTGATCACCTCTTGTAGATTTGCATTTTAAAATTTCTCCTAGGAGCTGGGAGATGGCTCTGTGGGTAAAGAGCTGGCCACACAAACATGGGGACCTGAGTTCCAGTCTCCAACATCCATGGAAAAGCCAGTGGGGTAATGTGTATCTTTAACCCCATGACTTGGAATGGGAGAGGGTAGAATCAGGCAGATCTGTGGAGCTTATTGGCCAGCCAGCCTGGCCAAACTGGTGAACTCCAGGTACAGTGACAGACCTTGTCTCAAAAATAAGGTGAATGATAGAGGAAACATCACATGTCAACCTCTGGCCTCCACACACACAGATGCACATGCTCCCACACACAAGCACACACATACGCTGTACACACACACACATACACACACACACACACACACAACCCCCACAATCAGTTGTGTGTAACTAATAAAATAGCTGATGTCCATTAATTGTTTTGCTGATGTTCCAAGCATTCTCTGTGGGGTTCGCTGATGTTAACTTCATACCGTGGGCAATATTGATACCCGGATACTAATAGAAAAAGAAACAGTCAGATGACCCAAAGCTGGATTGGTTTCACAGTAACTCCAGTGGGCGTGGCCATGCAGCTGGGGTGGAGGAGGCCCTGGCTTTCCCTCCTGAACTAGGGGTATTCTGTTCTCTCCTGTCTCTTCTCTACTGCTGCTGTTTGCTAAGCTCTGGGCTTCGTCCTTGCCTCTGTCCAAGCTGGCAGGGGCACCACTGTCATTGCTTAGCATTGCCTCCCTCCAGCCCCGGAGGCTGATGGCTTTGCAGGTTGAAGAGGCTCCTGACCCCTGGCCTAGGAAAAAGAAAGCAGAAGAGGAAGGTTTATCCCTGGGCTGGAGGGAGTGGCCTGCAGGTCTTGCTCTCCTGGACCTGTACTTCCTGTCCTTTATGAGTCAGGACCTTCTAAGTGACAGGAGAGCTGGCTGTGCTTTCTGTATCAGTTTACACAACTGCCAGATTGTTGTCACAGCATCCAGACTTAGGGTGGTGAACGTTTGAGACCACCCAGGGGAAGTGGAGGAAGAGGCTGGAGAGGGGAAGACAGAAAGAGAAGGCCACTTTGGGTTTGTGCTCCAGGGAGGGGCGTCGGTTCCCTCGCCTGGGGTGGGGGTCTCCCTTCTGGGAGAGTTTGCAAAGGCATGCAGGAGAAGCTGTGCAATTCCAGGGGCAGCTTCCACTCCCACCGCTCACATTTAATGAGATTGGCAACAAGAAATCCGTCTTTCCAGGTGCTATGGTGTATAGTTCCGTGTTTCAGTCTCACTTTGAAGAGCTTCCAAAAAAAATTTTTATGGGAAGGAAAAGGAGGTTTGGCGTTCCTTCCCAGCTTTTAAATCACACTGATACTTCTGACTTTAGGGGCTAGTGAAGCTGGATCTTACTGCTTTTTTGTCTCCCGCACCACGGTGGGAGGAGGAAGGTAACGACTGTCAGTCTCCAAGGCTGGTTTACTGGTTGTGTGAAGAGTTCCACCTCCGCAGTTCACCTGTGTAGCTCACAGAGGCCAACCACACTGTTCCTGGAGCCCAAAAGGCCTAGGTGCAATTGTGTTAGCTAGGTCACTTGTCCTGTGCGACTCAGAGGGCAGAATGAGGCAGGGGTTGGCAATGGGTGGGGTGTTGGGGTGATGTGAAAACAAAGTATGGTAACTACCATCAGGCACATGGAGCCCTCTTTCTCAGTCTGGGTACCATGAAAGCCAAGCATTCCTCACAGTTCTTTCATGGCTATTCAGGAACCTGTGAGCACAGTCTAAGTTAAGAATGACTAATCTTCGTTGCCCCTTGCTAAAGGCTCTGGTATGGGGGGCTGGAAGGCTTAGAAATAAATAGAACAGGGATCTTGATTCATTCATTAGTGGGCTGGTAAATACCACTTCCTACAGTACCGACTGTAGATCTCACTGGGCGTATCCATCACTGAGCCTGTGGGTTTGACATTTCTCTAGGTGACATGTGACAGGCAGGAGGGGTCCTTCAGTAACCTCGTTATGTGCTTCCTTGCTTTCCTCTTGGACATGGAAAATAAAAAGGTATCTCCCCCAGCTCACCCACCTGCATATGCAAGCACATAGATCCCCTCCCTTACAGACCCCCACACATACAAGTATGTGGGCCTCTCTCTCTCTCTCTCTCTCTCTCTCTCTCTGTATGTGTGTGTGGTGTGTGTGTGTGTGTGCGTGTGGTGTATGCACAACAGAGGTGCTGCTGAGGGGGAGTGCATGCGCCCATGTATGAACATGTAGCGGGCTACAGGAGGGTCCCCCCCAGATCCCTGGACATACAAGCACATGGATCTCCCCCGACACATACACATACAGACCCAATACAGGCCAGCACAAAGATATATACACTCACATAGACCCCACACATGTAAACACACTGATCTCACACACACACACAGACCCCTGCACATACAAGCACATGGATCCCCAGACCCCCCAACAGACCCAGCACATGAAGGCACATGCACCTCCTGAAGTAATTCTTTCCCAACCATCCCCTCTTTCATCTGATCCACGTTGAAGAGGGTTTAGTGTATTTGGAAGCCTTTCTTTAAAAACAGATGAAGACAGGTGGATTCAGGAACCTCTTCCCTCTGCTCCAAGTAGATACTTAAATATGAGTGATTGCTTGGCAAACTGGCACATGACTGAAACCTTTTACCACAGTTGCTGTCTTTTGGCCTCAAAGCCACCGAGCCATTTAAACGAGATCTGCAGAACAGCTCTTGGTGGGTGGTGAGGAGGGAGAGGCACTTTCCACCTCTTCCTTGCCAGTCTAACCATTGACAAGCCAAATTGATCTTTTAAGAGACTAAATAAATGTTCCCTAAATATATGTACACTCATGGCTGTCTGGGAACATAGTCTTACAGAGTGAGTTGCTTGAAATTGAAAGAGAGGAGAGGGTGGGTGGGGGCAGGGGCTAGAAGTTGGGCTGAAGGGCTGGGGAGGGGGAGGGGCACACCCTCACCCTGAGGGCAAGCCCCACAAGGCTCAGATTCTGGACACTATCCTTTTGAGATTCAAGGTGTTCATCAGTATAATGACGGGGGGGCATTGATTTCTCATCTATTTGGTAATATTGCATTTTTAGCTCCAGCATCTCCTTTTTGTCCCTGGGTTACATTGAAGCACAGTAAGAGCAACTTTAAACCTCCTTACTCAACAGCTCTATTAGTGACAGCATCCTGTGACCTTTCTCAACATTCTTAAAGAAAAAGATACAGCGTAATGTGGTTCCACGTTGCTTACTGTCCTTTGTTGGGGTGAACAAAGCATTTTTTTACAGTGGCTACAGCACGTAATTATACAGCTTTCAATAGCAGTGTCTTGGCACATATCAAAGTTCAGAGGAGCCTTTAGAAAAAAAAAAAAGATGTTTTGTGGCAGCCTAGGGAGGGTCTCATCTTTCCTTCAGAAAATAGTTCAAGGCTCTTCTGTCAAGCTTCCCTACTTAGAGCTTTTTCCCCTCCTGCTTCATAAAGTTTAAAGGGGGTTCAGTGGAGTTCTATGATCTATTTCCTTTGAAAGATTGTTCCTCGGCGCACAGAGGCCCTTTGACTTCAAGAGTTCGCAGATTCGTGTCGTTAGGTATCATATGCCTGACCTTATCAGTTACTCCATTTAATGTAGGAGAAAAACTCTCAACTCTTTGTGTTTGTCTGTTTTGCCTCTGTGAAATGATTTGGTGAAAAGACCATCCTTTTTAACACACCACCGAGAGCCCGTTTCTGACTATAACCTACCCTGTGGCTTTTTCTCTCTTTAAAAAAAAAAAAAATTGTCCTTGTGTTTTGTGTATGGATGAGTTCACAGTAATAATAGAATTATACAAGGGCGGACGCACACACAAAAAATCTTTTGCTTTCCTCTCTCTCACCCCCTCACGATCTATTGGCGCTCTTGGTGCTGTACCCCAACAGGCAAAGCATTTAGCAAGCACAGAGGTGGCGGCTGGGGCAGTGGTGGATTTTCACTTGCTCCGACCTACCCCTAAGGCCTTCATAATTAATTGTCCTTCGGAGATGAGCAGAGTCTGAGAACAGTGTGTGGAGGGGGTGTCTATTGTCTGAGATGCAGTTCTCTGGGCCTCGCCTCTCTTTCTTCATCCTACAAAGGGTAATCAATAGGACAGAGAGCGCAAGTTCCCTTCTGAGAGCCGCTGGTGGTGGCGGGAGCTTTTGGTGCGATGTGGCCATTGTGTTCAGCCCATCCTGGATTGAATGTCTGAAGAAGTTCTAACAGCCCATTGAAACCCAGCCTGAGTATGCTGCCTGGATTAAACAAATTCACTTAGCAAACCCAGAGCTTGCTGGGAGTTGCTCCTCCCTCTTCACCTGGAGGATAACAACTTAAAATCCAATTTTCTCATTGTCCTCCACAGGGTGGTATTTAGCTTTAACGGTTTGGTTCCTTGTCAGTCATTGGGCAGAAAATTTAATAATCATCTGCTCATTTCTCTTTAATCCATCAATATAAATTGACAACAATATTTTCACAAACTTCTTCTGGGTGAAGCATCTGAGTTTAACTCTTGAAAGTGGATTAGTCTGGTTTTAAAAATAGGGTTTCGCCTCCAAAGATAGCCTTAAGCCAACCTCCAAGGTTGTTTGGTAACATGACATAAAACAAATACAATCTGTTCCCTACCCCCTCCCACTTTTGGCTGAGATGCAAAGTAAAGACGGACTGTGGAGACAGCGATTGGAGAAGTAAAGAACTCTAATGTTGATCATTAGACTGCTTTTTTTTCTATAAACTAAGGTGAAGCCAAGAAAAACAAATATAATCATTCTTCCGAGGAGTTGAACTAGCAAATTAGTAAGGTTTAAAATAACGACACTGCGGAGCGCGTGGCAACTTCAAGGCTGACAGGAACCATATTGAAAGGAAATCTGTGTGCCTGACAGTGATTGCTCTGGATGGCCAGGCCTGCAGGATGACCATAGTCCACTCTGTTCCCATTGGCCTCTGAAAACAATTTCACAACAGACCTTTGGGTATTTAAGGAGAACCTGAATGTGGGCGTTGACACAAGTAATATAGTCATACCAAAAAGAGGGTCATAAAAAATTAAAGTTACTCTTATGAATCTTTCATGAGAAACAGTGAAAAGAGACGCTGGGTCGTCAAGTCCTTTGTGCCTGGAGTTCTTCTGGGCTCCGAGCTATTGTTCTTTCAAGCTCTCAAACAGACTTTCACTTTCAGACTGACAAAAGTCACTTAAAAGCCAGACAGCTGTACTAACACACCCACCTTACTGAGCGAGACCTACAAGGGCAGGTGATGGGGCTGCTGGGAGATCTTGTTTAAAACAAGATCAGGGCTCTCTTCCATCCCCGCTTGGCCACTGCTCTTGCCCCCAGTTGGAGGCTGGCCCATTTTCTACTAATTTATATTCCCTCTCCCTCACGGGGTCCCCCAAATATTTCTTGCATTGTTTTCACTTTCCCTTATGCATCCAGGGTCACATACAATGGAAGTTGCAGGCCAGTAGAGGTTCAGGCCCCCAACTCTCTGCCACTGCCTTCCCCTGTCTCTTTATTCAGTCTCTTCCATTTATTCCAAGCCTCCCTGAAGCCATTCACATTTTCATTAGGAGAATCAGGGATTGGGGAGAGAACCCCGAAGAAGACAGCCAGCATCCCACCTGGTGACTTCAGAGGTGGAGTCAAGTTCTGTGTGTCCCAGCGGCCCTGGGGGCCACAGTCCTTTTGGGCCATGGCAAGCCCTCCCTGTGTGTGTATTCCAGGCCCCCCCCCCTCCCCTGTCACCTTGTGTACAGTCTGGTCTGTGACACTGATGGTGATTATGTCATTATTTTGCTCTGGGGGCCCTGGCACATCTGCAGAGCCCCGGCACATCTTTGTTGCGCTGGCACAGGTCCCACGCCACAAATGCTTCATTAGCCCTGCAGCCTGCCTCCTTGCCAGGCGCGAGTGCCCAGACCCAGGCTTCTTTCTGCTCCGTTCTTTTGTGTGGCTGATGATCTCGTATTCATCTTCCCGTTCTTTCCCGTTTTCCTTGACTTCTGAACTCCAGATGTCCCCGTTTTCTTGGCCAGATCACACCAAAGTCCACAAAAAGAAGCAAGGTGACTCTGCCCCTGAACCCATCCCCAGCCCTCACCACCTCTGCTTCTTTTCCGAGCCCCTCATGAATAGTGACTTTGAACAACTCCCTAAGGCGAGGACTGACGTTTTCAAAGTAACTTGCAATTTGAAAAGATACCAAGGGATCACTTCCAGTGTCTGATGGTAGCAGACTTGGGATCAGGAGTTGGGGAGGACAGGGAGCCTTTTCCTCCCAGCGCCGCACCCCCTTTCTTTGCCTTAGGGCCACATTTTACCAATTTTCTGAAAGCAGAACTCATCGTGCCTCGCTGGAGTGTGCTTCTCTCTAAATGGAATCTTCGCCTCACCAAAACTCACCACCCCTCTTCTGTCACCAGCTCCCCAATCCCTAACAATCACCTATTATTAGATGCTTAAAGTGATTAGCGCTGGGCTCTTTTGGGAGGGAGTTGAAACATTTCCGTCTGGAAAATATGACTCTCTATACTTCTTAGCAGGGCCACTGCCTCTGTGAAGGTGTGCTGGCTCCCCCCCACCACCCCAGGTAAACACAGTCTACTTTAGAGGTTAATACCTTTGAGCTGTGTTGATGTCCACATAATTGGTATGTTTAGTTTCCCCTTAAATTTGAATTAATTGATCTGTGTTCGGGTGTGACAAGCAATTTTCCCCATAGAGAGTTAGTTGTTTTTAGCCCCTAAACACTGCAGCATTGTAAATGTCTATCTCTAAATACCACATAAGATTTTAGTTTTAAGGTACAGTTAAAAGAATCAGCTTATATTTTGATGGTGATCATGGTCAGACCACTGTCCTGAATTCTAATTCAGAGTCTTAGGACAAAGACCTCAGTAAGGATTAAAGAGGACTCCCTCTGAGGACTGAGTTGTTCTTTTGTATCGGTTTTCTGAAATTTCCTAATATATACCAAAAATGGGCATAAGAATATGCATAAGCCAATTCCGAATATTCATGAACAACCCAGCTGACAAGCTGAGGAGAGAGGAGGTTGGAGGGATCCCTGGACCACCCAGCCCCAAGTCACCCTGGGCAGGGATTCAACCCATCACTGATGGACTCATTTTCAAATGTACCCAAAGCACTCCTCGCCTCCCAGGATCAGATCCTTATGGTTTTATCACTGTGGGCTTGTTGAAACCTTTTAAAATTTAACCCTGATCTCAGAATATACTATTCCTCAAAATAATAATTCACTAAATGTATTACCTGCTGTGAAAATAGTATGCTATTTTGATGGCTCTAAAAGTGGTTCCTTTGCAGCAGCACAGGGGTATCCCTGGGATTTGTGGGCAGGGTCAGAGCCGTAGTCTCCATTTCCCTCTCGATTGCATAGACTTTGATCATCGCTGGCTCTTAATCTTCATCTCTGCAGATTAAGGAGCGATAATCCTTTTGAAAAGCCTGGTCACATACAGTAAGTGGGCTGCCCTGATCATTTTAGCTGCCCTTCAAAATGTTGCCTCCTCCTGACTGTCATTCCCCGGGATGGCCTCAGTCACTAAACCGGGGGGCAGAATTTCAGGTGTGGGTGGCTGTGCCACAGTTCGAGGATTGACCCCTGTGTACACCCAGTGGCGCTTGGTTGACTGTTCTACAAATTTATCTTCAGAAGTTGGATTTCTTGAGTGGCACCTCAGTAGCTCTTTTTTATTGATTGATTTATTTTCTCATGTTGGGGACTGAACCCAGGGCCTTGCTCTTGCTCAGCAAGCATTCTACCAGTGAGCTAAATTCTCAACCCATCAGTAGCTCTTATTGGTTAACATGATGATATGGAGCCAATTTATCAGATTCTTGGTAAGTATTCTGGCAAATGGGTCATGCATACAGGACATACGCCCACATTCTCAGTGTGTTTATAGATGGGACACTGGGGTATTTGACATCATGAGAAATAACCTTATCTGGGACTTGTGTCTTTAATAATGACAAGGATGGCTAGAAAGAGCAGGCGTTATTTTATATATAAACATCTTGAGATCTTGACAATATATGCTGGGAGGATGCCCAGCATCAGGGTTCCTGGACTAGAGTCCAACTTGAGAACGTAGACTCTGGATCCAGGCAGACCAGGACTGAATCCCAGCTCTGCCACTTGCTAGCTGTGACATGTTTACAAGGGTCTTGCCTTCTCTGTGCCTCGTTTCCCTCATCCATAAAAATGGTCTGTAATAATGCCCACCCCAGAGCTGTGAGAATTCAGTGCTCCTACATGAGATAATTAGCACGAAGTAAGTCCTATATAAACATTATGTTTTATTGGCTTGTGGAGCCAAGTAATGTAGGGGGCCAGCTAAAGTAGGGAAGGGGCAGCCCAACTGGAGAGGCAGATAAGACCAAAGTGTAGTGATCTTCATCTATGAAAATGACATAATGAGGGGCTGGAGAGGTGGCTCAGTGGTTAAGAACACTGACTGTTCTTGCAGAAGACCTGGGTTTGAATTTCAGCACCCACATGGCAGTTAACAACTGTCCATAACTCCAGTTCCAGGGGATCCAATGGCCTCTTCTGTCCTCCATGGGTATTGCACGACACAGGTGCACTTACCTACATGCAGGCAATATACTCAGACACATAAAATAAAAATAATAAATAAAATATATAAAAAAGAAAATGACAATGAAATATTTTATTTTGCATGCTAGCCTAAAATTGCAATGGAAAAACAGAGGTTGGGAAGGTAGGTCGGTGGAAATGTTGCACAAACATGGGGACCTGAAGTCAATCCCCAGCATTCCACCTAAAAAGCCAGGCATGGCAGTATGTATCTGTAATCCCAGAACTAGGAGTCAAAGGCAATGGATCTCCTGCCAGTTTAGCTGAATTGGCAAGCTCCAGGTTCAGTAAAAGACCTTGTCTCAAAAAATAAGGTGCCAAGGTTCCAGTGGGAGGAAGTGGGGGAATGAGGGGGAAAAAGAGTAAAATTCATTATATGGAGCTGTCAAAATGAAACGGCAGAAAGCAATTGCAGAAGATGCCCAGCGTCGATCCCTGGCCTCCATACGCACTGGCAAGATCATGCACATGCACATGTACATCCATGAACATGTACACATACACACACACGTAACCTTTAGCATTTCTTGCTGGCCCTAAATGGCCATCAAACAACTCCCATCAGAACTGGTCGAGCTAATCCATGCAAAATTAGTTTTAAAAAGAGAAAGTGATGCTTTCTGTCCTGTCTCAGTCCTGGATGTGATGCTTTCTGTCCTGTCTCAGTCCTGGATGTGATGCTTTCTGTCCTGTCTCAGTCCTGGATGTGATGCTTTCTGTCCTGTCTCAGTCCTGGATATGATGTGTCTCAGTCCTGGGCACTCTGGGAGCCTCTGTTCCTCCAGAGAATGAGAACAGTGAAGTGATACAGGGGTTCAGGAAGGGGTGGCCTGCAGGCTCAGGCTCTGGCTACACTGGCATCCCTGGTCTCTGTGTACCTGGAAAAGGACGTGATTAGATGCAGAGCTCTGTTCTGACACTGTGATCCCATAACTCTGGGGTAGAGGACATCCTATGTGCTCTAACGAGAGCCCCCAGAGCCCTCATGCTACAGAGCCATGAGCTGTGAGTGCCGCGGCTCTGGGAATCCAGATGGCATCCACGTGGGGCCACTTCTACCCGGGTGGCTCTGCACAGCTTAATTATCTCAGTGAGAATCTCCAGGGTGCTCAATTTTGCTTCCTCCCAAGGCCCGCCTTTGCAGATCTGAATCTCAACTGCACCCTTGGAGATGTGGAAATTCCCTTGTCAGGATGATAGAGACTAATTTTTCAAATTGACAAACATTTTATTTATTGACTGAATTGGCACAGCCATTGTCCTTGATGCTCACTTGGTTGGCTTGGTCATGCCACAAGACACCTATTCAGGGGAATCTTACCCCTTGGGTTTTCTAGGAAGTGGTTTGGATGCAATCACACTAGGCAAGTATTTGTGGACCTGTCCCCCACATGTTACACACAGACCATACTTCAGCACAGGCAGTCCTGGTTCATCTGTATATAATATTCTACATCCCCCTCCTTCAAGGAAAAATTAACTGTTTAAGATGCTCTACCTCCACTATAATGTATGGTTGGTAATTTCTCCAAAAGTAACCCTTGAAGGACCATTGGGGTTGTTTCTGTATGTATAGATTTGTTGTGAGTAGGCATCAAGCCCTCATGGAAATCATTGGGATTTTCATATTTCTTAAGGTTAGTGCACCCAACATCTGTTTTTTTTCTAATGCTGCCTTAACATTTTCAATTAAAATCTACTATTGAGGGTGCTGTTAATAGAAGGCAATATACTCACTGCAAACAGGAGGGTGAGTTAGGGGTGAAAGCCGAGAAATGACCAGATGCTAAAGTAAGCGGAGAAAGATGAAAGGCTCTTGTCTCAGGGCCACCTCACCCTAATACGGAGACTGTTTTCAAAGATCTGTCATTCCAGTGACCTGAACATGTGCAGGATGATCTGTATGTAGACTTCTGAAAGTGCCTTGCAGCAAGCCAGTGCTAAGACTTCCATCTAGACATTGCCTCAAGCCCCCTTCGACGTTGGTGGGGGGCCCCCAGATCTTTGTCTGTTCTAGAATCTCTTTCCCTGCCTTTCCAAGCTATTTGCATTTCTTGAAAACAGGGACTTCAGAGTCTTGCAAAGCTCCTATGTAGCTTTTGAAGTACAGGTGTCCTTCCTCATCTACAGGAGATTGGTCATAGGGCACAGCTCCCCTGGATGCTGATCTCCACAGATGTTCAAGTCCCTGATGTAAAATGGAATAGTATTTCTAGTAACCTAACCTATGCACACCTTCTTTGTATATGCTAAGTCACCTCTGTGCTATGTAAGTACCTTTCACAATCTTAAGCTATGGCAGTCATTCACAAGCTGCACTGTGTAGGTAATGTTAAGAAAAAACTATGTCTTGGGGCCAGAGATGGCTCAGCAGTTAAGAGCACTGGCTCTTGCAGAGGACCTAGGTTCAATTCCCAGTACCCACATGGCAGTTAACAACCATCCATCCGTAACTCCAGTTCCAGCAGAATCCAATACCTTGTTCTGATCTCCACAGGCATTGCATGACACAGGTGCACTTACATACATGCAGGCTATATACTCATACACATAAAAACAAAAATAATAATTTTTTTAAAAAAGAAAAAGCTCTCTGTATTCAGTGCAAATGAAAGGTTTTTTTTTTTTCAAATATTAATCTGAGTTTGGTTGAGTCTGTGGACATGGAAACTGTTCATACGGAAGCCAGTTCCTCAAGGCCACCCTTGGTTTTGCAAAGGGTGGCTGTAGAAGACAGACCGATACTTTCCTAGACATACAAAAACAGCAGTAATTTTGTAGTCAAAATCAAGTGGTGGAATGAAGGCAAATAATCCTTCTCCCTTCCCCCAAACAACCTGAGATGATTTAGGGTGTTCTAGACCATTGCCAGAAGAGTGCCAGTGCCACCCACCATCCAGTGGTCTCTGAGGCTGGGCCTGATTTGCACTGTTTAGGGCTTTCTTTGGTGTTTACCAAGAGCAAAGCTGTCCTGTCGCCTTGTTCAGCCCCGCATCCTGTTAGCTTTTTCCTGGGCTTTGCTCATGTCGTTCCATCCACAGGAATACAGGGCATGCAACCAGGCTTAATATTGGCCGAAGCAGAGCTTCCGTAGGAAGGGAAAGCTGCTGCAGACAACAACCACATAATGCACAGTCCAGCGGGACGGGAGTCACTAGATTATCTGGGCCCTAGCCTCCCTTCACTCAATATGGAAGCATTTAGGCCATGTTGATTTTGGATACTCTCCCATCCAGGAATGGCACCGGGCTTGGCCCTGTTTGTTTTAACCACCTCAGCTAGTACCAGGGGATGAGGTACATGTCGTGGACCTCCTTGACGTGAAGTTTGCTGGCACTGCCAACTGGTCCACTGGCTTCGGTACTGACATTCCCGTGTGAATAGGGAGAGGGGTGGTGAGATATATGTGAAGCACAGATAGACTGCTCTGCTGGGCACAGAGAAGAAGACTTTACTGGTAGGAAACTCCTAACGAGAATTTCCTAATCAAGCAGGGCAGGACCAACCTCCTTCCGCCTGTTCCTGGGCACCTCCATGTGTGTCTTCTTAACGCTCTTCCCATCCACATGGGCATTCTTAGCTGCATCTGAGGAATAGTGAGCCATTGCAGGGTCAGTCCAGGTGCATCTATCCCAGTTTCCCCATAGAACAATTGGCATGCTGACCCAGTGAGGCCCACGGAATTAGTGCACCATGAACATTCAGCTTCAGAAAAAATTGATAGCCCTCGACTTGGCGAAGAGCAGGAGTTGACTAACTATGGCCTATAGCCAGATCTGACTCTTAGTCTCTTTCTGATGGCCCCTGTGCTGAGAGGCCCTTGCATTTTAAAATAGTTGTAAAAAGGAAGAAATACGGTTGAGACCTGCGTCCCTACAGAACAAACGTAGTTACTATCTGACACTTCCCCGAGGTCGCTGACCGCTGTGGAGGGCTGCTTCTCTAGCTTGTGAAACATGGACTGAGAGCCATCAAGTATTTCACAGAATCATCTTGGTCTAACCTTTACTACCACAGACCAACGGCAGGGTAATCCCAGCAGCTTCCAGTGGTATCTAAGACCTTAGGGTTCTGTGTCATGTCTACAGGAAGTAGAAGGATACAGTTGGTTTAGTTTCTGATTTTTTTTTAACTATTTGTCTTATTTTATTTGTTGATTTAAACTCAGAGTCATTCTTTTGAGAATGACATATGAAGAGCTTGGGAGGGAGGGAAATTCACTCCATGACAACAAAGCACATGGTAATCACGCTTTTCTAACCTGTTCAAGTCCAGAATTTCCATGCATGAGCAAATCAAAGCAGTGACTTTGAGCCAATTCAGTTTCAGACCTGCAAGATAAGTATGGAAATCTTTTAAAGATATGTGTCATTCTCTTTTCTACATGCAAGTACCAACCTCACTGGGAGTATGAGAAAGTGCTTTGATTGATTTTCCTATCCATATGCAGAGTTAACAATAGATTGCTTACATAGTTTAAAGTATATACACAAATTACCATACCAACAGGGACAGAGAATGTTAAGATATCCTTTTCTAGTGCCCAGAAGTCATGGTTATTGAAGGTGTTCACCCCTAGGACACACATCACACCATGCTTTTCTTGGTGCTTATGTTACCAATCTCTTAAAGGAGTAGAAATTTTATTGTGGACTCTGGGTGTTCTAAATACCCACTGAGAGCTTGGCTTTTGGCTTTTGGCAAGAAGACTTATTGCCCATGGGGTCAGCATGAATAAAGATTTCTTCCTTCCTTTCCTTTTTAAAAGTCAAACATCAAGTGAAGGCAGAGACTTTCCTTACTTCAGGTAAAGAAACAAAACTCCACACACCAGCCCTTAGTTCATGCTGGCCTGTGGACATGGGCGGTTGAGGGGTGTGGCCAGTAGCAGCCCCACCTCCCCACAGCAAGGCTCAGTTCCCATGATCTTTTTCCATAGAGTTCCACTGCCCATGCAAGGTAGATCCCTAGCATCCCTCCTAGTCCCTTTCCCCACGGCTGGTCATTTCCACCGTGGCCTCCCTGGTGAGTATACAGGCTTTGGTATTTACAGAGGCTGAGAGAGAGTTGGAGGAGGGTCACATGTCTCACCTGAAAATATGCTAACCAGATACCCAGTGAGGATCCCTGTGGTAGGGACGCATGGTAAAAGGGACATGTGTTCCTTTTACCAGCTTTTAATGGCTTTTAGGCAGACCTTTCTATCTAGCAGAGAGCAGCCTTGACACTTGGGTGGATCATCACACCAGTCTCTTCTCTAGCCTGGCCTGGGTCCCTTCCCTCAACGCCCACAGCCCTCCCACATTAACGTGACATTGCCTGATGAGCACAGTCTGGGAGCCACTTCCACCAGCTGAACCCTCTGATCCCCAACTCACTGGAGAGTTTGGCTTTTGGCTTTTGGCAAGAAGACTTATTGCCCATGGGGTCAGCATGAATAAAGATGTCTTTCTTCCTTTCTTTTTTAAAAGTCAAACATCAACTGAAACTCTTCCCAAAGCACTTTTGCCCCACCTGCACCCCACCCCCAATTTAACCCCTTTCTCTTTGGCACGTCTCCTAATCTGAATTCACAGGTATTTTCCTGTGAGACCACTACTACATGTGAAATTTGAAAGCCAAATCAATTCTAAACCAATCTTATCAGTCTTAAAGTGTGTCTATCCAGCTTTGTAGTAGGAACAGGCCAACTGTTTGAAGGCCACATACTTTTCAAACCTTGGTTGCAACACGTTTGCCCCATTTTGAAACTGTCTTTATCTAGCCGAGAAAACGAAAATCTATTTGACAAAGTGGCACTCTGGCCAGTTTATCTTGCAATATGGCTTTAGCTCACTGAGTCTATTGATTTCCTTAAATTAATGTTTACAGAATGCGACTGAATTTTGCTCAACAGAACATTGTTCTTTTGAAGCTTTGTAAAAAAAAAAAAAAAGAAAAGAAAAGAAAAAGAAAAAGATACAGACTGTTAGGCCATGTGTTCCTTTGCTTAGACCAAGGAATAGTTTTTATGTGTGCTTGTTAAAAGATGGCCTTGAACCATAGCCACATCCTACAAGCATTTATTCTTCTCATGTTTAAGTAGCAAATGCATTACTCGGACTTACCCTAACTCTTGGGACCCCACGGTGCATGGGTATTAAATTAATTGAATGCCCTCCTACAGCATCCGAGAAGAAAAGTTTTTAGTCTTGATCCTAGTTGTGAAAAAAATCTTCCTTTGCCTTGTTTGGTGACATACTGGAGGCCTCTGAAGACGGCTTTACAGCCCTTGTACCTCCCTTTTGGACCAGGCCAGAGCACCCCAAGCAATCTGCATGCAGCTCGGCCTTTGGTGCAAACGCTAAATCATTTATAGTGCCCTGGTAGGACGCTAGATGTAGAAGGTAGGTAAATACGACACCTTACTCTTTGATCATGGTGCTCAGGGTTGAACACACAGCACCTGATCTCTAAAGATGATTCTAAAACTAGTCCTTCCCCAGGAGATACTAGCATCATTCAGCCGCTGACACTACTTTGGGTCCCAGCTATGAAGGAAGCATAATCAAACTCAGGAACCGCGAAGCAACTTCCTCCATTTGCTGGTCCAGCCAGTAACATTGTCTAAGCAGACCTCCTCAGAGCATCTCCCAGAACCCTGCTTTGCATACTTTAATTGATGACAGCAAAATGTTTCTGAGCAATCAAGGCTGCTTTTCAAGGGTTCAATCTACTACTTAACTTTCAGATGCTGTTTTGTTTGTGTCTACCCAAAACACATTCAGATTTGCTTTCTACCTGATCCTCCCTTGTATGGAGAGGGCAGTGGAAGATAATCCCACAAAGCACCACGTTAGCATCCTATACCAGCTAGTCTTCTGAAAGGCCAGGGAGTCCTGGCTGTCCACACAGGGTGAGTACATGCATGCATGGCTAGCATCTTGCAACCATATTTCCCAACCCCATGATTCCTCTTTTCTGCCTCTGGCAGGAGAGTTTGGGGGAGCAAGACAGAGGAGCAGCCGCAATAATGTTTCTGTTCCAGCTTCTCCATCTGATAATCTCTGTGAGGAGTAACTAAAGTGTGAGAGTTTATCCAGCTAAGTCCACTCTGTCTGCAGTACAAGTCCCCAGCTTGTGCCACTGCCATCAGGAGACAGGTCTCTCCTCCATCAATATTTACTTAACAAACAGAAGGGATGGGCGAGTTTGTTTAGAGGAATCATGTACCCACCAGGGTGAGTGAATGCTCGGAAAGGACTTCGTGTTTGTCTCCTTTCCTGGGATCTACGTGTGGGAGGGGTGTGCACACGCGGGGGATATGGCCTTTCTCTTTCCAACTTTTCCAAATACTCATAGAAGTCATCTTACTGCCTGTGCTTAGGACTTTGTTCATACCCCCAAAGAGTTCATGTTGTAAATTTAGTTTTTAATATTTTACTTATTATTTTTATTTTATGTGTATGAGTATATTGCTTGCATGTATGTAAGTGCACCTGTCTGGTGCAGTGCCCTCAGAGGTCAGGAGAGGGTGTTGGATCCCCTGGAACTGGAATTACAGGTGGTTGTTAGCTGCCATTTAGGTAACTGGGAACCATAGCCCAGTCCTCTGCAAGAGCAGCCAGACTCTTAACTGCTGAGCCATTTCTCCAGCCCCTGTAAATTTAGTTTTGAAGAACATTCTAGAGTATGATTTTCTTTCTCCACTTCTATGCAGGTTACATATTTTGCAAAGGCTCCTGGGATGAGCTAGATTGCACACATCTTCTCCTGACCCCTTTCAGTTGAGTAGAAGGGAAGAAAGTACACACAGAAACGATACAAGTAATTTAACAAGGCAATGTTTTATATATAGATGGAAATATATATGGCCAACAGAAGTATATACATACCTGTAGGTGTATACATTACGCACCATCCCCAGAGGCTCTGCAGATTTTCAGAGCTGCTTAGCTAGCCTTTACCATCACATGTGTTTAACTTCCATCGTAAATACAAATTCCGAGGTGCTGAAG
This sequence comes from Nannospalax galili, assembly GCF_000622305.1. Taxonomy (NCBI): domain Eukaryota; kingdom Metazoa; phylum Chordata; class Mammalia; order Rodentia; family Spalacidae; genus Nannospalax; species Nannospalax galili. Next base: position 6,187,212 of record NW_008360311.1, read on the forward strand.
GGGAGAACACTTTTGTTCGACTTCCCTGACTCAATTGTTTGAAGGCTCCAGTCCCCACCTTCAAAGCGGGTGACTTGGAGGCATCTGGGGCTAGTTTGAGGGTCTTGTGTTTCGGCCCATGTGGAGGGGCTAAGGGGGTGCTGTGGGGGTGGGGAGTTATTTATTTATTTGATTTTGTGAATCGGGGAGTTGTAAAAAGCCGTCTGAAATATTCATGCAGAATGGTGTGAGGAGCCCGTTTCTGTTTTATTTACTGCACAGTAGAACAGCCACAGCGGATTAGTTCTACAATACCCGTAACAAAAGCCCAACAGCTGATGCATGTGATGTTAGGGGGTGACAAAACAGTTAAAGTATGCTGCTGGCTACAGGCTAGCCGTCAGCAGATGCAGACAAAAGGGCTTGTGACAAGAATAACTCTCTCCAAGGCAAGCAGTGAAGAGTATCCAAAATACCAGTGCCCTTCTCCCCTTGACATTGCCTTCTTCCACTCAGCATTTTATTGCCCTTTTATAGTATTAAAAAAAAAGTGGGGAAAGAAGAAGAAAGAAAACCTACACACAAAGTAATTCACCAAAACGCCGGGCAGCATGCTGATTTCGCATCCCTCGGCCACTCCTGCCCGGCCATGTGCACGTCTCCCATTTTTACACTGGAGGAAGTTTGAGGGGAAAAAAATTAGCTTAAAAGATGAACCATACAGACGATCTTCCTTGATAAAATTGGACTGTACAGATTTGGCTCCATAGGCCACCGAGCATGGACTCTTGAGGAAGGGCTAGAGAAAGAGGTGATACCTGGCTTGTTTTCCATCCATTTTAGTAAAGATGATTCCACTGGTGAACTAAAGGCCAGTGGACCAATTCTTAAAGGGGATCAAGGATGGAAGAAGTGTCCACGGGGACCTCAGCAAAGGGCAGGGTTACGTCCCCCGTGAGAGGCTGATGAATGAGCTGATGGATGCTTCAGAGGTGTGAAAAATCAGCTTCTCTGTCTCCAGAAAATAGGAGAGGCTGTCTTCTTTTTAACCTTTGTCATTGCCTTCTATTCTCTGTGATATTCATTCAGCTGCCAAGAGCGTTTGGCAAGGTTTGGGCCAGCCAGCACACTTCCAGTGACCGCTAACCTTGGTATGTCCTGACACTTATGATGAGTGTCTGCAGGACACAGAAGGCAGGCAGCCTGCTATGTCAGGCTTTTATTATGTACTGCAGAGGCTAGGGACAGTCAGTTTAATAAAACAAATCATCCTTGAAGGTAAAGCAACCGGGAAGAGGAGGAGGAAGACAGGAGGGGGATGTCTTTGCCACTCAACCTGGTTTTAAAAAGAGAAGAAAAGAAACAGCAAAACAGCCACCCACCCAACACACCACATATGTGTGCAGCCCAGTTGTAGACCTAGTAAGTTTGAACCAGTCTTTCTCCCTCTCCCCCAAAGTCCACAAGCCACTGACTCGCTCTTGTCAAGAAGCAAAATCCAAAATCATGATGAAATTGGTAGATGCTGTTGGCCAGGCCCCTTCAAAGTGTATTCAAGTACCTCTCCACAATTCTATTCTCCAAATGTCAAGGCAAGACCATCCGGGGTGAGGCTCCTATATCGGGATGGGATGCCTTTTTATCAAAGCAAAGTTTCCACTCTCCCCTCCTGAAGAACGCCCCGGCCAAGCAGCTCCCACAATAGCCTCCTGGCTCTGCCAGAGACTTTGGAAGCCTTTTGTTTTTCCCCTGTGGCATGTCCAAAGGCCTGCCTCCCCCCTCCCCCACCCTTGCATTGTCTTGCATTCCATGATTGACTGTTGCACCTGACGCTGAGGAGAGAGACTCCAGGGTTCATTCTGGAGATTGTTGGGTTCTATTAAAAGAAACCTAGATAAGGGATTACTTGTCACTAAGGGATTTTCTGCAGATGTTTATTAACGATTGGAAAGCCATTAGGTGTGAGGAGATGCTCGGAAATATGGGCAATATCATGTTCCCAATCCTGACCTCTAAGATGCCCCCTTTGGGAGGGATCCTCCTTACTCTGGTAAATGGAGACAGAAAAAGGTTTTAAGTAGGGAGCTAAGGCACGTCATTTTCATGGACCATGGAGGAGACTTCTACCTGTGGGTGGAATTCCCTGGCACTCTCTCAGAAGAGCTACCCAACACTGCTCCTCTGGAGCCACCAGAAAAAGATGAGCTGCTCCAGGGTCAGATGATCTCTTTAGAAGGTCTTTCACCCAGTCCAGTCCACTGTGTGCACATTGCTCAGGATAAGCATTGAATTAGCAAACCACTTCATTTATGCACAGAGAGTCCATCCTTTCCAACAAATAAACCAAGTCCCTTAACCCATTTCAGTATATATTAAAGTTACTGGCTCCTTGGTGGTAATTTTCTTCAATTATAGGCCCATGGCTTGTCAGTAACCCGATACCTCCTATGAGCCAGGGTGCCTTTATAAAAGCATTAAAGCCAGGTGCTGGGCATTCTGTTGTCTTAGCACTCAGGAGGTAGAGGCAGAAAGGTCAGGAATTCAAGGTCATCCTCAACTACTTGGTAAGTTTGGGGTCAGCTAGAGCTACAGGAGACCCTGCCTCAAAAACAAAACAAAACAATAGAAAAGCATTCAAAGGGAACCAGCTGGTTTTAGTAGAAAAACACTATTTCATGTGAGTCTATCTGATAATTTCTCCATCTCAGACTCTCGTGGTTTCTTCATCTCTAAAGTGAAGGTTTCTGAGCTCAATAGTGCTTGAAATTTGATCTTATCATTGCTTTAATTTGGTTGTTTGGGGTGGAGTGGTGGTGGTACTGAGTCAAACCCAGGGCCTCACACACCGTACGTAAGTGCTGTGCCACTGAGCTATGTCCCAGCCCTAAGCTTCCTTTCCTTTTAAACCACTGAGGGCGATATAAGCATGACTCTGGGGCACCAAGGATAGGGCAGAGGCAGAGGTCTCATTAGGAAGGATGGTGTTACCACATGGCTGCAAAAGACTCCACTGACCATGTGGGTGACCAGAATAATCACCAGGGCTCCTTAGCCAAAGACACCTTTCATGGTGAGGTCACTGAAACCAGTTAGTTATAAGTTGGTAAGAAGTCAGACACAATGCGCGAAATACGTTCTAGGGCAACCCCTGATGATGATCTAAAGACACAAATGTTTAAAACAGGACAGAATCCACTAAACACCACCAGATTTAGAAAATGTGGCGAAGGCCGTCACGTGACCCCTAAAGAAGCCGCTCCACCTCCGGAGTTGTGCTAGCCTGTTCTCCAGCCTCTGGCAGTTTCCACAAAGCCCCCTCCCTGGCCCCTCACTGCACCCCTGCTGTGTGTGGGGTGAGTGGGGCTTCTGGCTTGGGCTTCTTCTAGATCTCACATCTGTGTCCTTCAGAGCTCTCTGCCTCCTGCAGCCCTGAGTTCTTTCAAGGAATACAGGTTTCCATGGAGACTCTGTCACCAGTGGCCAGAGAGAACCTCTTGAAATGCTGATTGTCATCAGTGCTGGTGATTCTGTTTCTGTAGCATTTGGCCAGCAGCTCCCAAGGCAAGTGGCTAGACAGCTGAGCTGCCCACCCATGCCCCAGGGGCATGCTTCTCTCACTAAGACCCATTCCATGTGACTTGTCACCTCTTTCCAAGAAATGTCATGCAGGTCCTTCAGCAGGAACCAAGCGAGGGCTCTGTGGGAGTTCTGCACCGGCTCTGGCAAGCTGCGGGAGGTCCCAGCCAAGCTGTGGCGAGGCCCTCTGTGATCTTGTAGTCTACACTGGGAGTTCTGTCTTGACAGACTGGCCAGTATAAATGCCAGATGGCTAGACATCCTCCTCTTTTCTAGACTCTGTATTGGAGCTTTTTTTTTTCTGAGTAGTTACCAGGTTTCCCTAAAAAGGACAATTAACTTGTTATCAGGATCAGTGAGATTTCTTGTTCTGTTTTAAATGTGGAAACCAGGGGCGGGCAGTGATTGTCCGTCTTCTCTGTCTCCTACCATCCATAAACAAAAAAAGTCCATTTCACCAGGTGAGAAACAGTGGAAATAAAGGGGTCGAACCTGGTCATAGGACAGTAACTCCTGTTTTGTTTTAGTAAGTGGCATACTTGAACAGAGGTGAAGGTCTTTCATTTGTTACATGTGTGCAGACAGATGTGTCTACATACATGACTTACCATGCATTTATGTCCCCATGCATCTGAGTGTAACATAAAAATAAAACCTTACTAATACATAGGTGTTTCAATAAAAGAAACTAATGAGTGTCAATGAGTACTGGGAAAATGATGAGTTTCTGTAATTATTCTATGAATGATTATTTCAGTAGGGGAAGGACAGACCATATTTCACTGTGATTTTCCTACAAAGAATGCAAGGAAGTGCACCAATCCCTGCCGGTTCCCACAGCCAAGAGGTCAGATTATTCAAGTTAAGAGAACACAGACAGACAGACAGACAGACAGACAGCATGCATTCATTAATCGCTGTGGGAGAAAAGGCTAAACAGATATTTGAAAAAGAATATTTAGAAACTGCTAATCCTGGACTAGAACAACCTGGTGTAATTCCCTTGATATATATCTCTCTCCCTCTCTCCCTCTCTCCGCCCCCCCAGTGTTCTCATTGTATAATTGAGATAATCACATCTTATACAGAGCTTGGAAGAATGGGGTGACATTCCGTGTGCAACGTGGTAGCCGACATAGTGAACACTAAGTGTTAGTTTTACAGCAAAAGTTAATTACACAAATCACTCCACAGTTCTACTCTTTAAGCAAAATGTAGTATTTCAGAGTTCAGCTTAAATTTTGTAACAATTTATTATTCTGTTTTGGGAACACATTTTCATAATGGAAGTCAAAAGCCGAGATGAATCAAATTCTGAAAACCAAGTCTTTCTTCTGGTATGGGTCTTTTAATGATGGGAGGAATCCCGACCAGGGGTCTCCTTTCTCTACCTCAATAACCACAATGAAATCCTAGTTTTCTAGTGGGTCTGCATGTACCCTTTGCTCAGTTCTGAGTGCACAAAGCAGGTCCACGGCACATTACAATGCCACTATATTTAACAACTTTACATAAGAGAATAGAGGCCGGCCATTTTTAGAAAATGCAGGTGCCGTCTAAAGCCCATCTCTGAAAGCATGAACAGCTCAGTTTCCTTTGAAGAACTGCAGACTTGAAACTGAAAACTTTCTAAATGCCATTGTCTCCTTGTATCAGCAGGTTCCCGAGAGATTCCTGGAAGTTGCGCAGATCACATTACGGGAGTTTTTCAACGCCATTATTGCAGGCAAAGATGTCGATCCCTCCTGGAAGAAGGCTATCTACAAAGTCATCTGCAAGTTGGATAGTGAGGTGCCCGAGATTTTCAAATCCCCAAACTGCCTACAAGAGCTGCTTCATGAGTAGAGATCTCAACAACTCCTTAATGTACAAGTGGTAGCAATCCCCTTGGATGTCCGACTTCTATGTCTGGACTTTGAGCTCTATTATATATGTGTGTGGAAGGCATGGATATGTTGTGAAGTGAGCTGGAAATTCCTGCTCATCCTCTTTCTGTTCCTTTTCTTTTCCATTTTGAGGGGATGGGTATTTTCCTTCTTTACCTTTAGTTTACTTTGCCCAAAGCCCTTAATATTCGGAGACTTAAGGTAGGGTTGGTTTTCAGGGAAAAGGAATGTTGGCCTCTGGAAAGTCTACATGGGCAAGACCTCTGGTTGGTCGATCCATTGATCGAAAACTTCTTGCAAATGGCAGTGGGCAGAGGTGAGCCCGTGACACAGCACCGATCCATACCCTGTGGTGTGTCCCTTGTTTCTAAGGTTCAGGAGTTCTGAAGGACCCAGTGAAGCCACTTCATCCACCACCGAAATCCCTTGTTTGACTTGAGCCAATAAGTAACTTTTTCTTACATGTTTAAAAATAATGCCAATGGCAGCCAAAAATCTCACATCTCAAAAGTACCCTCGAAGATCAGATTTAAAAAGAAAAATAATCATCACCGAGTCTTTCCTAAGAGAAATGGCCAGTGGCCCCAGAAGCTAGCAAGTTCCAATGGAGGCAAAACAATTTTGTACAAAACTGACTCTCAAGGTGGGACTGGAGATGCATATAGGACCTTGTAGCCACTTCTGTAAACTTTATAACAGGCTCTTCGTAAAAAATCGTGAGCTCTGAGAGGTCTCCATAGAGGAAAAACCCTAAACTTTGTTGTTTTCTATTTATTTTGCTTCAAATATTAAAAAGCACGTACATTTCAAATGCACCCTTTGCCGTGCTGTCTTCATGCACTTAGAAGGACTGCCCGCTCTGCTGAGCACTTTTCTCCCCCACTAAGACACTAATTTCTGAATACCATTATACAGTAAGGGATAAAAGAAGTCCCATTTACCACAGAATCCTTTCCTACAGAGGGAGCTAGACCTGACCTTCACTTCCTGGGTGACCGGGCTGGTGGGGAATGGCTCATTTGCATATTCAATTCCACCCTACCTTGATGGAGGTGGTAGCCCCTTCACTTTAGGTATAACATCTTAAAGCAGCGGATGATGTCTCCTCTTCTTCAGAAGTTAATATTGACCACAGTGGGAAGGTCATATGTCTTACAGGCTAGTCTGGGTTACCCCGGAAGACACAGTTTCAACCCTCCTGAGAAAGCTGTTCTACCCCTTCCTCAATGGCTGTCTTTTGGCTTTTCTTTCTTTTTTCTTCCAGTTTTTGGCTGATAGATCACGTCCCATGCTTGCATTTAAAAAAATGAATGGCTTTCAGAGTCTTTAGCTGGATTTTTGTGTGCAGATGCACAATGAGTTCACTCTAACAGTGGTTTCCAGGCCCCTCTTTCCCCTTAGGTAATTTGATGTACACCCCTAATATGACACAGTAATAAATCTGGTATTTAAAATACACAAAACATAAATGCCATTTTTCCTTAATTTTTTTATTTTGTAAAAATAAACATTTGACTTTGGAGAACACAGGTCAATCCATGTGACTGAGTAGCTGACCTGTCTCTGTAATTCAACATCATGTATAAATTCTGCTGATCGACAGGAATGTATGAACACAGTTATTGTCAGCACAAAGCCTTAAATCCCGCTGACTTTAAACTAAGCGGTGCCATCCTGTGAGGCCCTGCATCTTCTGGGAGACAAACAGGTCCTGGGCGTGGACACAGCGTGAACAAGCTTGGTGTGACGTACCCATTTACCTCCATGGCATTTCCCAGTGCTCATGCATCCACACATGCATATGGAATTATTAGAAACAATTTGTTATTTTTATGACTATCTTAAAAAGCAAAAGTCCATTGAAATATATGTCAACAAACAACAAAATCAGGAATCCAATCAGCACAAACGAAGTAATCTCAACTCTGGTCACACCCTTGACTCCTGCTTGAAAGAGCATGACACTTTTTGCTCCTGTCAGTGTTCAGCTGAGTCTCTGCTGTTCCCTGCCATTCAGATCACACTGTGCTGCCCTTGGGGAGGTAAAGGCAAAGCTGTAGGGTAATCACCTGGGTCGACGGATTGCTAGGTATCTTCTCAATGTGGGTGAGTGGTGTTTGATTCTAGACTTACTTGGATTTCCAAATATCACTTTCCCCTGCCTTTCTAATTTAAATAGGCAAATTGAGCAAAAAAAAATGTGTGCTTGTAACTGTGTTGATGCACCCAGCTCCCAAGAATATCTTCTCAGTGTTGACTGAGGCTTGAAAACGATTTCAGAGTAGAAACTGCAGCATCACATCAGATAAACAGTCTTTGTTCTGGAGATAGAACTGGACCACCTGGCTCTTGGGTGGCTTCCCCTCTCCACTCCCAGGATCCTGTGCCTCCCAGTGTGTAAGAAAAATGACAAGAGCCTGTCATTCAATATTCCTATCAGTTTTTCAAACAACTAAAAATATCACTTACCTTTCCAATCTTAGTTCAACTCTCACCAAGTGAAAATTGGGCACACAGGAGAAAGTCAGCTTCCCACAGGAGAAGAAAGGACTGAGGGACAGTTCACACAGGAGGAAAAACCTCCAAAGTTCATGTTGAAATTCCATATGGTCACTTCTTTTCTGCTCACCCTAAATTATTTTTGCGTGTACACTTGAGGTGATAGTCTGTGCCTAGACCTAAGATGCACCAGCGGGGGGATTTTTAAAAAAATCCTTCAAAATACCAGTTTTTCCCCCACAAGTTCAATTGTTCTTGTGCCTTCTGTGGCTTTCAATTTCATCTTTTTTTGACTTTATTTCCAATTCCTACAGCTGCAATAAACACTAGACTTTTCTTTCCTGGCTGTTTGCATAACGTTGATAGCTATGCACATTTTGTGTCTTTTTAAAACAAAGCAGGAGAATACGTTTTTGAAGAAGAGAATTTTTAGAACAGTTTGATATACCGCAAATTATTTTTCTCCTCACTTGTTTGAGCAGCGTTCGAGTTTTGGAAATTCTTGTAGAAGCCAATTTTTTGTAACTGTGGTGCAACTCTTGTGTTTTCTTAGCCTAATGAAAGTAGGTAGAAGCAATATTTCATACCATGTGCTATGTGCGTGCAGAAGTGTGGACATGAAAACACACAGGCACACACATGTAAAAATATACATATATATGCGTGTGAAGTGGAAAGCTTACCTTTTCTTATCTAGATTTAAGAGCTTATTTTAGACATTTGTTATGTTTTGTGAAAAGAACGTTCTATTTGCAACAACACACCGTTTAATTCTTATTGTCTGTCTGGCTGTTCAGTGAAGACGTTTCACACTAAATGGTAAAATACGTGGAAGATGTTAGGATGTAGTAATTATTTAAGTAAATGTTCACCTACATACTCCCGAAGTTTGCTTTGTGCCTCCGAGTATTACTTAATTAAAGTGTTTTATGTTTGAAGAATCTTTGTTACTGTATTAGGGATATGGGTGAATATCATTTTAAAAAATTAAAAAAAAACAACAACAAAACAGAAACACTAAAGCAAGAGGGGACTTTTACAAAGCAATGTAAATATTTAACCTCATGGCTGTTGTTATGTAAGACATGAGATTTTAATAGATAACTACAGCCTCACAGCATCTCTTAAATTTATTAGGAACACTACAGCGACTGTATAAGCAGTTGAAAGCCTTCTTGAAAATCCTGCTCTCTACTTTTAAAAGATAACAGTCTCTTTTTATCAGATGTCAAGGGCAAAGGTAACACCGTCTCTCTAAATTTATGACATTTCTTTTTCTGTGTACATGAAGACTTTTAGTAAGTACCCCTCCCACCCACACACACAACCATATACATGCAAGTTCATACCGAGTATTAAAGAGTTTGGGGGAGTTAACAATAGAATGCCCCTCCAAACAACCATAAATGAAAGAAAAAGTGGTTTACTTTACAGAGTTCCCCAAAAGAAGCTGTGTACATGTGTGGACGGTGCACAATCTCTTTGCCATGTATATTATAGAGTATTCATTGGTGTGACTAGTACAGCTGTCTCTTTCTGGTACATGTGTTTGCAGATTACAAGCATTGTTTTCAAAAAGCTCCCCTTAAAAAATGTAACTGGTTGACACGTGTGAACAGTTACCAATATTGCACTTACCTGTTATGTTGAGGGAAACACAGTTTTGCTTCTGTTGGTCTGCGTTGTAAACCATCTATGAAACTAACATGAAATTCTCATCTTCAGAGCTGGAATCAAAGCTGGAGTTTAACCTTTGCATCTTCTTATAATTATCCTCCTGAGAATATAACAGAATGTGGAAGCTTCTGGACTTTGAGTCTTCTCACCTGGGCCCTCTCTCAATCAGACACCCCCTAATATACACAAATGTGAATGCGACAGGCAAATAGGCTGGCCTTTGTGGAAATGGGTTCACTTGGCGGTTTCTCAGGCATCCACTTCCTCTGATGAGGGGTACAGCAGTTTAAAATGGTGTATTGTCACTTCAAATTTTGACCTGGAAAAGTAATTGTATTTAGAGTTGGTCTCAGCTCCCTTGAAGAGTCAAAGGTCACAGCTTCCCCCAATTTCCCCAGCCATTTCTCATATGTATATAATATAAACCGTGGCAAACACTGCCTTTATGTTATTTTAGCAATATGTTGTAAATAGCATTATGAAGCTCTTTTTTGTAATAAAGACCCTTTGATTTGAATATAGTACAATAACTGAACTGATAAAGTCAATTTTTGATTTTTTTTTAGCTAGAGGCAATTTCAATTGTGCATTTTTGTTATTGTCTGTTGTTCTGAAGACTTTGCATAATTTATTGGTTTAATTTATCCTAATTTATTTGATGAAGGTGTACAATTTTGTATTGCCAAGGATGTACTGTAATATTAATTGATAGGATGAAAACAGTGAGACTCCCTGTCCATATTGAAAAAGAAAATCAAAAGGTGCCGTAGACAATTGATTTCAAAGTAAAAAGTAAAACAGTTTAGTTTGGCAGCTACTAAATTTTAAAACAAGGAAAAAAACAAGACAGCACTGTCATGGGGAGGGTGGGGAGGGTTTCCTTTGTGTGTTTTAAGCTTTTCTATAATCTCCAAACTTTGATCTTTTGCTTTGTACCACCTAAAGGGTGCGGTAGTCCGACCGCCTTGTGTGCCTTCCATCTTCTCTTGAACTGAATGTATGTGCAGTATATATGCAAGCTTGCGCAGAATAAAATATACATTACAAGCTCATGTTGTTTGTTTGTGGGGGTTTTTTTGGTTTCTGAAAATACATGACATTTCATTTTTGGACCTGTGAGATGGCAGGCTGGCATGGCTCATGTCAAGTATGCAGCTCCCTTCCAATACAGCCCTTAATTATGTAAGCTGATATCGATCCATGCAAGCCCCAGAAATCTTGTTCTGAATCAGAGGTGTGCCATAAATGGCTTGGTTTTGCTGTGGCGCCTCTTCTCTCAGATTTAACTTTGGTTAACCCTCAAACTTAAGGGGAAAATATCATAGTTCAGGCTGGTGTGATGGCTCAGTGGGTAAAGTGCACACTCTAAGCATGGAAACCTGAGTTCAGATCCCCCAGATACACAGGTAGCGTGTGCCTGTCATCCCAGTGTTCCCACAGTGAGAATGACAGTGGATGCAGGAGAAATCCTGTGCACAGTGATGAGAGACCATGCCTCAAACAACGTTTCCACCCAAGGCTGTCCTCTGACCTCCATGTAAGTGTACACACACACACACACACACACACACACACAATGTTTTTTTTAATTGTAGCTCATCTTTTGCTTTTAAGTCACAATTGCTGTTGTCAAGTGATTCAAAGAACAAGGAAAGATGTTCCTGAAAGTCAGATAATGACAAGTTAGTTAAAGTGTGGGGTTCACATGCTCGTGTTGTTTCTACTCTGGTTAGACTCTGAAGTAAACAAAATATAAGTTTTCAAAATCTTTCTAAACTATGCGATATTAAAATTATCAGTTGAATATTCTGAGAATACTGAGTTGGCTTTAGAAAAATCATTTCTCTCTTTTACTTTGTTTTTAAAGTCTTACTGCCTTGTTTGGTTTAGATGTGGTTTGAGTGTGTTTCCCTAAAGTTTTGTGATGGAATGCTGGTCCCCAGGAGGACAATGACAGAAGGTGGACAGCTCTTTAGGAGACCCAGACATACCTCAAGGTACATAGGTCACTGTGGGAAGACATGAGTGCAACTCTCTCAGGGCCCTGGTCACTCCTCCAAGAACGTGTTCAGAAGAGTAAGCTTGGGCCTGACTCTATTTCTGTCCTGTCTGATCTCTTCCTCCTCATCCTCATGTTCCCATCATCTACTGTGAAGGCTTTACAGGATCAGAACCAGTGGATGGAGCTACCCAATCTTGGTCAAAAGTTGAGCTAAATAAACCTCTTTCTTCTTAATAAAGTACTTGGCCTCAGGTATTTTGCTATAGCAACTATAAATAGCCTAGACCTTTGTATGGAGAAGAACAAGCAAAACTCATTTGCCTGAGACAGACTTGTACCTGCACCCGCCATGTCTGCTTGCTACTGCAGTCTCCACTCAGATCTCTTCTTTTGCTTTCACCTCAATGATGAAAACTGTTTTTTTAAAAATATATATATATATATTTTTATTTTTTAATTTTATGTGTACAAATGTATTGCCTGTATGTGTGTAAGTGCACCCATGTTGGGCAATGTCCATGGAAGCCAGAAGAGGGCATTGGATCCCCCAGAACTGGAGTTACTGATGGTTGTTAGCCACCATGTGGGGGCTGAGAACTGAACTTGGGTCCTCTGCAAGAGCAGCCAGTGCTCTAACTGCTAAGCCATCTCTCCAGTCCAAGAACTTTATGTTTTGATGCAATTGCACAAGGCATCCTAGACTCAATGGGATCTTTTTAAAAAGTGTATTAAATCACCACACTGTTTTTTCCACTGAGTTCTTTTTCTAGCAACAGCACAAACTTAAATTACAGTCTTTTCAACTAAATTGTGCAAAGAAGCAAGTCTTATCTCTCTATGTCAAAATACTTATTCCCTGACTGGAGGAAAAAGGACCCCCCCCCCTTTCCAGCTGCTCTTGAGGTAGGGAGCAAGAAGGGGTAGAGAGGGAGAAGGGTCTGCAGCTACACACATCTTCCACTTGATGCACAGCTGTAACACCAATCTGCTTTAAGCCAGACTAACCCAGTCACCCAATCAAGTTAGAGCAGGCAGAAGCATTTTCTGGTGAGTGAGTGAATTTAAAACACTGCATCAAGGTCTTCCTTCGGTGGCTCTAAATTAACTGATGGTTTTACTCTAGAACCACATGGACCACTGTTCCCAGCCCTGATCTGAACCCTCCCCGACCACACATTTCTCTGAGGGAACCATTTCATAGTAGAACACACAAGCTTCGCTGACCAGTAAAACCTACCTCTATTTCGTTTATCTATTAAGCATCAGTAACATACAAGTTTCCCTTGCATGTATGTCCAACTGTGTGTCCAACCCACAGCCCATGAATGAGACCCAACACAAAACTGCAAACTTGTTTAAAACATTAGAGATTTTTGTACGAGTATGTATGCATGCACATGCATGTGCATGCGTGTACATGTGTGTGACTCATTTGTGCAGTTCTTGAGTGTGACCTCTATATAGAACAATGACCTGTCATGATGAGAAAGTTTGGACACATCAAAAAGCTAGCATCCAAAAAGCTAAAATTCCACATATATTTGTGGTGAATTTCCTAGCACATGCTGAACTGAGAAACAGATGCCCCCAAATAACAGTCACAGGAACATAGCAAATCATGCATGCTTGCTCTTGTTTGTGGAAAACAGATTTTAAATAGATACATCACACACACACACACACACACACACACACACACACACACGAATGAAAACATAAAGAAGATAAAGGAAGGAGACCAGCAGAGAAGTGGGAAAGACACGGGGCAGAAAATGGAAGGGAGGGGTGAGGGATAGGCATCACCTACCTGAAAGAACTTTGCTTAGAAACCCAGCCTTAGGTTCAGTGAAAACACCAATCACAAAGAACGGCTTTGAAGTCTTTGATAATCAAAAGAAATGGTTCGTCATGTATGGGGTCTATGGACAGTCTATTCTCTCTCCTGAGACAGCGTCTCCTTGGGTATGCGTCCCAGGCAGGGCTTGAACTCGAGGTCCTCCCGGCTCAGCGTCCCCGGGACTGGGGTTCCAGGTGTGCACCGCCGCACCTGCCTCATTCTTATTTTGTAAGAATCATAAAATGTAAGGGAAGTTTTATAAAGGAAAACAGATACAGCCTTAGAAAAAAGCTGATCGATAACTAGGCAAAATTATGAAAAATATGAAAGAAACAAATTATGTCCCCACCAATACGGCCCTGTGGGAGGGTGTGCCCTGGGGTAAAAACTCTGCAGGTAACTTTTGAAATGAAGAGCCAGGGAAGCCCTACCTGTGATCACTCAGTTCCAACCCTCCAAAGCACTGGGGTAGCTGAATGAACCTTCAAGGCTATTGGGCTGTTAGAACCAAATGTAGCCAGTCTGCTAACACAGACCAAAACATCCCTACACGCAGCAAGAAAATTTTCTTTCTTTACAATTCTTTTCTTTCTCATGAGAAATTTAGGTCAAAGAGAAAGGCAAGGGCTAAATTCTGAAGGTCACCAAGTGTGGCCAGACCTGTCTTGGTGACTCTTTTCCTGTCGGCAAGAGGCTTGGCTCCTTGCCAAGCACTAGGTACTTGCGTTGGCCCAGCCCTCCCTCTGTTCACAGTGATGGGCTGTTTAGTAAAACAAGCACTGAGATGTCAAAGAATCTTTGTGTTTCTCTTGCCATTGTTCCACGGCCAAGATGATTCTAGGTGTGCAGGAACACAGGCTTGCTGTCTCCACACTGGGTTAGTCACCTGACTGAGTGGCTAAGACCAGGTTTCTGGGTGGTGTCACCATGGGCTGATCTTGCACCTGTGAGGACTTTTCCTGGCCTCTCTGCCTCTAGCCTTCCTTTCTCTCCTCTCCAGAGCTGATTTCCTGTCCACCGTCACAGACTCCCAACTTGTGCATAAAGCCCTCACAGGAAGTCCCTTTCTCCACTGGTCGAGAACAAAAATTATTTTGAGTGTGTACAAAGAAATTCTGTGTGTGCAGGAATGTGTGTAAGTGCATGTGCACATGTGTGACGAGGCCAGAGGAGGAGAGGGCATACTACATGGTGCTCTGTCACTCTCCACCCTATTATCTTGAGACAGGGTCTCTCACTGAACCTGGAGCTAGGCTGGCAGTCAGCCCCAATGATCCTCCTGCCTCTCTGCCCCCACAGTGCACCCACAGTGCTTGAGTTCCAGGTGTGTGAGTCACAGTAACAACCAGCCTGGAAAACAAGCCCACTGGTCTACTACTGGCACGAATGTTGTGGGAATAACCAACCACTTTCTGAGTGGCTTTACAGTACCTTTCACAAGATGGAGCCCATACCTGGCACTGTTATTGGGGCCAGGTACCTGTGGTTCGACAGGTCACAGGCCCGAGGGAGAACCTGCTACTATTATTCTGCTAAATGGATGTAGTAGCGAATCAGGTCCTAATGACTTAACATTATATTCATAGATCAGTGCATCTCTCAGCCCTCATCAGAGAAGATTCTCCTAGTATCAGACAGCACTTAACACAGAGATCTGCAATTGGTCAAGGTCCAGAGAATAAGATATTGTGGAGTGCTCGGCCCTAAATGGGACATCTGCATCACACCCTCTCCTCCCAAGGCTCAGGGATCAGAAGAGGGGGCAGAAAGATTGTAAAAGCCAGAGGTAGTGGATGACCACAAAGAAACAGTGTTTTGGAGACACAACAGGGCAGTCATATGTATGAACTCACGGCATTTGTGACAGTATGCACAAGACCTGCACAAGTTCAAGCCAGGCAAGATCCCAGCATGGAGCAGGGAAGGTAGACAAGAAGCTGCAGCCCTAGCTGAGGAGCTGTTAGCAAGTGATGGCTGCTGGAAGAGGGGGAGTCAGCTTTCTTCAGAGTGTGACCGTCACCACACTCCGGAGTATGTGGGCAGCACAAACTGGACTCCAATTTTTTTGTCTGTTTTTCAAAACGAGGACACAAAGTTGGGTAGGTAGGGAATGGGGTGGATCTGGGAGGGGTTGAGGGAGGACAGGGGAATGTGATCTAAATACATCACGTGAAATTCTCAAATAATAAAATTTTTTAAAAAGGCATCTTGATGGGCATGATGGCATATGCCTTTAATCCCAGCACTTAGGAGGCAACCAAAGGCAGGAGAATTGCTGGGAGATGGAGACCAGCCTGGTCTACATAGTGAGTTCCAGGCCAGCCAGGGTTACATAGTAAGAACCTGACTCAGAAAGTGAGACAGAGAGACACAGGGAGACAGAGGCAGAGAGACAGAGACAGAGAAAGAGAGAGGACAGCTCAATCTTTCAGGATGAGTATGAAAATCAAAATAAGTAATAATGTGAATTCTAGCAAACCCTCCAAAAAGAGATTATGTAATAGAAATAGCAACGAGCCTGGCACAGAATTTATCAAACCACAATTAGTTAATTAGTTCTCTACCATCTCTCCCAATCAGGTAGCTTTTGTCATACCCCACCTCCCACCCCACCCCCCAACCCCTGTGTTTTGAACTGTTATCTAGGAACCACACCCAGACGTGCCCCCAGTCCCCAAGACACTCATATTTTGAGGAACCCAGAGGCTCCCCAGGAGCCCAAAGGCTCCGTCACCCCCCTGTGGCTTTCTCAACCTTAGGCCTATAGCTGGCCCCAACCACACCCAGAGCATGGGTCAGCATGCTGGGGTCAGCCCTCGAGAGAAGTGGAGCCATTTAGAAAGATCCAGGGCCCTAACACACTAAAACAGAATTAGGGGCAGGGGGAGGCATGCCTCTGCCCACAAAGGGGAGGGTATTATTTGCAAAGCCCCCTGCGAAGCTGCCCAGGTGCTGGGGCCTCAGGCTCAGGAGACCTTTGGCTGCCACCCTGGAAAAAATGCCTGCGTCTCTGCAAATAAATCCTGCCAGTGTAGAAAGCACTGGGTTTTCCCCCAGTGTTTGTGCAAATAGCACCCTGTGCTTTACTGGTACTGGAAATGGCTTGGTGGGTGGAGCTCCAGACAACAGTTAGAGCAGGGATCTCTCCTTGCTACCTTTGACCTGCCGGGGAAATGATTCCAGAAACCAGTGTTCTTATTTCCGGTCGTTTGCAACTGGAAAGCGTTTGGTGACCATTCATGAAGTGCTCCCTAAATCTCCCTTTGTAGCTCAGCAAGTGGCACTGTGACTGGACGAAAAGCCTAGAGGGTCTGTGCATGGAGAGGCAGCAGGCAGGTGTCCAAGCATTGCCAGTCATGTGGTGTTGAGACAGCGGCTGCACTTCCCCCAGAAAAACTAGGAAGACTGCACAGACTGCCAACGGTCCCCCTTTTCTACACCCGGTGTCCAAGAACTTATACAGTGAACATATATGAACTATCCCGGGGACTTGGATGAATTTCTAAGCAGAAAGGAAAGACAAATTAGAGTTGACTCTAAAAGGAAGAAATTTTAGTGCAGTGCTACAGTGCTTGCCTGACATACAAGAGGCCCCATGTTCAGTCAGTACCTTACACACACACACACACACACAGACATACACACACACAAACTTAAGGACCTTTACTAAAACCAAAGGCCATAGAAGAAATCACCAGTCTCCCCCTCCAAACAAACAAAACAAAACAAAACCCCAAAATCTACTCATATCCCCCAAAGGCACATGACCTTCATAGATTTATGGGTAAATTCTGTCAAAATGGGTCATACTGTGTAACTAGTTCATATATTATACATACACATGTGTACGCACTTCGTTTGCTTATAAAGCTCATGTTATAAACATAGGTGAGAAAAACAAGCGAGCATGTCCAGCAGTGTACAAGTGGCTCAAATGTGAAGGCAGGACTCACTCCCAGATGGAAAAAACAAGACAGCAATGTTTTTGATGGTGAAGGTTTGCTTTTTGACCCTGAACTGACAGTGCAAACCAGTATTTCTTGTGGGCTCTGCCAGGTCACCCAAGTGCTGCATGCTGCCACCTCCTCACTCTCTCTGACAAAGGCCAGGCAGCCTTTGTCTGTCCCCATGTTAGCTAACCCCATTGCCTAACTCCAAGGCCACCTCTCTCTTCTGCAGATATTCTTGGAACTTTGAGTTGCTGGACAATTCCAGGTTCATGTAGAAGAAATCATTGCGTTTCCTTCAATCATTAAACAAAGAAAAAGAAAAAAAAAGAAATTGAGGTCTGGAGGTGCGGCTCCCTTGGCAGAGTGCGTGCCCAGCCTGCACGAAGCCCCGGGTGCCATCCCCATCGCCACACTACATGATGCTGGATGTGGCAGACCTGTCATCTGGGGAGGTAGAGGCAGGAGACTCAGGAATTGTGGGCTAACTTGGGCTTCATGAGACTCTGAATCAAACAAGAACTCTAGACAGGCACGAACACTGGAGAAGCCGCGATGGAATGGTGACGTACAGTTGCAACCTGCCTTTATACTGGGAGGCGAGGATAAGACAGGGCCTGAACAGCACTGTCCTCAGACAATCTGATATGCTTATCAGACTTAACATCACAGGGAACAGTGCTCTGCGGCTGAAAGGATGTATGAATTGTTTTATTTTATTTTACTTTTGAGAGAGAGTTTCATGTAGGCCAAGGTGGCCTCTAATTTGCTAACGAGCTGAGGATGGTCATGGATTCTTGGTCCTTCTACTTCAAATTCCCTGGTGTGCATGCCACCACATCTGGCTCATGTATTGAGCCAATTTTCTTAATTAAATTTTTTTTCTATTTTATTTTGCTTGCACGCATACAAGTGTACCATGCATGGAATGCCCATGGTAGAGGCCAGAAGAAGATGTCAGATTCCCTGTAACTGGAGTTACAGATGGTTATTAGCCACCATGTGGGTGTTGGGAACTGAACCAGGATCCTCTGCAAGACCAGCCAGTGCTCTTAACCATTTCTCTCTAGCCCCTTATCTTTGGCTTTAAAAAAAATTGAGTATGTATATGTGTGTGTGTGTGTGTGTGTGTGTGTATTCAGAGAACAACTTTTTCTAGCTTATTTTGAGGCAGAGTCTCTCTTACTGTTTCTGACACTGTGCTGTGTACGCCAGGATACCTGGTCCAGGAGCATCCAGGTGATTTTCTCATCTTACGTTAGGAAAACACACACCCCACAGTGACTGTCACTTCTGCAGAGTTTAAGGAAGCATTAGGGTAAGGATTCAATCTTCTCAGCGAGTTTATATTTCTGTAATGTTTGCATTCCTTTCAGCAAGCAATCACATCATTCACCTGTAGAAAGCATATTGAGAGGTAAAGTCACAGATGCATGAGGGACATATGGGAAGAACCGAGTTCTTGCCTGGGTTGGAGGACAAGTCTGCTGTGGACAGCCTGCACTGACTTGCTCCTGTCTGTGGTCTGGGGCTTTGCTCACAAGAGGCAGGAGGGTGCCTGCACGGACACTGCTGTGAGTGACAGACTCAGACCTGCATTAGATGCTGAGCCACTAGTCTCAGTCTCTCTGAGTCACAGTCTCTCTGAGTCACAGTTTGCTCCTTCATAAAATACCATGTAATCCTTGAGCTGAGGAACCAATAAGATGTTCAGCAGAATGTGCCTGGGGTAGCCTGTGCTCAATTAGTAGTTGGAAGAGAAGAGGTGAGAAGGGGAGACTTCCGAGTCACCCGGAGAAGCGGAGGCCGCTGTGAACCGCGGTTTGGTCACTGACCCCCCAACACCGCTGTTGTTGCCTCTTTTTTTTTTTTTTTCTCAATTCATCAGCCCAGATCAGCCTTCATGGAGCTCCTGGGAAGCAGCGAGGCAAATAAGAGACATAAATGAGGGGGCCGTGTGTGTGTTCTCCAAGGTGTGAGTGTGTTCCTGAGTGTGTGTAGGTGTGTTAGAAAGAGGTGGGAGGGCATCTCACACACACAGACATACAGAGAGACAGACAGACACACACACACACACATACAGGGAGAGAGAGACAGAGACAGAGACACATACACAGACACACATGCAGCACACACAATAAGCTGCCTTTAGCCCTCTGCTTTGGCCAATGGGATAATGGATTTCAAGCACGGGTGAGGGAGAAGCCAGGTACAGTGGGAAACTTTATTTAGCCAAGACCTGAGCTCAAGGCTAAGCGATGAGAAAACAAACTACCTTGAAGAAGAGATGGTACCCAGGCCAAGGGTGCGACTCATCAGCTGAGCGCCTACTTGCTTGGCATGTGCAAGACACTGGTTCTACCCCCAGGACAGTATGTGCATATGATGGCACAGGTGGAAGTCTGGGTCAGTGGCCAAGTGGGAGAACATAAGGTAATGGTGAAGAAAATACAGCCACCTCCCGAAATCTGCCCTGAGCTTAACAAGCATGACCACGTCACCATCTGAGGCTCAGAGTATACCCAGGCTTGATGGAAGACAGTGGAAATCTGACCACCCACGCCCGCACCTGCCCTGACCTCTTACCCCAAGCCTCAGGAAAGGGAAAATCGATGTAGCCTGAAGCACAGGAGCCCAGGTCTGGGGCTGGAATTTGACCCCCGCAGAGTGTTTGCTGATCCGGAGATGGGATCTGTTCAGTGAGCTCATCCTTATCTTGAGAGGAAACTGGGAACTCAGACCAAGATAAAGCCACAGGTCAGTCAATGAAAATGTACCCACCACTTATGTTTCCACTGCATACCCAGCGTCACAGAGAGCACCAGCCCCAGGAACCTGGTTTCCAAAGGTTGGTTCTAAAGCATCAACAGCTTGGAAATTATACGTGTAGGAAAAAAACAAGTTATCACAGAAGGTCTTCCATTTACCTCCTGTGTGGATCTCTACCTCCCCTCACCCCTTGCCCCCAGTTTGCAAATATTAACTGAGTTCAAGGACAGTAGTATAAGGTCTAATTTCAGAGTTAGCATGAAGTGAAATACTTAAGATGGAACCGTCCCGTGCTAATAAAGAATGTATTAGCTCCCCAAGGTCAGTTATGGGCAATTCTTGTCTCCTGACCTGGTTGATATTTGTTTTATCAAGTCAGGGGCTATTTTTGTCGTCATTGTTAATCTTCCTCTCTCCAGATCTGTGTTGGCCGAGGGCATGCACTTGAGGTATGTTAGAAGAATGAAGTGCAGTGTTGTGGGAAAGAATTTTTGCTAATTCTGTCTGCCTACAGCTCCCTCAGCCCTACGCATCTGATCTTAATAAGCAAAACTGTAAAGTCCTGGAAGTGCCTGTGACCTGCCTGATTCCAGGAAGTGGCACTGAGGCCTGAGAGCACAGAACAGCAGTGTGCCCATGGTGACCTCAGCTCCTCTCTGACCAGTAGGTGAGGTAAGCTCTTGATGGGGTATTTTTCTCTCTAAGGAGCCCACAGTGGTTGTTGGATGGGTCGGCTTCAGGAGGCTTGGCTTGGCCTCCAGGGAGCACAGTTCTAGTCTTCAGGGTTCTTGGAGACCCAAGACCTCTGATAGCTTGAGCCGGGTGTGAGAGTGAGGCGGCAGTCTGGGCCCACGCATGGACTTTGGAGCCAACAGCCTCTGGTTCAAACAGTCCTCATGTG
Source organism: Nannospalax galili (assembly GCF_000622305.1). Taxonomy (NCBI): domain Eukaryota; kingdom Metazoa; phylum Chordata; class Mammalia; order Rodentia; family Spalacidae; genus Nannospalax; species Nannospalax galili. The sequence continues at coordinate 6,208,285 of NW_008360311.1, forward strand.
TGGAAATAATCATAGCAATGTTCTTCTTGCAAGATTGTTGGGGATTAAACATGGCATTGTATCTGAAAGCACTCAGCACACTGCCTGTTACTTCAAATGGGATTAATATGTTTTAACCTCCTTCCTTCCGCTCAGCTACTCCAGCTGCTGGCATATCCCCTTTCTACCACATACATTTGACACAGTGGAACCGAGCCAGTAACTCTGGAGGGGATGGATGGATGCTGTCCTCACAAGAATGGATGGAGGAGAGACAAGGCTTACCAGCACTCAAACAGCAGTGTGGGATACAAGCCATGCGAGCTCCACAGACATTGAAAAGAATGCAGAGCTACAAAAACCTTGTACTTGTGTACAAGGCTCCCTAGAGAGAGATAAAGAGAAGGGAACTAAAAAGGAGTGGAGACAGAGAGGCCCAAAAAAATCAAGAAACCTCATGTAAAGGCCTCTGTGTGGTGAGTGTCTTTTCATCTAGCAGTTGTAGCAAGCATCATGTGCTTCTTTTGGATATTAATGATGTAACTCAGTTATCCAACAGACTGACAGATCTGGAGAGTTTACTCAAGGGACAGGTAAAATTCCTTTAGACTCATAGACAACTGCTATGTTCTACCGAGCATTACACCTCCGTACCTCTGGTTGAACTCGGAGACATCTCAGCCACCTTCTATCTTAAGCATCGGACAATGGTTGGAACCCACCGTGCTGCACCCTCTTCGTGAACATCCTCAGGTCTCATAGGTGCCCCTCAAGCAACTTACGCCCTAACCTTTCGATAAAATGACTGTTTATGGTGTAGATGGTCAAAGTCAGTGGATCCCCCATATCTAGTGTAGCGTTTTCCAGCATGCCCCAGCTGCGCACAGGGAAGTTGAGTGTGCATAAGGCAGCACTGAACATGTGTCTACACTTCGTTTTTGAGGACAAACATGTCAAGTCTGTGAATAAATGACCTCTCAGTTCTTTCTGAATCTGGTCTCTTCCCTGCTCCTAGTGCTTTGCAGTAACACAACAGTGAGAAACGGGGGAAAGGAGAAGGAACCAGAAGATACAAGACACACATTAAGAGAATTAACGTGTGCTCGAATCTAGTTCCCATGTGTTAGTGAGAAACAACTACACTAGGTAGACTAGACCATGGGGATAAAATAGGACTCATACTTATAAATGTTTGGAACAGAGATATAAAACTGTATTGTGAAGGCATAAGGAAGTCTTTACAAATATGGGCAATAATGGTAACTAATGTTTGCCAAGACTATTGGCTTTTAATGTGCCAGGAATTGTTTGAGATTTCAGTACATGAATGATTTCTTTAGTTTTTCACAGTTAAAATTATATTCCCATTTTCTTTAAAAAAGGAAACTGGGCCACATGAAGGTAAAGCCACTTTTTGAACAGGAATATCTAAAATGATAAATGTGCTTATTTTCCCCTAATTTACTGATAGATTTACCCTGTAAATTGATGGAATGTTTGCTATATAAATTAATGCATTCTTGATCAAATTTTCAGATAACTGTTCTCTGTACTTTACGAAACATTTTAAAGTTCACCTAAAAATAGGAAAATGCTTTCATGAAAAGCCAAGAAAATACTTGCATGGGGGGAGGGGCAACTAATGAACTATTAAAATTAAACTGCTGAGGGGGCTGGAGAGATGGCTCAGTGGTTAAGAGCACTGACTGCTCTTGCAGAGGACCCGAGTTCGATTCCCAGCACCCACATGGTGGCTACAAACCGTCCTTAACTCCCGTTCCAGGGGAATCCGAAGCCCTCTTCTGACCTCCACAGCACTGCACGACATGGGTGCACTCACATACATGCAGGCAATACACTCGTACACATTAAATAAAAATAATAAAATAGTTTTAAAAATTAAACTGCTGAAATAAAAAATATTACAATTAAAATTCAGCAAGGTTATCAGTTATGTTCTAAAACTTACAACAGAGGTTGGTACAAAGAAGTCATTCAATAAATGCATGTTTTAATGTTTTTCCCCCGTGATTTGCTCCAAAAGAAATAAAAACAAAATATGAAGTCATAGTAATTATTACTATGAAGATTGAGAAGAGTGATTTCAGAAGCAGATTTGAAAATCCAGGAAAAGTGTAGGTAAAGATGTGAACTTAGTTAATAATAAGGAATACTTTCCAAGATGAAAAGACGAACCACTGGGGCCAACTGAATTAGGTAAATTTGCTAATGAGATGAAAAGAAAATATCTAGGCTTGGCGGTGCAGCCCTGTAATCTCAGTGCTTTGGAGGAGGAATGAGACTTCAAGATTAGCCTGGGCTACTAAGAGAGACTCTGAGAGACAAGAACAACAACAATAAGAAAAAAAGTCAGATTCCTACTTTGCGACATGTGTAAAAGTGAATTCTTTTTTAAATTTCAATTTAAAATTTTTTTTATTATTTTCATTTTTTGTGTATGCGTGTATTGCCTGCATGTAGGAAAGTGCACCCGTGTCATGCAATGCCACGGTCAGAAGAGGCTGCTGGATCCCACGGGAGTGGAGTTACGGACAGTGGTTAGCTGCCATGTGGGTGCTGGAATTCGAACCCGGGTCTTCTGCAAAAACAGTGTTCTTAACCGCTGAGCCATCTCTCCAGACCCTTAAATTTCAATTTTCAAAATGGTATATGTGTATCAGTGCTTTGTCTGTAGGTATATAAGTGCACTGTGCAAAATGCTCATGGTGGACAGAAGAGGGCATCAGATTCCCTGGAACTGGAGTTACAGATGGTTGTTAGCCGCCATGTGGGTGCTGGGAACTGAACCTGGGTCCTCTGCAAGAACAGCCAGTGCTCTTAACTGCTGAGCCATTCCTCCAACCCCCTTAAAACAAATTCCTGATAGAAGGCTAAAAATACATATTCAGACACCACATATATGGAGCACACACATAAACATCTGGATAACTAATTTCATGTGTAGTCGGGAAGGTACTCTAAACAACACAAAATCCAAAGCCATAAACACAAGTAAAAGAAAAGATGGTTATTACATTCGTTACTCTCCTTGGTGCCATGACAATTACCTGACAAGAGCAACTTAAGGAGGGTATGGTTTGTTTGGGCTCACAGTGTGGGGGTACAGTCCTTAGGGCAGGGAAGGGGTGACCATGAGTCCATGAGTGGCTTAGCTGAGGCTGCAGGAGTGAGACAGCTAGTCACATCATATCCACAGTCAGGAAGCAGAGAGATGAACGCTGAGGCTCCATCCACCCACCTTCCCATTTGTATTCAGTCTGGGACCCCAGTCCATGCATGGTGCAGCCCACATTCACGGTGGGACTTCCCTCCTGTCAAACCTCTCTGGAGAAGCCATCACAGGCATGCCTAGTAATGTGTGTCCTAGGTGATTCCAAATCCAGTGACGCTGATACTGTGGATGAGCATTCACAGTTACATAAAAAGTTACAACACAGCAACAGTAACATCAAAAGTAGGGAAAAATAGAGAGAATAAGAGGAAGAAAATATACATTAAATGAATATAGATTACCAGTCTTCTCATATAAAAGCATCTAGAAAGCAGTAAAATAGGAACGCTTGTTGGTCAAAGCACCAAAGAAGAAGGAAATGACCAAGGGACATTGGAAAGTATGCCTGACGTAGCCAGTCAGAGAAGCACAAATTACAACATGCGATCATCTTTGGCCAATGAGATTGGAGAAGTGGAAAACTGGTATCTGCGAAAAGGGGTTTGCGGAAAAGAAAACACTGATATCCAGACTTGAGGAGGGTGTACAGAAACAGACATGCTTGGCACTGCAGCTGGATTAGAAACAGGTGGTTTTCTGTTGATAACACAAATTGACAGTGTCAAATTTTAATATGAGGTAATAATTCTACAGCTGGCAACTGGAAATACTCAGAAAATGCATAAAATACATAAACACATTTAAAGCATTGTTTCAAATGCAAAAATAAGATCCATCTGCAGAAAATGATCCAAGGGGCTGTTTGAGTTGTTTTACTTCCTGGCTTGGAGATCAGTAAGGCAAATTATTAACTGACAAATGTCTAGGGGCAGAATACATTGTCAATCCCAAATTCTTCTCCCCACATCAACAGATCTGAAATTCATGCAATCAAGAGCATTTACTCTGTCTAGTGGCAGCAACATTTTCCTCTTAGTAGGACATGAAATGATGGCATGCCTTAAAATTGATGCATTTGAGGTTTGATGAAGCGGTCATGATATGACCCCGCTCTGTTTATTCACAGAACAAACAGAACAAGCCATTGGGGCCTCACCTGCTGCCTTTCTTGAATCCTGCCAAGGAGGCAATGGAAGGGGAGAGAGAGAGGGTGGAGGAGGGGAGGTTTGGTCCTTTCCTTCTAAGTGCAGCCTGGGCCTTACATCCTTAGGTTTGACTCCTTCACTCATTTCAGAGAACTTTCCAGACTTTGATCATAAGATCTGTGTGTTCTCAGCACTTCCCTGAGAACAACATGGAGACTTTTGTGCCTATAGAAAAACAGTGTGATGGAGAAAACACACCCCAACTAAGACCTGATGGGACTCGAGCGTTTGGGCTGCAAGGAAGCAGGAAGCAGATGTGAGGCTTGTAGATCTCGCTCCATTTCTCCTTGAATGGAAACCACTTTTATCTGAATGGTAGAGCAAACGGTCTGCTGTTTTTCCTCCCATCACCCCAGCCACTCCTGGGAAGTTCCCCTTTGACCCCCCAGCTGTCCAGGTCTTCTTTCAGGCCCTCAGTGCTCAACAGTTCTTCGAACCCAGAGTCCTGGGCCTAAATCTGACTTCCCCCTTCTCTGGCCCTGGGACACCTGCTTGTTCTATGGTGCTCAGTGCTGTCATATTCCCGGGGATGCCTGCTGATCCCATTGCCTCACTTTGCTCTTTCCTGCCCATTTCTCACCTCCTTTCCCAATGAAGGATGTTTTAGAGTGTGTGAGTCATTTATTGTTGTAAATAACCATGTCTTCCACAAGAGTTGAGCCTCCAGGGTAAGAACCACGCCTGTTTTCCTCTTCACTATTTCTAAGATCAGCTTATCGAAGGAGTCAATTCCAAGAGTGTCCTTCAGTTTAACAGAGGCTGTGACCACGGGACTCTTTGTCCCCAGGGTGAAATGCTACCCTCATCTGGGCAGTAAGTTACCATCCAAAAGAGATGGAACAAGAGTAGAGATTTGAAGGGGACATTGGCAGCTGCAAAAGGGGGACCCGTGAAGGATTTAGGGCACCCCAGGGCTGCCTTCAGATCTCCATGTGTCATATAACTCCTGGGTGATCTTATCTCAGACCATGGTTTGAAACCCCATCAATACTCTGACAGCTCCCAAGCATGCGCCAGCTGGATGAGTTCCCCAACTCTTCCGCCCACCTGTCTACTCACCATTTCCACTTGAATGTCAATTACACGTTTCTAGTTTACAATCCCCAAACCAAACTTGTAAAGTTTCGATGTAGCCAAGCAAGCCCACAGAACCCGGTTCCTCTCACCCAATCAACTCAGCTCTACCCTTCTAGCAGTGGAAGCCAATGGACAAGGTCTTTATTTTTCTTTTTCTCTCCCATCCTGTATGTGACCAATTAGGCAATCCTCTAGGCACTAGCATCCAAAATATTTCAAGAAACCAGAACCTTCTACATTGTCATACAACCCTGACGGAACCATGTTTTTGTGATCTGATCTTCATGTTGCCCATGTGGCTGCTCATCCTACCTCCCGTCACCATGCATGTTCAACACAACAGCTGGATTGATCTGGTGGGTCTGAAGTGTCCCTCAGAGACTCGTGTGTGGAAGACTTAGTGCCCAGCTGATGGTGGTGTCAGGAGGTAGTGGAATCTTAGGAGGGAGGGCCTAGTGGCAGAAGGGAAGTCATTGCTCCCTTGAAGAGGACACTGGGACCCCAGCCCCTTCTCTCTTTCATCTTTTAGTCACAAAAGCAGATCCACTCCACCATGCTTCATCCACCATGATGTGCTATCTTGCTATGGGCCCAGAGAACAGGGTCACAACCATGGACTGAAACCTTTGAAACTGTGAACAAAGTGAACATTTTCTCTTTATAAATGATTTACCTCAGATGTTTCCTCACACAGTGGAAAGCTAACGCAGATTCATTTAAAAACATAAAATGGGGCTGGCAAGGTGGCTCAGTGCATGCCACCAAGCCTGACATACAAGGAATGAACCAACTCCCACAAGCTGTCCACTGACCGACATAACACACACACACGCACACACACACACGAATAAATGCAATTTTAAATTAAAAAAAAATTTAAAACTCATGTCATTTCTCTGCTCAACCATTCTCATTTCAAAAGTCAAGGTCTTTCTTACAGCCTTGAGGCCTATACAGCTGGGCTTGGTGTCTCGCCGGTGATGTCTCTCACGCCCCCTCCTTGTCCCTCTGACCCATTTAAGCGTCCTGTTCTGGCTTGAACATAAAGGACAGAGACCTTTGAGTTTGCTGCTCCTGTTCTCTGAGACATTCAGCTATAGCTATTTCCAGGGCTCCGTGGCTGACTTCCATCTCTGATCAAATCTTATCTTGTTTGGAGGCATCTCTTGATCACCTTATCGAAAACAGGAACTTCCAACACCACCACCTCCAAGTCATTGTGCCTTCATCCCTTATCCTGCATGGTGTCCTTCCTTTCTATCGTAAACTTTATTACACTGATTTAGTGTGTGTGCATGTGTCTGTGTACATATATGTGGGTGTGTTTGTGCCACAGTATGTACACATTTGGAGATCAAAAGACAACTTGCTGGAGTTGGTTCTTTCCTTCCACCATGGGGAGCCAGGAAAAGAAATTCAGGTCTTCAGGCACAGAAGGAAACGCCTCTAACCACTGAGCCATGCTGCAGGCCTCATTAGCTTTCTTGGCATTGCTTCCTATCTGCCGTATTATAAACCTACTTGCGTATTTATTATCTCTCTTCAGCAGGATAAAAGTCCAGAGGTGGTAGAAACATCTTTTCTGATGACTGATGCATCCCTGGGATTCAGAAGAGCATCTCATCTATTGAAGGTATTCGAGAAATAGTTCCAGAGTAACATATTAGACATAACAATGAAATTGTCAAAAATACAGAGCTGAGGAGATGCCCAGTGGGCAACGTGCTAGCTGTGAAAGGCAAAGATGAGTTCAGATCTCCAGCTCCCACCTGAAAAGCTAGGCATGGTGATAGGTACCTGGAGCCCCAGCACAGCATGGGGTGGGGGCTGAGGCAGATCTCTGGAGCTCGCTGGCCAGCCAGACTGGCTGAATTGGTGAGCTCCAGGCCCAGCGGGACGGTGTGTCTCAAGCAAGGCTGAGCGTTAAAGAAGATACCTGATGTTGACCTCTGGCCTCCATGTGTATACCTCCCCGAGACATACCACACACACACACACACACACACACACACAAACGCACACACACACACACACATTCTACATACACACACACACATTCTACATACACACATTCTACATACACATACACATTCTACATACACATACACATTCTACATACACACACACATTCTACATACACACACATTCTACATACATACACACATTCTACATACACACACACATTCTACATACACACAGACACACACACATTCTACATACTCACACACATTCTACATACTCACACACATTCTACATACACACACACATTCTACATGCACACACACATACACACACACATTCTACATACACACACATTCTACATACACACACACATTCTACATACACACACATTCTACATAGACACAGACACACACACACATACACACACATTCTACATACACACAGACACACACACGTACACACACATTCTACATACACACACACACGTACACACACACATTCTACATACACACAGACACACACACATCTACCACACACATATACATACCACACGCAGTACACACACCTGTACGCTGACACACACATACAGACATGCACACATACCACACATGTCAATCACACACACACATATACCACATACACGTACACACAGACACACATACCACACATGAACACATATTCCACACACACATCACACACACCACACACATACACACATTCCACACAAACATATCACACAGACTCACATTCCACTTACACATCACACACACCACACACACAAGCACACATTTCACACACATCACACATACTGCACACATGCACATATTCCACATATACATATCATACAGACACACATACCACACACATCGCATCACACACAGACACACATACCACACAATGCACAGACCACACACATGCACAGAGACATAGGAACACACATATGTAACACACACATAAACACACATACAGAAGTGGAGGCAGTGGATGAGAAATTGAGGATGTCACCGAATTAGTGAAATCGCCATTCTTTTCTATTGTGTTTGCTTGTTCTCGTGTTTGTTTGAGACAAGGTCTTGTGTATTCCAGGATGACCTCAAAGTCCTGAGTGTTAAGGCTGCAGACGTGCCATGTTATCCAGCTAAATTACCATTCTTCAAGCAAGAAGTCCACAGATAACACTACTGTTTACAAAAATACCTAGCAAACAAATTAACATTGAGAACTAAGTTAAAGTGGTTGCTTCTGGGGGTGCATTGCTCCTTCTAAAAGCCTCCGTGTAGTATTTTATTTTTTAATGTATGTTCTTGTATCTTAATTACATTTTTTAATCTCATTTTTGAACCACCCTCCTGAATCTCTTCCAAGTGAAATTATTTGTACCGATCTCCACGTGACTTCTGAGCCTGTATTGTTTTTCTGCCCTGTTTTCATGTAGGAAGAAGAAATTCATGACCTTGAAATCAGACCACCTAAGTCTGGGAGCTTGCCCAACCATTTACTACCATTTACTGCCACTTTGAGTAACTTTCCTAACCTCGTGCATGACCTACAAAGTAGGGATCAATATGTTGCCTGCCTTATAGGACTATTGTTCAAATAGAGAATCTGTTGAATACATTGAGTGAGATCCAGTGTATATTTAATGTGAGAAAAATTATCTCCTATCGTGTTGTGCGTCTCTCTTGCATTTGCTATGTGTTTATGCTGAAAATTCCTGAAAGGCGGGAACCAGTCCCAACTCACCTTTATGAGTACAGGACTTACAACGAGAGCTCTACAAATACTAGCTCACACTATTACATAGCTCTCTCTTCAGTATTTGACAAGTCCAAACCACAGACTTTTAAACAGCAAATACTATGTGCCATGCACTCATGGCATAATGCACAAGTCCTAATTGCATTCTCTGCTCATTGGTCAATGAAAAAAATATCATGGGCTGTGGAGACGACTCAGTTAAGTGCTTGCTGTACAAGCTTGGAGGTCTAAATTTGATTCTCTGCCCCTCACACAATAGCCAGACACAGGGACAGGTGCTGTAATCCCAGTGCAGGGGAGGAGGGGACAGGAGTATCCCCAGGGCTCATGGGCCAGCCAGTCCAGTCAAACTGGTGAACTCTGGGTCCAGTGAGAGACCCCAAGGTGGAGAGTGATTGGTGGAGGACATCTATCATCCATCTCTGGCTGACACCCATGTACATACAGAGAGAGAGAGAGAGAGAGAGAGAGAGAGAGAGAGAATATGAAACCCAGTTATTTCTCTGAGTTTATATAGCCTGATGACACATGTAAAGAAATTCTCTTGAAACAATAAAGCAATTATACACATAACCTCTGCACACACCAACATTACAAGACAGAGTGAAGTGTTAAAGCCAGCAAACATCTAAGTCTCCGCTCCCCATCTCTTAAATTCTCCCACATCAGCAGAAACTCCCGAAAATTCACCTGTTTGCAATTCCTACCACTACTGCAAAGTCCCCAAATTCTGTGTTCTTGCACATGTTTGCACCCTCTCCAGCCTCTCCCAGGTTCTTACTCTATGAATGATAACAATAAAATGTAGGAAACATAGACTTGCCACATGCCGGCCACTGCTCCCAGCCTTTCAGTATTTATCAGCCCACTGCCTCTTCACAGTCACGTAGGGTGAAAACTGCTGATGTGACAACTCACGAGGGCTCAGAGGAGAAAAGAAGATATTTCCAGAGGTCACCAGCCAGCTAGTGATGGAAGTGGCTGTGGCCCTGGTTCTTAGCTGCTACACAATCCGGTCCAGGAATTCCTACGGTTTCTTTCCTGTTCTCTAACAGACACCCACTGCCTAGATTTCCCACAGCTAAGGAAAGCCTGGGAACTGTCTTTGGGTGCAAACACCTTCCCAGGTGAGAACCCGGGGAAGAAGGAAATGTTCACTTGCAGTAACCACTTTCCTGGAAAAATGGTAATAATGTACATCTTATTGCAAATAAGGGGAGCAAAAGTGTGTTTCTACAACTGTGGAAGGTACAGACTGAAACCAAGTCCTCACTGGCCGAGGGCATCCCCCAACCAGCCTCAGGCATTCTACCTTGAGGGCCATGGCACACAGTTGCCACTATCCCCATGAGCAGCCCTTCCAGTGCTTTAAGAGACAGAGCGATGGCTGAGTTGGTAAAATCTCAAGTAGGCATGAAGGCCTGAGTTCAATCTGCAGCTCCATGAGAAAAGCTGAGCATCCAGTCCCAGACGTGGGGAAGCAGAGACAGACTGGTCCCTGAGGGGCTCACTGGCCGGCCAGCCCCGCCAGCCTGCTTGACAGGCTTCAGCTCCGAGTGAGATGATTCTATCTCAGAAACAAGGTGGATATGAATAACCCAAGGTCTGACCTCTAGCCTTTACGTGGAACACACACACACACACACACACACACACACACACACACACGAATGGTGCCTGCTATCTGCTACCATCCCAGGGACCTCTGCTCTGCAGACACTCTACTCTGTTCAATTCTGCGGTCAGCAGTATTTAAACTACCCATGTTGCCATTTATTGGCATGCATGTCTTCTATAGTTCCCTTAACTTTGCTTGAAAATAATGCCCATCATTAGGTCACATTATATGGAGAAAGTGAAGATATTTACAGATATAATTAAGGTCCCTAAGCAGCTGATTATAAGGTAACCAAAATAGATACTATCCTCAGTTTGCCTGGCCTGATTGCACAGGCAGGTAAAAGGGGAGTCTCTTACAGGAGGTAAAAAAAGCTACCGTGTTGGAAACCATGTAAGGATACAGCTATACGGAAAGGGCCGGAGAGCATCCTCTAAGCATTTAAAACGGTCACTCATCATCAGCCAGCCAGAAAACAGAGACTTCAGTCATACAGCCACAAGGAACAGGCTGTAAACAGTTGGATAACTTGACATACAACCGTGAGCTTTCTGTAAAGTCATAATCCGGGTTGACACTATGACCACTCTATGGGACAGTAAGCAAGGGGCTCAGACTTCAACCCCATGAGAACACTGTTGTTTTGGGGGTTTTTTTTGTTTTTGTTTTTTTTTTTTTTTTTTTGTACTTTTTGAGACAGGGTGTCCCTGTAGCTCCAGCTGTCCTGGAATTCACTATGTGGACCAGGCTGGCCTTGAACTCACAGAGATCCTCCTGCCTCTGCCTCCCGAGTGCTGGGATTAAAGGCGTGTGCCACCACACCCGGCTAGAACATTGTTGTTTTAAGCAACTAAATTCACGCTAAGAACCACAGTGTCAATAGCAGTGTCTATTGGGTATTGTGGGTACCAAGGGTTCCAGCTCAGGGACTCTCAACCCAGGAAACAGCAATGTGACCAATGAGGGACTTCCATCCAAGACATGAGGTGGTGGTGTGATCTCGATATAACACATTACAAGTCTCATGTGTTGAAGGTGTGGCAGAGAGGCAAGGTGATTGGATCATGAGGATGCTGACCTATTCAATAGGTCAACCCATCGATGAGTTTGTAGCTGAGGGGCTGTTAGACGGTGAAGCCTAGCTGGGGGATGGGCCAGTCCAGGATCCTTTCCCTCTCTCTTGTGTGCTGCTCTTCTACCCAGTGAACAGATTTCCTCTGCCGCACCTTTCTGCCACAACGTGTCTGCTCTGCCACAGGCCTGAACCAAATGGAGCCAGACAGTGATCAATGGAAACTTCTGAAACTTTGAGCCAAAATGAATCTTTCCCCCTGTAAGTCGCTTTTCTTTTTCTGTATATTTTTATTGAATTTTTGTGTATTTCATACACAGCATCTTAATCATCTTTATCCCCCTCCCCACTGGCACCTTCCTGCACCCCCACCCAATAGATTTCATGCATTCTGTCAATCTCGATATAACACATTACAAGTCTCATGTGTTGAAGGTGTGGCAGAGAGGCAAGGTGATTGGATCATGAGGATGCTGACCTATTCAATAGGTCAACCCATCGATGAGTTTGTAGCTGAGGGGCTGTTAGACGGTGAAGCCTAGCTGGGGGATGGGCCAGTCCAGGATCCTTTCCCTCTCTCTTGTGTGCTGCTCTTCTACCCAGTGAACAGATTTCCTCTGCCGCACCTTTCTGCCACAACGTGTCTGCTCTGCCACAGGCCTGAACCAAATGGAGCCAGACAGTGATCAATGGAAACTTCTGAAACTTTGAGCCAAAATGAATCTTTCCCCCTGTAAGTCGCTTTTCTTTTTCTGTATATTTTTATTGAATTTTTGTGTATTTCATACACAGCATCTTAATCATCTTTATGCTGCTTTCACACAACCCCCTCCCCCACATACACACTGGTTTTCATGCATTCTGTCATTTACGTTAAGACCTGTTGAGTCAAGTTAGTGACCCCAGACGTCCCTCAGTGCAGGTTCATCCACTGGGGTCTAGTCAGCCTATCTAGACCCACTCCCCCTAAAGATCAGCTCTTTCTCACTCAAGCAATCAGCTGCCCAATAGCTCTTCAGCTAGGATTGGGGCCTGCTGCCCGTTTCCACAATTCTATGCTGGGTTTTTGTCTGCTTGAGTTTCCATGGGTCTTGTGTTTGCTGACACCATTGCCATAGGCTCATATGAGAAAGGTCCCAGGAGCCTTGCTCTATACGGTCACGCTCCTCCCCTGGCTCTTACAGTTTTTCTGTCCTTCCTTCTGCAATGGTCCCTGAGCCTTGGGTGGGTGGATTTTAATACAGGAGTCCTATCCAAACACCCACACTCTGCAGACTCTCATTCTCTACGCTTTGGCCATTTGTGACCCTTTGTGTTCATGGCCCTCTGTTACATGAGGGAGGTTCATTGATGAGAGTTGAGAGATGTGTTACTGTTCTCACTATCCCTTGATCTACTATGTTCCATAAGCCTTAGGTGTAGAGATTCCAGGACAGATATGTCACTTAGGGGTGAGCATCTCTCAGACACTTACTCTCTGTGTGTGACCAGTTGTTGAACTCTGTCATAGTCTCCATCTGTTTCAAAAGAAGCGTCTTTGATGAGTGGTGACTGGTATACTTGTCTGTAAGTATAAGGATCCATATTTTGCACATAGTAAGAAATTGCACTTGTCTAGGGATGAGACAAGCCTTGGAGTTTTCTCTAAGATCTATGACCTCTCCAGCCATGTGTCTTTGGCTATGTTTACAGTACTACACATGAGCTTCCTCCCACCAAGAGGACTTAAAGTCCAACTAGACAGCTGTTGATTACCCCAAGATAAAAGTACCACTACTGCACCAATAGGGTTTGCTGTGCTGATCATTGTTGTGGTTACTAGACCTTAAAGCTGGAGTTAGACCACTGACTGATGTTCTCCCTTAGCAGTTTTTCATAGTGCTCTCCAAAGCTATGAACGCTGGTCTTCAGGGGAGGAGGCTTCCAGGCCAGTTCCAGCACCACTGCTCCAAATCCTGTGTCCAAAGTATGCCCTGTCTTCACCAATAGGGTCTCACCTTCAAGTTCTGGGAGGAAATCAAGGGCTGTGGCAACAGCCTGTGTAATTCTGGAAGTCTCCTGGACTACTCTGGCCAACCACTCCAAGAGGGCTTCTCCTGCCTGGCACTGTTTCTTGTTATATAGCCTTCAGCTAGACACATGCACTCATGTACTGCTATTATATGTGTAATGTTTCAATAGGTTTTTTTTCTCGAGTCTCTTGTCATATGGATGTGGATGGAAAGCTGACCACTGGTGGTGATACAAGTCTGAGAGAAGGCAGCAGCAGGGTTTGGACAGGCCCCCGGTTAGAGTTACCCAAACCTTTGAAGAAATGAGGACGGAGAAGCAAGATTCAAGCTTGAAGCAGAATCTCAATATGTTAGCAGAGCACTGACACGATAGGTTGGGTAGAGGCTGGGCAGGATCACAGCAGGAGAAACCTGCCCTTGCATTTAGCTGCTACAGAATCTGGAAGAAGCCGGGTCTGGGTTCAAATCCATAATGCTGTCTTTAAGCTCCAGAACATACTAATTGAAGTTCAGATTCACCATGTCTAAATCAGGCTTCAAAATACTTGTACCACCAGAGAGTTCTGAGAATTTAGGGAATATGTCTTAGTACAAAGCCAGATGTTCAACAGACACACAGTAAGTGGTAGTTATTCCTATATGATAGCAAAATACTGTGTATTTATTTTCTATAGTTGTGTAATCATTTTATCAAGCATGTAGTGTATGGTTAAAGCATCAGAAATTCATTATGCATAGTTCTTTGGGGCAGAAGTTAAGATAGGAGCTTGCTGGGTCCTCTTGTGTTATTTAACATTTATTTATTTTTATTTTATACATATGAGTGTTTTGTCTGTGTATATGTAAGAGCACCACGTACATGCAATGCTCACAGAGGCCAGAAGATGGTGTCAAGTGCCCTGGAACTGGAGTTACAGATGGTTTGAGTTGCCATGTGGGTGCTGGAAACTAAATCTGGGTCCTCTGCAAGAGCAGCCAGTCCTCTTAACTGCTGAGCGTCTCTCCAGTCCTTGATTACCCTTTTAAATGGGGACAATTACTTTCCAAAGCAAGACACACAAATCAGTCCTACTCAAGGAGACGGAAATTGTCATCTCAAAGATTGTGTCCCTCAAAACAGGAGAGATGCCATAGGTATAAGTGGAGGTGGAGAGGGGAAGACCTGATTGGTCCTCATTGAAAGGACCAGGACAAGATGACAGAGCCTAAGTCATCTGCCCCTCTCCACAGCTCTACACGTGCCTTGCCATTTAAAGGAGGTCTCTAAAGGAATGGCACTGATTCCTCAGCAACCAGAGCATTTCTGTACATCACCAAAGTGTGGTTGTTTGTCATTCTGATGGTTTAACATAGCCTTTTCCAAACTTCATTTCCCTGCCCAAAGAACATTCTAGATGGTCAATGTGCCTCCTCAGATATGAATACCTTCATTTAAATATTCTTCCTCCAGGGTCAGAGAGGGGAATATGTCACCCTGGTCCAAGCACAGGGCCTCTCTCATCACTGCAGTGCTGAGCCTACACTTCATGAATCCTTCATGACTGATGGTGGTCTCATCAATCTACCACCCTGACTCTGCTGCATACATAGCCTGAACCAAAAGTACCAAGTTGCCAGTGCTTGGAACTTCATAGTTCAACATCCACCACATCAAGCCTGGAGCACAAATCACCCCCAGGAGACCACTGATTCTTCTCCAGGGCTGCATCCATAAATCTCATGAGCAATAGGATTTAGGCATCTTCCTGGGACTCCTGAATCCTTATTTAGAATGTCTGTTCTACCAATTTCTAGAGGGATCCCATGGTCCCTGGCTTAAGTTTCATCCTCACCTTGGGAAATTTGCTCATGTCTGAAAGTTCAATAAACTGATACTCAAACCACAGAAGGTCCTCAGCACTGAGGCCTTGTCCAGGAGGCAGCTGCATGACAGCGCAGCTGGTGTTCAAGAGGGTCCACTTTAGTTTGTGGCTGCTACTGCCCTCTTGGAACCTTTAATAACTTAGGCGGCTAGGGATGTAGCTCAGTTGATAGAGCACCTGTCCAGCATGAATGAGGCCCTGGGTTTGATCCCCAGCACCATGTAAACTGAATGTGGTGATACACATCTGTATTCCCACTACTTGGGAGTAGAGGCAGAAGGATCAGTTCAAGGTCATCCTTGGCTGCAAGTGAGTCTGAGGCAAACCTGGGTGTGGTGGTTTGAATGAGAATGTCCCCATAGGCTCCAAGTATTTGGACATTTTGTTCCCAGCTGGTGGCACTGTTTATGGAGGTCTTAGAAGGTGTGGCCATGCTGGAGGGCGGCTTAGAGAGTTTTTAAGGCTTGCCAGATCTCCAGTCACACTCTGAGTCCTGTACCTGTTTGAAGACGTACACCTCTGCTTTCTGCTCCTGCTCCTGCTACCTCCTGCCACCATGGCCCCCACCATGACGGACTGTAATTCCCCTGGAACTGTAAGCTCAAATAAACTCTTCCTTTTATAAGTTCTCTAGGTCACCATGTTTAATACAGCAACAGGAAAAGTAACTAACACACTGGGCTATATGAGACCCTGTTTTTTAAAAAGGGAAGAAAGGACAAGTGAGGCCTCATTAAACTCAAGAGCAAAGAAAACAACCAACATGGTGAAGAGGAAACCCACATACTGGGAGAAAATCTTCTCCAGCTTCAGATCTGACAAAGGATTAATAGCCATAATATACAAAGAACTCAAAAAAACAAAGAATCAAGAAAACAAATGACCCAATGAAAAGATGTGCTATTGATCAGAACAGAGAGTTCTCAAAATAAGAAATGAAATTGACTGAGAAACACCTTAAAATGTGTTCAACATCCTTAGTAAACAGGAAAATACAAATCAAAACCACTTTAAGATATCATCTTACCCCAGTCAGAATAACTAAGACCAAGAGAACAAATGACCCCAAATTCTAGGGAGGATTTGGGGTAAAGGGCACATTCATTCACTGCTGGTGGGACTGCAAATTCATGCAACCTCTATGGAAAGCAGTGTGGGACACTCTTAAAAAACTAAAAATAAATCTACCATATGATCTGGCTATACCATTCCTTGGCATATACCCAAAGAACTCATCCCCCCGCAGAGACACCTTTGCATCCATCCTTTTCCTGCTCTTTTCACAATAAGAAGTGGAAATGACCTAAATATCCCTCTATTGACAAATGGATAATGAAAATGTGGTACATTTACACAACAGAGTTCTACTCAGCAGTAAAGAAAAACAAAATCATGAAATTTGCAGGTAAATGGATGGAACTAGAAACTGTTATACTAAGTAAAGTAACACAGACTCAGAAAAACAAGTGACATATGTTCTTGCTCATTTGTGGATCTTAGCACTAAATCCTTATATACAAGTATACCTGTCACCACTCATCAAAGAAGCTTCATTTTGCAACAGATGGAGACTATTACAGAACTCCATAACTGGTCACACACAGAGAATACGTGTCTGTGAGATGCCCAGCCCTAAGTGACACATCTCCAATGGAACCTTCATACCTAAGGCTCATGGAACACAGCAGAACAGGGGGTAGAGAGAACCCTAATGCATCTCTCAACTCTCAGCAGTGAACTCTTTTTCATGCAGCAAAGAGTGGTAAATACAGAAGGCTACAACTGGCCAAAGGGTACAGAATAAGAGATTGTAGAGTATGCGTCCCTGTAGAGGACTCATATATTAAACCATGCGCCCAGGGCTCAGGGACCTTTGTGGAACAGGGGGCAGTAAGAGCCAGGGTTGGTTCATGCCCATAAGGAAACAGTCTTCCAGGCTTCTGGGAACTTGCTTATATGAACTTACAGCAATGGTGACAGCGTGCACAAGACCCATGCAAACTCAAGCAGACCCAGCATAGAACTAGGGAAATGGGCGAAGGACCCAACTGCAGCCGAGGAACTACTGGCAGCTGATCACTGCTGGGTGAGGGAGACTTGATCTTCTTTAAGACAGGTTGAACAGGCTCCAGTAGATAAATTCACATCAAGGGACGTCTGGGGACACAAATTTGACTCTATAGGACTTAACATATATGACAGAATGCGTGAAATCCAGTGAGGGGCATGGAGGTGCAGAAAGGGGAGAGGTCCTAAATATGATTA
The DNA here is from genome assembly GCF_000622305.1 of Nannospalax galili. NCBI lineage: Eukaryota > Metazoa > Chordata > Mammalia > Rodentia > Spalacidae > Nannospalax > Nannospalax galili. The sequence continues at coordinate 6,226,228 of NW_008360311.1, forward strand.
AAATGTATGTATGAAATGCACAAAATTTCAATAAAAGATATATGTTGATAAAAAGGGGGGAAGAAGGAAAGGAAAAGGGAACGGAAGGACAGAAACCCTGAACAGTTTTAAAGATGAGTTTAGACCATTTGGGATTGAGACATGTGAATGAGTCAATGGACTTTAATGTACATGTGAATTAGAGGGAGAACTGCAGTCCACTCTCTGACTGGCTTAGGAACCCCAGGCATTTGCTCTCTTACTGTATCACTATCAACCTCAGTGAAGCAAGGTAGGTCTGCCTGCAAGCCACTGAAAGGCACACAAATTAAGGTGGTATCTGCAGGAATGTCATGTAAAACATCGAAGCTGATCTGCCACCTGGAAAAAACCTGAGCAGTATTCTTTTGGCTTACCCACCGCACACTAAATTCTACTCTTTAACCACAATCCCGTGCCCACTGGAGCTGTCTCAGAATTCTTCTCCAATGTATCTTGGCATGGTAACTCTTCCCTCATCTCCTATTGCTCATCCATGTTTGTTAAATAGTAACTGGCACAAAGTAAGCTCTTCTAAAAAAGAGGCTTGGATCCTGAGAGGTGCCGGGTGGGCGCATGAGTTGTGCAGGAATTGGGTTATGCTAGCAAGGCTACTCCCCCATGCCAGATCCTCACCTACCCACAGCACCACCATGACACACACAGTGAGACAAATATGCTGAAAAGGAAAGATGATGGAGCCCCCAAGTGCTTTAGAATCTCAGCCTTAGGCTGGAGAGATGGCTCAGTGGTTAAGGGCTCCCACAGCTCTTGCAGACAACCCAAATTTGGCTCCCAGCACCTGCAGCAGGCAGCTCACAACTGCCTGTAACTTCAGCTCCAAGGAATCCTATGTCTTCTTCTGGCCTCCACAGGCACCTGCACTCCTGTGTGCACACTGACACACATATACATAATTAAAAATAAATAAATAAATCTTCAAAAAGAAAAAGAAAGGAATCCTGGTAATTTACCTAGACTTCAAAGTATAGGTTCTGAAGGAGGCTGAGCCTAAGGCTGTTGAGTTTTCCCTCTTATTTTCTAGTCTCCTTCCTTTGCATGCCAACCAGAGCCTTCCCCAATATATTGCATCAGCCAAGATCTGGGGGCACCCTTATCTTTAAATGTCTGAGCCCCTAAAGTCCTGTGTGGAGAAATGATTGTTGCACAGGTGAGGGGTAGGGGGCTGTCTTCCCACCCTTCAGTGAACATTCATCCTGATCCTCTGCAGTTTTCCAGGAGTTTGGAGGACGAAGGAGGATACCTTTCTGGTTGAGAACCCCTAAGGTCCAGGGCAGTTACCTTGACAATGTCAGTGTTATACATACAAACTGTGCTTTTGATTTCTCAGGATGCTTGCTAATCCAATGCTCCATGGGGACCATGTTGCCAGTGTCATCCCCCCCCCACACACACACACAGGGTAAGCAGGGCTGCCCATCTTACAGAAGAGGTAGCTCAATCTAACTACTGCTCATGCAGAGTCAGCTTTGTCTGCAGATGACACATCTGGAGCCAATCCATAATCCTGGTTTCTATTTAAAATGCTGAGTTCCCTTGGTTATAGCTCAGGGGTAGAATACTCGCTTAGCATGCCCAGCTCCCTGGGTTCAGCCCCAGCTCCTTGGGTAAGAAAAGAAAAGAAATCTTGAGTTCTCGCAGCAAAGGGTAACCAGCAGTCGCTGCTGTTTAGACTATGGGACACTGGCCATCACTTTCCTTACCCTGGTACCCACACAGGCCTCCAACCCAAACCTGCATGGTTGCAAAGAAGTGGTGGCTTGGCGAGGTGATTTGTTCAGCAAAGGGAAGAGACTGGAAAAAAGGAGACTGGCTAGGGAGGTGAGGCACAGGGATAGCAGAGAGAGGCCCTGATTGAAAAGAAGGGGGGGGCTCAATTCTAACACTGCTGGAAAATGGGAAAGTTATTGCCGCACACAGACCCTCTCGAAGCGCCTGCCTTCCAAAATCTCTGCTGCACTCTCCGCAGTTACTTGTGTATGGCGGGAGCGGCATCTTTGTATTATATGAACAGTCTGCTTCATAATCAAATACCATCTGTCGCTACATCTGAACTTGTTTTCAACATCTGTGCGTTCTGGTCTTAACAAAGCTTTAAAAACTAATTCGGAAACTTTCACAGATCACTGACTAAATATGTACATTGACCATCTTTCCACGTCGGTGTGCGGTGTTTCTCCTATAGGTGCGTCCTCCTGCCCGCAAAGAATTAAGACAACACACTTGGAGGCTTTATTAAGCTCATTTCCTAACGGCCTCGGGTAGCCAAGTGGAAGAGAGGGACACTTGCTCAAGCACCGAGGACTCATCACATTGTTTCTTGGTGCCAATACAGTCCCTTTCTGCCAATGAGAAACCTGTAAGTTGATCAGCTACCATACCCCAATTACTCAAAATGACACTACAGACGAAACGGCAACCGAGGGGAGAATCAACTGTATGGCTCGTGCGCAGCTAAAGTGTGTCTGAACAAATGGCAGAGTTAAGCCGTGAGAGCTCTCAGGAGGGCGAGGACGCTGTTACTTCGCACATGCTTCGGAAATGTGAAGTACATCTTTACAGAACTTTTGGCCAACCCCCTGGCAGATGTTGACCGCTTTTGCTTATGTATACATCAGTTGCAGAACACTAAAACAGAGATTGGAAATTTTAATTTAGTCGAGGCAGTTGGGCTAAAATGATGGCTTTTGTGGAAACCATTAAATAGAGCCTGCCTAATGAAGTACAGTACCGGGCTGGCAAACGCAGCCCTGGTGGGAGGCTGCTGCTTCCAAGCCGGAGAGAGCAGGCAGGGCTGCCTTGTGGGCCTCGGAGTGTGGTACATTGTGCTCTGGACAGCAATGAGGGGTTGGGGTGGTGGGGTGGAGAGCCGCAGGGGCTGGGAAACATGAACTAAGAGGCATTTGTGCCCAACACTGGTGGGATCTGTGTGTGTGTGTGTGTGTGTGTGTGTGTGTGTGTGTGTGCGCGCGCGCACGTCCGTCCATCCATCTGTCCGTGTGCTGGGGCAAGTGAAGGTTTTCATTCAGAAGCATCTCTTAAGTTTTAGCTGCACAATGGTAAGAACTGGCAGGCCAGGGGGAGTGGTATAGTGGTCACAGCGCTTGAAGGGGATGTGAGCTGGGAACCTGCCAGAGGGGAGGTGGGGACCAGAGGTAGGAGGTGGCCGAGCTAATGAGTCCAGAGACTGATCCACTGCTGCCACACACTCGCTCTTCTCCAGCTGCTTGAAGGCGAGCAGTCACTAGGTGTGCCTGGGCTTCCCCTTCTTCCCCGTGCAGGGTCAGCAGAGGCAAAAAGCAAGATAACCTCAGTATTGAAGGAAGCCCACTTTAGTGTGATAGGGTCAATTGATAATTGTTTAGAAGACTGGATATTGATTTCTGGCAGTGTCAAATTATTAAAGGCTTTGCATTTTCCACTGTTTTCCTAATCCAGTGGTGATGTGTACCTTGTAACCACTTAATACACTGGTAGTTGCACATATTTACAAAATATAAGTGCTGCATTTTAATGAGCATGGCTATTACTAAGGTATGACCATTTGCAGTACGTGAACAGGCGAAATCTTAGTAAACAGCCGTCACTGCTATGTACTACAACATGCAGAGCAACATCCAGCCTCCGTCCACACTGGGAGGAGGAAGGTGATGTTCATCTTGGGAGGAGCAGGTGATTTTCATGAAACAACTGCTAATTTTGAAACCTACGAGTCCTTCTCAAATCCTCGGAGACCCTCAGGCTCATTCTCCCCAAAACAAACCTTTGAACCGTTCAGGCTTTAGGATACCCTGGCCACCTCTTGGTCTGGCTGTGACTGGATAGGGTCAAAGAAAGACACGCAGGGTTTTAGGATGGAGCTAGGGAAACCCAATACGAAGGGTTATGCGTGTGTATGTGTGGTGTGTGTGTGTGTGTGTGTGTGTGTGTGTGTGTGTGTCTGTGTCTGTGTACATGGTGTAGTATGTGTACATGATGTAGTATGTGGGAGTGTGTGTATGGTGTGGTGTGTATGAGTATGTATGCGTGTGTGAGTGCACGTGTATGTGTATATGTGCATGTGTGTGAGTGCGTGTGTGGGCATGAGTGAATGGTGTAGTGTGTGGTGTGTGGTGTGTATGTGGTGTGTGTGAATGTGTGTATGGTGGAGTGTGTATGTGCAGGTGTACATACACATGGAGGCCAGAGGTCAACCTTGGGTGTGGTTCCCCAGGCACTGTCCACCTTGTTTTTTGAGTCAGGGTCTCTCACTGGCCTAGAACTCACTATTGAGCCCCAGGAATCTGCTGTCTCTGTCTCCCCAGCACTGGGGTGCATGCCTGAGCTGTCACTCTCCACCTCTCCAGCACTGGGGTGCATGCCTGGGTCACCACTTTCTGACTTACTCAGGGGTTCTAGGGATCACACCTCGGCCCTCATGCTTGTGCTAAGCATGTTGTGAACATCCAGGAGTTCTTATTGAATTGCAGATACTTCTGAATTTCCATCATCTTCTAAGATGTCCAGTCTCAGTTTCTCCATGTCCAGTGACATCAGGAAAAATTTGACCAGAAAAACCAAAGACCTTTCCAGAAAGCCTGAGCTCATGGTGGAGGGAGACGTGTTCATGAAAATGTCTTCAATTTCCGGACCACATTGCTGTCTTCAAAGACGGTTTCATTCAGGTCTCTAAATTGGAATGCTGTCTATTCATGGGGTTTCCAGAAGTTTGCCTTAAAAACTTGTGATAAAATGACATTCCTGTAGAAAAAAACAGAGTGTAGAGTGTTCCATTGTGCTGGCATCCTCCAAGCTCCCGCTGGAAACCTGGCTTGGGCTGCTTCTTCATTGACTAATAGCAATTGTCTTTTGGTTAGAAGCCTACTGATTTTTAAATAATGTTTTATTGATTTTTGAGCATTTCATACACTGTATTCAGTTGTGGCAGTATACACCAGGCCTGCATAGGCCCAAACCAGACAGAATCATACAGATTTTTAAAAAATAATTTTAATCCAAGGATCAGAGCAGGAGGGCTGGCTTTTAAGTTCAAAGCAATCTCTTTTGGACAGTGTTTATAAATAACTAGTGAGCTAATTACTGGATCCAACAGTCATTCTGTGGCCAGCCCAAGGCCCCACATTCCTTATTCATCCCACTGTCCATTGTCAGAGTCTACTGGACCACTCGGTACATCTGAAATCACCCCTAAGACTTGAAGAGCAGGTTCCCTGTCCCCAGAACACCAACCTTCCTGTTGAGACACTAAGCAGTTGGTAAGAGTGATGACAGGTCTGAGAGAAATGTTGCAGATGTCTCCGGAAGAGAGCTGTGGAGGGTGACAGTGGTGGATAGAGGTGTTAGGAGAAAATTTTCTTTGGTTTGAAGTCTTCTGTTAAATGAAGTGACATGGCGGGGGGGAGCATTCCTTGAAAGAGAGAGAGAGAGAGAGAGAGAGAGAGAGAGAGAGAGAGAGAGAAGGGGAAGGAAGGGGAAGGAAGAAACCATCAAAGGAATTAGTTGCTATTTGCCTGAAATTGATGAGATGAAGTAGACATTTGTGTGTTTCTCTAAGCTGGCTTGGTTTTCAGGTACAGGCATGGCCCCTGTCATCAAACATACAAAGTAGAAGTCAAATCTACCCTCAATATATGATTATCATCTGGTGATGGGGATATGCTTGCTTCTTCCAGGGACAGGCTCAGACTCCTAACCCTCCAGGGAACCTGGCAGAAGCCCAGGCCTAAACCCTGAAAATTGTATGTTATAGGAAAGATCCCCAACCTCTTCAGGGTGAGCACACCTCTGTGACCCCTGGCACTGTGTGACATCCATTCTGTACACAGAAATTTCATAGACATCGGCCCCTTGAAATTACTCTGTAAACTTGAAATGTCCTTCACCCCAAAATTGGTGACTTCAAAGCTCAGTAGGGTGAAAATTTTATCAGTCAGTTTTAGCTCCAATTAAACCTCAATTCTGGGCTGGAGAGATGGCTCAGTGGTTAAGAACATTGGTTGTTCTTGCGGAAGACCTGGGTTCAAATCCCAGCACCCACATGGCAGCTAACAACTGTCTGTAACGTCAGATCCCCTGGATCTGACGGCCTCTTCTGTCCTCCACAGGCATTGCATGGCTTGGGTGCACTTACCTACGTGCAGGCAATATACTCATACACATAAAATAAAAGTAAAATATTTTTTAAAAACCTCAATTCTTCATAATAATAAAGCTGTAGTCATTTATGATAGTGAAATATGCAAAAGTCAGTTCAATTTGTTTAAGAAATATTTGAATTCTATTTATGTAAATGTTGAATTAAGTTGAACTTCATTAAAAGTTATTCAGTGACAGTCTTAGTAAGAGATGACCAAGACACTTCTAGGTGGAAAAGAGAAAGCGTCCTAGTATCATATATTAACTAAAAAATATGTATTTTGCTTCTCAAGCCTGGAGTCTCTCCCTTACCTGTGTGATGAGCTTTGACTATAATGTTTTCATAGTTGTTCTGTTAGATATTCACATTTGCCTCAGAGAGAGAGAGACAGAGAGAGAGGGTGGGGGAGAGGAGGGGAAGGAAGGGGAGGGAAAGTGTAAAGAAGAGGCGGTTCAGTTAGGTGCCATGTGATAGTTCTGTCTCCTAAAGGGAAAACAGAGAATCAGCTTTGATACCCACATCATTAGAAGGGTGGGAATGCAATCAGGCCCAAGTTGACAGTGACGATGGCCCAATCTCCAGTTCATTTCTTTTTCCCATGATGCAGTGTGGGTAAATGTTGCTGCTCTTAGAGGTTGGCTGGTATTTCTGTGAAAAGTCCCCGCTGCTGTGCTGTGGGGTCACTGTTCCTCAGCAATGGGTAAGCATGTTGGGCTAGAGTGTGGTGTGCACACTGTCCATCCAGCTGCAATTTTCTGTTGCAATTACCAAAATGAAATCAGAGAAGCACTTGGGATTTAGTTCACAGGGAGCCTGGTTACAAAAGAGGAATATTTCACATTGTTATTTTTTTCTGCCATCTTTACACCTTTTGTTTGTCTGTATTTCATTTAACTTTAGAAAAACTAAGATTTAAGTGAATGCCCAAACATCAAAGTGGATTTTGTTTTAGGGTGTGGTGTTCTAACACAGACAGGGTATATACGTGGTCTTTACAGATTTGTTTTTCACTAGTAGAAAGAGCAGAATATTATCCCTTTCCAGGCTTAAGATCTTTAGGTTTTTGGAAGATGTAGCCTCAGTCCTGTGCTATGGGGTCTGTGAGTTTCCTACAACTTTATCTGCACAGGCTGACTGGGGGAGCAGGGGTCATTTCTGCACAAACCATTCTACAAAATCCTCTCCACAGTGCCACCTGCCCTGATCACTTCAATGTGCAACCGCAGCTCTTTAGTGAAATGCCCAGTTTTCCTTAGCTAAACAGAGTCCTCAACTGAATTAAGCAGATCAGCTGTGAACTGATTATTCTTCTGTTGCTGTGATAAAACACCATGACCAAGGCAACTTACAGCAGGAAGAGTTTATTTGGGCTTATGGTTGCAGAGGGATGAGTCCATCATGGTGGTGAACCACAGCGGGAGGCAGCGGGAGTGGGAAGTGGCGAGCTCTCATCTTCAAGGAGCCACAGGAAGGATAAGGACTCCCCAAGCCCACCCTCAGTGATGTGCCTCCTCCAGTAAGTCCACACCTCCTAAAGATTCCACGACCTTCCCCAACAGTACCACAAACTGACCAGTATTGGAATACTGGAGCCTATGAGGGACGTTTCTCATTCAAACCACCAACTCCCAATGCTGTCCATTTGAAGATCCTCAATGGGCTTCAGCAAAGTGGAGTCATATTGAATGAAATTGAAAGGGGCATCCTAGAACCATCAATAAGTAATAAGGATAGAAGTGAAACTTTCATTAACTTCTTTGAAATAGACCATGTCATAGGAACAGCTGTTCTGCAAAGAGAAAGCTCTTGTTCCATGACTAACTGTTTTTCCCAAAGTAGAGATGCAATCCCTCAGGAAAACAGACAATAATGGCTCTTCAGAGGTCTGGAAATCTCGGTGGCCTGTAGTAAGCGCTGAATGCCAGGACAGGAAGCCCCAGAGTTGGACTGTGAAAGGAAAGAGCTCACTAACAATGGCAGCTCCAAGTCAAGGCTGTTACCCCCTCAGCTGTGTACCTTGCCTACACATGTATGTGCAAGTGTATACTGCACACACATGCACATGGACGCCACGGGTCCACCTCAGTTGCTGTTCTTTGAGCACATCCACCTTGACTTTTGGGACAGGGTTTCTCACTGGGACTCAGGGCTTGCCAACTGGGCTAGGCTGGCTGACTGGTGAGCCCAGGGATCCACTTGTCTTCACCTTCCCAGAGCTGGGATTACAGCCACATGTCACCAGACCTGACTATTTTTTTTGTGGGTTCTGGGTATCAAATGCAGATCTTCATGCTTGTGAATCAAGCACTTGACTAAACAATAGCCTCAGTCTCCCAATATTTAAATTCTTAAAAGATCAAGAACCTTCTTGAATCTCTGGAGACTGAAAGATCTGACATCATAGCAACTTTTCCATCAAGAATTTACCCAGTCTGCCATTGTTTCACCATTATTCTGCTTTATTCCCGCCAAAGTAGATGGGGCAGTAAAGAAGAAAACAGGCAGAAATTGAGAAAGAGGGAGGGGGAGGGAGGGGGAGGAAG